>NW_022631100.1:6085839-6453346 GCF_010015895.1 Lontra canadensis | reverse complement strand
GTGTGTGTGTGTGTGTGTGTGTGTGTGTGTGTATAGTCTTTAGGGTTTTCTCTATGTAAGATCCTGTCATCTATAAACAGACCAGACCATTTTACCTCTTCCCTTCTGATTGGGATGCCTTTTATTTCTTTCTCTTGCCTGATTGTTCTGGCTAAAATTTCTAGCACTGTGTTGAACAGAAGTAGCAAGAATGGGCACACTTTTCTTGTTCCTGATTTTAGAAGGAAAGATTCCAGTTTTTCACCATTGATTATGATGTTAATAGCCATGAACTTGTCATATAGGACTTTTGTTATATCAAGATACATTCCTTCTATACCCATTTTTGAGAGTTTTTAATCATGAAAAGATGTTAAATTTTATTAAATGCTTTTTCTGCATATATTGAGATCATCATGTGTGTTTTTTTAGGGGGATTTATTTATGTTTGAGAGGGGCGGTGAGGCCAAGGGAGAGGAAGAGAGAGTCTCAAGCAGACTCTGCACTGAGCATAGAGCCCAATGTGGGGATTGATCCCACGACCCTGAGATCACAACCTGAGCCAAAGCCAAGACTCAGATGCTTAACTGCCTTTGCCACTCAGGCACCCCAGTCATATGACTTTTATCTTTCATTCTGTTAATTGAATGTATCACATTTGTTGTGATCTGTGTATGTAGACCCATCCTTGCATCTGAAGGATAAATCCCACTTATGAATGATACATGATTCTTTTAATGTGATGTTAAACTCAATTTGCAGTATTTCATTCAGTATTTTTGCATCTGTGTTCATCTGTGATGTTGGTTTATAACTTTCTTATGGTGTCCTCAACTGGCTTTGTATGAGGATCATCTTGACTTCTTAAAATGAATTTGAAAATGTTCCTTTCTCTTGAATTTTTTGGAAGAGTTTGAGATGGATTGGCATTAATCCTTTGAATGTTTGGTAGAATTCATCAGTGAAAGTATCTGGTCCTTGACTTTTTGGGGAGGTTTTGGATTACTGACTCAATTTCTTTACTAGTAATTGGTCTGTTCAGATTTTCTGTTTTATCATGATTCAGTCTTTGTAGGTTGTATGTTTCTGGGAACTTGCCCATTTTTTCTATGTTGTCCAATTACTTGGTGTATAATTGTTCCTAGCAGTTTTCTTACATATTTCTGTGCTGTCACTTGTCTCTTCATTAATGGTTCTTGAGACTCCTAGGGTGTTCCTTTCACAAAACAGCTGACCAAACTATTAAAGCCAAAAGGAACCTAGAGGCTTTGGGTCTAATTCCCTTCTTTTACAAAGAGGAAACCTGGGTCAGAGAGGGACCAGATCTATTTATGGTCCCATAACTTCTCAGTGCCTAAGGTCAGACCTTCCTTCCAAGACCTCCTCTTACTACTGTATGGTACTTTCTAGGCTTGTGGAGTTTATCACTCACTGTCACTCTCTCCATCCTGGCAGTGGCCTTCAGTTATGTTGGTTGAAATCAACGTCATTACATAGTTCCCCTTATTCCGGAGCAATCAGTTGCACTAGATTCCTTTAATAGATCGAGAACTGTATGTACCTGTGCCCTGAGTACAGTACACTCTAGAGCTCCCCAAATGGAAGTCTTATCCATTCAAGAAATATTTGTTGAATGCCTACTCTTTGCCAGGCCCCTTTCATGTATTACAAATGCAGCAGGGTATGAGACAGCCTCCACCCTCATGGAACTTTATCATTAGGAAAATAGAATCCACAACAATCACTGGCTGCAGATGAGCAGCTGCTCATTTGGGGGGAGGTGTGTGGCCCCTGTGGTCCACTGTAGTTCTTGGCATTCATTTGAGGTATTGCTATGTCCTAATACCTACCGGCTAAACTTATTTCATTTCCTTGCCTGGTCTCTGATTTTTAATCTCATATTTTAAGTTTAAACCCCCTGAGTCACAACTTTACCCTCATAGAGTAAGAACCTGATGACTTTCAATGGTAAGGACAAGCGTGATTTCAAGTTCCCAAGCCCCATCCAGCTGGATTCAGTCTCTGGTTATTAGAGGATGAAATAAATCAGGCTTTGTGATCAGGACAGGTGCACGAGGAGACAAAATTAGACTAAGCAGGGGATACCTTAAGTCACAACTGAGGGACATCATAGGAGTGGATGTTGGTGGAGGAGGGAGGGCAGCTTTAATCAGAGAGAGTGATTATGGAATCTAATTAGCCTCTCATTTTCATTTGCAGAAGGAACATTCAATTCACTTAACGCCACTCCACAGATCCTTCTACTCCCATCTGTACCCAGGGGAAAACAAATTCCAATGTAACAGAGCATTTGGACAGCAGTAGACTCTAGCAGGGAGAGTGTGTAGCCGAAAATGAGGGGGCCTGGGTTTCAGTCTTGGCTCTACCTCTAGTAGCATTGTGACCCTGAGCACAGTGCCTCACCCCTAGAGGACCCAGGGCCCATCTGCTCAGTATGGAGATTGGATTAAAACATTTTAAAGGTCTCTTTAGCTGCAAAATGCTATTCCTGTTTTTTTCACTGCATATCTCCATACTATGGCCTAGTAAGGCATGCAGTTAGCATTTTGGAATTACTGACTATAGTTCTGTTGATAAGAGCTTGAGCTTTGGAATCAGGCAAACCGGAATCGAGTGGTGACCCTGCCCACTTAGCTTTGGGTCAGTTACTTAATCTTTCTAATGCTTAGTTTACATAATTAGAACAATAATAATACTTGTCTTATGGAATTGTTCTATGGGTCAAATGGGCTAAAGCACTCAAAGCCTTTGAACCATGCTCAGAGCATTGTAAGATTCAGTAAATGCTTAGCTATTACTGTCTACTCATCTGGTTAGCTTAAAGTTTTAGAATAACTTGGATATTTTATCTAATTTTTAAAAAAAATATGGGGTGGGTCTCTTTTAAAAGAAAAAAATTGCTTGATGACACGGCTGGGGAGGTTTAATGCTAAGTAAGCTAAGTAATGGAGTGAGACCAAAATAACTCCACAGATATAAAGCATTTAATGTGGGAGTAAATGAAGTTGCCACCCAGAACTAACAGCCAGAGTCCTGGCTGGGCTGTAATTAATGAATACAATGGCCAAGATTTATAAGGATATTTTAAGAAGTAACTGCATTGCATGGAGCTCTGGGTTTTATGCCTGGGCTGAAGTAAGATCAATGGGAAATCCACTCAGTTCAAGATTTAATGGGTGGGGATGAGGCTTTGTCCCCAGAGTTGGGACTTTGTGCAGTAGTGGCTACCTGGGATATTTTCTCCCAGGGAATGTGAAAAAACTTGTGGATCACTTGGAGCCAGAGGAGAAAGAATGATAGCCCACACCTCTTTCCCCCTTAGAAAGTGCAGAGAAGCAACTCCCAACTCAAACTTTTCCAGAAGCCTTTCTCTTTTGATGCCTTACGTATATCCTGGCTAGAAGGTAGGTTGTTTCCTCTGCCTTTTTTCCTGAGGAAGACTTGAAACAGAACTGCAGTGGGTACAGCATATCTTGCTGCCAGAAGCTTGGGCATCCCAAGGAAGTAAGTGCTGTGTCCCTGAGATGGCAGATAAGCATACCACAGGCCTCTGCAGATGGCTTTGCTGTCAGCAGGGATAGCTAGTGCTTTTCCAAAGTTCATTTCAGGTGGCCATTTGTACCCTGGGGCCCTGCAGTAAGCTGGGACTTTTTGACTTGTCTTATTTTCCTCAGGAGCAGAGAGACATAACTCATAATGTCCTTCTAAGACCTCTGCAGTGGGATTTGGGGATAAAATGCACATATATGTTTTCAGTTCCCCTTTTACTTTCTGCTCAGGGAGGACTGAAGAACCAGAGTACAGCTTGCTGAGTCTCCCTGGACTTTACTTCTGAGTACACGAGACCAGGAAAATGTCTAATTTAGGTTCACCCCTAGGGAAGGTGATTTTCCATCTTCCCTTGGTCCATTCTGAACACTTTTATGCTCTGCCAGTTTTGTTCCTGTGTTCCTTCTGTCTGCATGTCCTTCTCCCAGGAGCCCACCTCAGCTCCTTCAAGGGTCCTTTTCTGGGCTAGCAGTGACCTTGGCTGAAGATAAACCTGCACATTTTTTTCTTACTGTTCATGGATTTAATACCTGGCTCCCTGCATGTCACTTGCTTGCAATTTTTGTAGCTTTGTGGCCCTTTCTTTTTCATAGTCCACCCTGTTCTTTAGTCCTGCCTCTTATAAATACCTTCTTTGTGAAATACTCATCAACTACTTAAAAGTTTCAATTACAGATCTTTAGTTCTGTTTTCTGAAATGATTCTTAACATTTCTTTCTTAGTTACTCCATGGGCAGAGAACCTTGTGGTGAGATATAGGTCTCCATCAGTCCCAAGGATATATTCCATGCATTTATATGGACTTTTACATTTTATTAGTAATATAAAAATGTAGCTCATATTCAAAATCTAATCCCCCCCAACAATGCTATAAAGTAACTATCATTATCCCAGTTTTACAGATGAAGAAAATCAGAGGCCCAGGAAAGTTAGGTGATTTGCCTAAAGTCATTCAATTAGAAAGTAGAAAATTAAGACTTGAATGTGAGTTTCGATTTTAAGTTCAGTTTCTAATCTACTGCATCATGAACTGACCTAAGGGATCGGGGCTCCTGTGTGTTTTTCTCATTTTCTATGACCAGTAGTCTCTGGGTTTATATATCAGGGTCACTCTGTTTCTTCATCCTCTTGCTGAGATGCCACAGGTTCAGGTAACAGAGCCTTTGCCTTTCCCATGAAAAGTCATGCAAAAGAGTGTGGACTTATCCTAGAGATCAGGCACCTAAATGGATTCTATCCCAATCATTTCTCTCTGCTTGGTACCAAAAAGACAACTGAGTGGAGTTGTCTTACTAACAAATGCAAGGAACAGATACTCTTCGTAAAAGAAAAGATAATCTTTATGTCTGATAGGTTAGGAAATTACACAGTGAACCAGCATTTACTTTGATGAACAGTATTTATTATGTATCTACGAACACCTAAGTATTAGGTAACATTGGACAAGGGCACAGAGAAATAACTGTAAATAGTTGCTGAGGATCCTCAGATAACCAAGACACACACTTGTCTTACTGAATCATAATCAGTGATGGGGGAGGAGATTAAGGGAGATAAATACCTGTTAAACGTTATTATATAATGTGCGTAGTGTGTACACACATACACCTTGAGAAGGTGTATCTGAAGGGCAAGTATGTCTGTTCATCCCTCTCTCTCTGGTGCTCAGCATGGTGCATGGCACATAGACATTTTCACCAGCTCTTCTGAGAGTGAAGGAATAGAACCATGAAAGGACAGAAGAGAATATATGACTCTCTTGGAGAGGTGTGGAAAAAGGCAACCAGAAAAAGGCTTTGAACATGAGGTGATATTTAAAGTCTTTTTTTTTAAGAAATGTAGTGGGTCTCTACAAACAAGTAGGGATTTATTTTGGGGAGAAGTGTGAGGAGAGGGGAATGTGGGTTCTGAAAGAAGAGGACATGGGAGATGTGGCTAGAAAGGGAGTTGGGGCCAGGGAATGAAGGGCCTTGGGTTCATGCTAAAGGATTTGATTCTGCTTTATAGGTGCCGGGAAGCAGAGAATGTGTTAAGGCTGTGAAGTGACAGGTTTAGGATTATATTTAGAGTGGGGCAGAGACTGAAGGCAGGTGTCCATGAAGGCACCATGTAGTTCTTCACTGCAGCCTTGTGGGTCTTTATAGGACAGCACAGGCTGAAGCATGGTTGATGAAGATGCTATGATCTGAGGTAGGAAAGTTGGCGTAAAGAAGGGTTGTTAGCATGAGAACAAGAGAGACTGGGATGGAGGTCATGATATATCATGCTGAATTCAAGATGCCTTTGGGAAATCCAAGGGGATGTATTCAGGAGACAAGTTGTGACAAAAGACTGGATTTGTGGAGAGAAGTGGGATCTAGGAATTTATAGGTAGAAGTTATCAGCATGTAGGAATTATGAACTACTGGAATGAATGAAGTCACCTTGGGGAGAGCAATAAGAAGGCTTAGAAAATGCTTCTTGGCATTAACCATCTCTTAGACTGATAAGGCAGTTTAGAGTATTTAGTCCCCTTTGTCTAGAAGCATCTTTTTCTGATAAGACTAAAAAGACCCATTTTTATCTCTGACCCAGTGATAGAAAGATAGAAAATCTTGAGATTATTTTTATGAACTTTAAAGGAAGTCTTTCCTTCAGTTCTTCATCCTCACTAATACCATTCAAGTTAATTCAACACCCTGACCAAGCCCCTGGTATATGAGAATCACTATATTAGGTATTGTAGGGCTTACAGAAGGAGTGAACCCTCCCTTCAAGGAACGTCTAGCTTCTAGAGAACAGTAAGCAAGTGACTATAGTGTAAGGTGGAAGAAGAAATTACCATTTGCGTTAACCAACTGGATGCTCTGAGTGTTCAAAGATGAAGGAATTCATATGTTTGCAGAGGTCAGGAAATGTTTCATAGGAAAGGTGATCTTGAAGAAGAACAGGTTAATGATAGGCTGATAGTAGAGATTCGGGGTATAAGAAACAATAAAATCAAAGTGGCAGAGGATGAAGGTCACCTGGTTTGTATGAAATATTGGGCATTAAACCTGAGAAGGTGGATTAAGGCCTCGAATGCCAGGACAGAGAGATTGTATTTGATTTCACAGTTTGAGGAGCTGGAACTCTCTTTCAACAACATTTAAGTGGTCAGTGGTAGGCCTTCCCCAGTTTCAGAACAAATGGGTGTTAGAAGAACTGTGGTTGGTCCTTCTTCAAGGAGAAAGTTAATCAATTGGTATTACAAAGTCATCATTCATGGCCAACCAAAGTTGAAATCCACTTCTGAAGATAGATATTGTTTGTTTAGGACTAAGCCACAGCCCCAATTCCCATTCCCTTAGATCCAGATCTGTATTTTCTTAGTACATGGTTCCCTTGAAGGGACTGCTCTTGTTTTTCTTGTGAGTCTTTTGTTATCTTAAATATTGGCATCTGTGAGATAAGAGTTTTCTAAATCACATTCACAGAATGCTTATAAACACGCCTCATGTTTAGAACAGGTTTCTTCATTGACCTTGTGCCGTTGATGTGCTTGAAGCTATTTCAGAGCATTAAATTCCCCAAAGCTTTACCATGGAAACATACTCCCAGGTCATAACTCTTTCCTCTCTCTGGGCGTGGACCCCCAACGTTTATGTGGCGGCTCACATAACCAATCCAGCAGGATTTTCAGTAAAACCTGAGCTGCCATAGGGATACAATATTTCTTTTCCTAATTGCTCATCATTTCCTCCTATTTCTTCTAACAGCAATTGAAGATGACATTATACTCCCTTTTATGTCAGTTGATGGTGCATAATTCTCTCCTGGAACAGCCAACGACTGTATTTACTAACACATTAAAAAACATCAATGTGTATTCAGGCCACAACCATTTTTACACCAGTATTTTATGTGTGCATCAAATGGTGGAATTTTGAAAAGGGGATTCATTCTTATAAAAAGCGGCTCCAACCCTTGCAGACAGAATGTACAACTGAAGGCCTGTGCATAAACAGACATACTCATTCTCTGTACCATCCCCCACTGACTCCCACCCCAACCCAACTCCATTTTCTGTCCTTCCCTGCCTTCCTCCATTCCTAGGAGGCTGTCCACGGCAGACAGCATCACCTGGGCCACCCTCTGCCTGCTGGCTCCTGACTGGGTTTGGCTAGTAGGAGGCATCAGTAAAAAGACCAGAGGACTGGAGGAGAGAGATTATGGTATTTCTTTCTTGCTCTCTCCTTGTTCTGCTCTCTCTCTGTTTCGTATGTGGTATTTCTGGCAGTAGCTATACTCTGCCATGACTATAGCATTTCTTGGGATCTGGTGATACTAATTCTTCCCCTTGTCCCTTCAGCCCTGGAAACGTAAAAGCTTTCATCAGTTACCAGTCACTGGGTGCCTTCATATCCCCACCCATCACTCTATGGGTAACTCCTTCACATAGGTCTCTTCATCTGAGCCATTTGGGGTGTATTGCATTTTCCATTGAGGATCTGATGGAAACACCAGATATTATGGTTTCCAAATAAATTATTTGGCTAATAAGCTCTCTGTTCACCTTACCCATAACCTGCCTGGACCTTTCTTTAATGGTCGTCAAGGGGCCCACTATGAAAATATCAAAAGTAATTAATTATAGAAAATTGATGCTTACTCCTAAAAAAAATGGGGCCAGAATATTCTACTTTGAATGAAGACACTATATTGTAGGTTTTATATACATAGCTTATGGGAGCACAAAAGATGATAAAGTTTTGATGTGAATAATGTGTTCCCTGCTGAAAATAGGTCAGAGGAAGAGACATAGTGGATCAACTCCATGTGATTTAGCAGACAAAGATTTTTAAGTGTGAAAAGGAAAGGTAGGGTAGATGGGACATTGAAAAATACCAAAAGCTTTTCCTACATATACTGGGTCCTAATAAAGGGTTGCTACTTCGGATCTGTGTGATTAGTGTAGGATGGAAGGCTATGAAATTATACCCAATTTCAAGTGCTCTTTTGTAAGAAATGCATAGATTGCTTAGAATTAGAATTCTGGAGATCTAGATCCATTCTCAATTCTACTGCTGTGAGGGCTTCAGCATGTCATTGAGCCTCAATTTGACCATGGACAAATGGGAATAATTATAACCATTTTAGCTATTGCACAGGATCACTAGGATTTTCAAATTTAATTATAGACATGAAAGCAGTGGAGTATACACACATGTTTTCCACTACTAAAATAAGATCTTAATATATTTTATCTTATTATAAATTAAGCCTAAATGTTTTTCTTCCTGTAATATGAAAAGTTTAAATGATTTAGAAGCCAGGCTTGTTGCTTGAGGCTATATCTCATGGGGCTCAGTAGGACCCAGAGCTCCAGATGTAAACCCTGAAACCAGTTTGTCTATTTGATGTCCTATACACAGAGGAGGCTCAATACCTATTTGTGCACTACATTTATTTTATCTAGATTGGTCTGGGTATAATTAACATATTAATGACTGAAATGGCATAGGCCTAGGTGACTCCTCCTATAATGTCTTAATTTTGATTGGATTACAGCTCAATGAGTGGGCAGGTACTCACGTTCAGAATAAGGATTGGCAGTATAGTTCTCCCTGGTCTTCCATATGATTAACAATACAGAAAGTACTGGAAACTCTATTGTGTTCAGTGACCTGTAGAGCAAGTCATGAGGGTCTATGCAGAAAATTCTGAATTTGGTGTAATTAATAGCATGCTTTTAATAAAGAAATATGAATATAATTGAGGTAATGTCTTTCTACCAAAAATGAGAAGAGAGAATCTTTACCATGAGAGAAACATTATATAATCATTGAAATAGCATGATCACTGGCATCAAAAAAAATCTTTCTCAATAACTGCTTGACCTTGGAGCAGCTTTTTGTAAACCTCTCTGAGTCTCAATTTCCCCATTTGTTAAATGGATATAAAATGCCAAGGATAATATATATGTTAGTGCTTTCATAGATATAGTGTGGAGCACAGTGCCTGACATAGAGCAGGTCCTTAATAGCAATTATTATCAGTGAAAACAATAATCTGACTTCAATTTGCCATCTTTTCCCCGGGGTGCATTAATCAGTATAGGCTATATACTCTGTTAAAGTAATAAACTTTGAAATATCTGTGGCTTAATATGAGAAAGGTTTATCCATTCACTGCCCATGTAATATTCTGACATGGATTGGGTGGTTCTCCTTGAGGAGGGGATCTGGGATGCTTCCATCATGTAGTTATGTTGACTGGGACCCATGGTCTCAATGGAAAGAGAAGCAGGAGATGGAAGATACTGGTATGTGGCTTTTAGGGGCCGGGACTGGAAGTGGCCGTACATCACTCCCATCTTCCTTTCATTGGTCAAAACAAAGTTGCATGGCCTCTGACCTAACTGTAAGAAAGGCTGAAAAATTTAGTTTTCACATGTCCTTAAGAAAATAAGAATAATGTGTCTCTGCTACACATGGGAGGTATAGATTCATTGATCCTAAGAAAACAGATTGATAAAATGCTGCTTTTTTTATTTAATAGTTTTTCTAATTTTTTATATTACAGTATGTCAGGATCCTGGTTTGTAAAACCCCAGCCCTTCCAAAGGATCAAGCATGTTCTAGTCTGCCATGAAAGGTGCAGTGTGAAGGGAGCCAAGGCTCAGGCTCCTTCCTGCCTCTGCCCTGGACAAGCAGGAGTAGAAAAAGGAGTGAAGGTTATCGGCCTGGGGAAGGGGGACTTGTGGCGAGCAGTTGTTTGGCTGCAGGGATCTGTCAGGAAGCACAGGTGATATTAAGCTGCTTTGGGCTTTGGCAGATGAAGCAGGAGACCAAGAAGATCCTCAGGGATTAAGAAGAAAAAAAGATGTCTCCGTGATCGGGGGTTATCATGGCAATTAAAGAAAGAGAAGCTGTCAGTGTCCCTTTGTTGAGGGTGGGGCTCTGCTGGCAAGGCAGCATTGGAGTCATGACTAATAGAAAAATCTCAGAAAATGTTCATTCTAAAACTGAGGAGGTTACTTTAACTTAGGAAAAAATGTTTTAATTCTCCCGTACCTTTTAAAAAATTATGTCAGCCCAACTATCTTTTACAACTTTCTTTTTTTAAACTACCAGTGACTTTACATTTGAGATGTTATGGGTGATAAGATCTACACTTTATATTTGACATTTTATTAATGATATAATTTTTGTATAAATGCATGGAAAATTTGGGCCTCAAATCATAAGCATTGCTTCCTCCTATCTATGTGTTTACTCTGATTTTGTCTATGCAAATTTTTTCTTTCTTAAGCCTCTAGCTCAAGTATTGCCTCTTCCGTAAAGCCTTCTCTGGGGATTCCTGCCAACGTGGTCTACGGCTACTAAACTAATGTCAGCGTGGTATTACCAGACATTTAATCACATACCACCTTGTAAATTTCTCGGTTTATTTCATGTTGTTTAATTCTAGGGTTATTATTGAGCTTCTCTTGTGATCATATCTGGGCTCTGCAACCTGAGCCCCAGGGCAAAGCACATAGTAGATGTTCCATAATTGCATGTTGTTTTGATGAACATATGCCATAACGAGACAAGTTAGAGGTAGAGGCTGGATTATGGAGCAGGAAATGAGAACATGCCCCCGAGTAGAGTTGCTTTTGTAGGAGTTCAGATTTGGGAATGTGGTGTTGGAGTTCTCTCTGTTGGTACTTTTATGCATCATTGAGAGGAGAGATGCTGTTCACAGATGCATAATCCTTTCTTCTTTTGGTAAGTGAAGTGGCAGGGAATTAAGCTGGAGCCTCATCAAGCACATCTAGAAACACCCAGTTGTCAATCTCCTGTTGGGAGAATGAATCATACTCTGTACTTTATGACTTTAAGAGGAAATTAACTCTATAGGCATATATAATTTTTTTCTGTGGTGGTTGTTATTATTCTTGGGATAATTGTAAATATAAATAGATTTTCACCCTCATGAGAAATGGGGTTTTCTGGAGACACCTGGAGATTGGAGAAGGAGAGCTTGTGGGATAGGCAGGCATCTGTCTACCTATGTAACAGCCCACTGGGCTGTTTCTGCAGTGCCCACTGGGTTTGAAATCCTGTAGCTGACTATGTCAGGCCTGGTGCAGGCCCGATGCTCACTTACTTCTCCCAGAGCACCAGGTCTCTTTAGATTCTGATCAGCACCAGATTGAACAACCTGGCCAGCCACCCACAACTTCCGACTCCTCTGCTTTTAGTTGGATTGAATAAAAGTATATTGGGCACCAAGTGCATGCCAGGTACTAGGGGAAGAGAACTAATTTGGGCCCCGATGAAAAGGCACATCAGAGAACATTAGTAAAATCACAGTTTTTAGAGTCAGATCTAAGCCTCAGAATCCCAGGGCTTTGCATTCTATTTGTTGTTTACTGTGAGTTGTTCATTTCTAGAGTACTTGCTGTGCATCGAGTACAATGCTAAATTACACACATTATCTCATGCCATCTGTATTACACTATTCTTATTCTTATTTATTCAACGAGCATGTACTGAGCACCTATCATGTGCCTGGTAATGTTCTAGGTACAGGGAGTACAACAATGTATATTATGGACAAAAATACCCCCTCATTCTGGTAGTTGAAACGGATAATAAGCCAAATAAATAAATAAAATGATCAGTGTGTGAGATATTGATATGGTTTAAAGAAAAAAAATAGAGAGAGCAAGGAAGGACAGGATGGCCAGGAAGTCTTCAGAGAGAAGGCGAATGTTGAGTAAAGACCTGGAGGAGGAAGAGAGTGAGCCATGAAGTGCTTGTGGGAAAGAAGATTGCAGAGAGAGCCTCAAGTGCAAAGCCCAAGAGAACAGCAGGGAGGCCCTGTGGATGTAGTGGAAAGAGCAGAGAGAAGAATACCTGGAGGCAAGATCATGATGCCTTAGAGGCATCCATAAGGAATCCGACATTTACAGTGAGCGAGATGCGAAACCAGCTGATGGTTTGAGCAAGTGAGAGATGCAGTCTGAGTCACTGATTAATGGCTTGACTGAAGGTGTGTGAGGCAAAGAGACAATTAGAAAACTCATACAGTAAGCTACATGAGATGGTGGTGGCTTGGACAAGGGTCCAGAATTAGACTTGGTGAAAAGAGGCTGCTTTTAGGATATATTTTAAAGGTAAAGCCGCATATTGCATAGAACACTGGGTGTTATACGCAATAAATCCTGGAACACTACATCAGAAACTAAAGATGTACTGTGTGGTGACTAACATAACATAATAAAATTAACATAATAAAATTAAAAAACTAAAGGTAAAGCCAACAGGATTTCCATGCATATTGAATATGGATATAAAAGAAAGATGATAGTAAGGGCTTATGGTCTGATCAATTAGAAGATGAAGATGCCAAGTAATTAGATCAGAAAAGAGGTTGGGAAGAACAGATTTAGGGAAATATTAGGAGCTCCATTCCCGATAGGTTTGGTTTAGGTGCTGCTAAGATATCTAAGTATAGGTGTGGAGTAGAAGATATGCAAATATGGAGTTCAGGGAAGAAGTTCACATTAGAAATAAAAATTTTAGCATCAACATATGGATGGTGTTTAAAGCCATGAGCTTGGATAGATAACCAAGGAAATAAAAATAATCATAATCATAAAAAGAATAAAGAAGCTAAGATTTAGGGCAGTTAAATAATTTACCCAAGATCATGTAACAGTGGCAGATCAGGGACTTAAATCCTGGTCTGTCTGACCAGCAAGGCTGTGCCCTATCCTGCTGCCTCTGATGGCTGATAATGAATAGTTTCCCTGAACTTGATCAGTTGGAGAGTGGGGGCTGATTGCAGAAAAGAATGATCCATTGGAATTTGGAAGAGTCCAATATTAGGAAACCAGAAAGAGTTCTGCTCCTTCCCCAGTTCTCCTGAACATATTAGCAATAATGTCTTGTATGTAAAAAACACTTATAGTAGGTTATACTAACAATCCTAACCCTTTGCTCCTCCCTGCATCTATGCCCTTTTCCTTGGAACATTCCAGTTTCACCCCCCACAGAGGCCGAGCATGCCTTCACCCATATGACTTGCCAATGGAATGCTAGCAGGCATATGAGCAAAGGCTTAAGGAGGTCTTGCGTGGCTGGACTTGCCCTCTTAGGCCTATTTTGTGGTCATGGGAAGAATATGCTGGGCTGGCCAGCTGATTGCAGAAGGAGGAGGAGAAACATATGGACCAGAGTTGGTCTGCCTCTCTGAGCCCTGCCTAGACCAGTTGACTCCAATCTGACCGCAAAACTTGTGAGTGAAACCAGCTGAAATTAAGAAAGATGATCAGTCAAGCCCTACTGAGCTCAGTCTGAATCAGCCAACTCACACATTAGGGAGAAGAAACTAATGCTTTAAGCCTCTGAGTTTGGGGGTGTTTTGTTAACACAGTACTTTTTTTTTTTTAAGCAATAGCTAGCTGATACAGCACCTTCAAAGCACATCCATGGGACACTGCCTCATGTGAACCTCATGGCAATTTTGTGAGGCAGAAATTATTAACCCCTTTATACCTCTGGGAGAAGCTTAGACTCAGAGATGTCTACTGACTTGCTCTACAGTATAAGTAAATGGGAGAGCAAGAATACAAGCAAGGATCCACATCTGGTGAAGTCTCCTGTCCTCCTGAGTTCACTGCTTTGCCTTCTTTGCCAGTCAGAGAGTCTAGAGCTGACCATTTGGGAAGACAGTTTGCTTTATAGCATCTTCCTTGTCATTGTAGAGCTCCCATTTTACATAACTAATTCTTGATTTATTTTACTGGTTCTTGATGACTCACACATGTGCACACGCCCACACGTGCACGTGCGCGCACGCACGTGCACACACACACACACACACACATACTCTCATGCTCACCCACTCACTGAGTGAACTAAATCCTGCTCTTCTCTTAATGGCTTAGGTGAATCTATTCAAGACAATGACAGGGTGTAGAAGGCATATGGGCCCTAAATTCAAGGAAGACCCCCAAACCCACTGTCTGAAAGTTTTCTCTCACTTCCCTGGGCTCTGTCCTACACATCCCACAGACCTTGCATCTAAGTCCAAAGACATCTCTGTTTCCCAAAGCTGTTTTCCTGGGGAGCGTGCTGAATAGTGGGAAGACACTTAGGTGAGTGGCACATGGTTTGTCCATCTTATGATCCATTGTCTGAAAATTGAAGCCATCTTTGAATTTCCTGCCACTGGAGCACTGGCTAGTATATTGTCGAGTCAGAATAAAGGGCAGCCTTTATTCTTATTTGTGTTCACAGGATGCTCCAAGTCAGAATGATGTAAGACTTCAGACAAATGAAAATAGTTCCTCCTGACAAAAAGCTTGGAGTTTTTAATAGATGTTAAGAGTAACGTCAGCTCTCTGTGGCTGTGACAGAGGTGCTGGATGGGAGTGAGGGTATACTCATAGCCTGGAAGAAAAGGCACCCACATCCTCACCATTTTAGCTTCAGTTTCCACTTCCCTACAAGGCAAAACTCCACTCCTGCCACGTGAGCCTCCTTACTACCTTCCTTCCTACCACACCTAGTGGTTTCCCACCCTTGTGATTTTGCTCACACCATTCTCTTGCCCCAGTGTTCTTTCCCAGACACCCCAATTACATGTCAGGCACTGTTCTAGGCGTTGTACAAAAACAAAAGAAAATAGACAAAAACTTCTTCCTTTATTTGGCTTGCATTTAAGTAAATAGAAATTCACTGTAAACAAGGAATATGGCAGTGATGGTAAAAAAGGGTGATAAGAGTTACAGAGAAAGAAAACAGAGAGATGAGTATTAGAGAGTTGTGGGGGAGGGAGCTGCAATGTTAGTGGGCAGGGATGGTCAGGGAATGCTTCACTGAGAAGATGTCATTTGAGCAATGACCTAAAGGAGGTAAGGGTGAGCCAGCCAGTCATCTGAGAACTCCAAGAGTATATCAGTTATTGGAGAATAGTAAGACCCTTAGTGTGATTGAAACAGAGTGAATAGCGGGTTGAAGGAAAGCAGTATCACTAGATGAAGGCAGAGGGCCAGATCATTTGAGCCTTGTAGGGTACTATAAGGAAGGAAAGGAGAAGCCAGAGGAGTGACATGTGTGACTTAAGTTTCAATTGGACCTTCCTGACTACTGTGTGGAAAATAGTCTGTAATGGGGGCAAGCGCAGAAGTAGAGATACTAATTAAGAGACAATTACAATTATCTGGGTGGGAGGTGATGGATTTGGCCAAGAGGTAGTGGTGGACATAGGAAGAAGTAGATTCTATATGTAAAGGTAGAGCTGGTAGAATTTGGATAGGCATATAAAAGAATAAAGAATCAGGGGTGACTCCTAGATTTATAGATCTGCAAAGTGGTATCTGTCCTCTTTCAAGGGCCAGCTCCAACTGCCACCACTCTAGGAGGACTTTGTTGAGCAGTTCAGAAATCTATCTTCTAAACAAATATCATTTATGGGCCATTTATCAAATACTGCTCTGAAGTAAGAGCTTTTTCTTTTTAATGTTTCTGTGTCTCATCTTCCAAGGAATTTATAAACCATTAAGAGCTAAGACTGTGTCTGATGCTTCTCAGTACCTCTCAAAGCTCAAAAGACAGTGTCTAGCACAAGAGGAATACAGTGGTCTTCTAATTATGAATTGATATAGGATTATGGAGTCTTAGTATTTTATCCTATAGACTTGTCACAACCACAAGGATGGGTGTGTGAGTAGGCAGAATCCAGGGACAGATACAAAGGTGTGAACTCAGGGTAGTGCAGGTGCACCAGCTCTCACAGGAGAAGCTACACCAGGCTCTCGCTACCAGATTGCACTCTGGTGTGTTGCGTGTGGTGTGAAAGAGAGAACTTTCCAGTAGTGGTTAAATGAAGAGAAAGATTCAGAAACAAAACAAAATGGCTCCAAGCAAGGGCTGGAGTGACCTCTAGCTTGTCTTAATTATATATATATATATATATATATTTTTTTTTTTTTTTTGAGTGAGAGAGAGAACAACCAAGCTGGAAATAGGGTCAGAGAAAGAGGGAGAAGCAGACTTCCCACTGAGCAGGGAGCCTAATGCAGGGCTCGATCCCAGCACCCTGAGACTACAACCCCAGCCAAAGGCAAACACTTAACTGACTGAGCCACCCAGGTGCCCCTGTCTTAGTTTTAATACTCAGGGTGGTTCAGGAGTTCTATTTACATTAAATGAGTTCTCTAAAACTTTGGGTCACCACCATTTTTTTTAAAGTTACTATATATTATCTTGAAACCTTGTGAAATGTGTGTGCTTGTGTGTGTGTGTGTGTGTGTAGTGAAACTTCAGTGATTCAAAAATGATTGGTCATTTTTGATCTGCCACCAGTTCTAAATAGCCAGATAAGGTGGCAGATGGACGAGGCTCTGGGAGCTGAGAGACGTGTGACTGCTCAGTCAGTATTTGTCGCTAGGTTGATAAATGACCCTCAGGACTAGGAAGTGAGATCCCAGTCTCAACATCACTTGAGAGGCTTAGGAAAAGGAGAACCTTCTTGTGGGCTGTTCAGCTTCTAGAGCCATGTTTTTCATCCTCTGGATTGAGAAATATTAGTGGGTTATGAGATCAATGTAGTGGGCTGCAACCAGCATTTTTAAAAAATGGAATAAAACAGACTATAAAATATCGAGGTCTCTTCATGAATGATTTTGGGAAACTTTGTTTCAGTATTTTGTATTTATGAATGTGTATGTCCTACCTGACAATGTAAAATCTATTTCAAAGAAGTTTAAAATATATTTAAAAAAAGAAAAACCACTATAAAAAAGAAAAACCACTATTCAGGACAATTTGAAGACAAACGAAAGATCTAATTTGGAGGGAGGTGCTTCACTCCTGGAGCCCCCCCAACCCAAGGATAAACACACTGAATCCTGGGTTTTCTGGGAGGTGGCCAGCTGCATGGGCCACACTGGTACATGAATCTCTTAAAGGGAATGACTGCTCCCTACAATTGCAGATAGTACACACACATGTCCAGCACATACGCACACCTTCACTTGGAAGAGCTCCCCCAACTCTGGGAGACATTCCAAAGCACCGGTTGAGTCTCAGAAGTCAGCGTTCATCCAAGTATAGAATTCAAGAAAGGGGGCTGTCGGTTTCTTGCCTGAAGCTGCCTATAAAGCTTCATTAAAAAGGTCTCTTCTCTTCCTTCCCTACACATGCTACTGTTTGCTGGAGCCATGCATGAGCCCTTATTAAGCATGCACTTCTAAGCAAGGAGCATTGACTTCCTCTTAATTGAGGCATAATAATTAGAGCATTAGCACATTAGGAGGGTGAGACAGCATGTTTAGCTTTTGTGATTAATTATCTGAGGATTGTAATAAGTTGTTAAGACATTAATTACGCTGGCATGTTTACTGCTCTAGGTTGCACAGGCAACGTTTTGCTGGGGCAGGTTGTAACATGTCTAAGGAGGTAGCTGTGACGGGAGGCACGGGCGGGTTGGGTCAGAAGTGTGTCTGTGGAGCCCCACAGCCCTGTCTGAGGGAGCAGGAATTGAGGCCTGCTTCTTTTCTTCCTGGTCATGTGTGGACTGAGCTTTTTTTTAATGTTGACTTAGTGAAATGAAGACACTGAGCTCTCCAAGTTCAAAGCTTCTTCAACCCTTCAGTATAAAGGTGAAACATGTCACACTGTAGACAAAGACAGACTTGTGGGTCTTCCCCTCAGGCACGCGTGCATCTGTCTGTTGTGTTGGCTGAGGGCAGAGGAGATAGCAGTGGGGAGGAGCCTGGACTCCTGAACTGGGCAGGAGCAAGGAACAAGGGCCTGGAACTTCTGGGCGAAAGCATGAGGAAGAAGGCACTCTCCAAGATGGTTTTGATGTCACAGGGTAGGGCTGCCTGCGCTGGAAAGGTGTAACCATAGGCTGGTGTGCAGAATGTGATGGAGGCAGATGATGGTCCTTATAACTTAAAGAGAACAGAAACTTATTATTGAGGGAGAAGAGCAGTGAGGGGAGCCTGTACCTGGAGACATCCTTTACTAATTGTTTTAGGCTCTTTGTGTAGACTTCCCTAAGAGTAGGTTATGTTCTTGCTGACAGGGAAGGTCAGGGACAGATGTCTAAGAGGTACATGAAATACACATTTTGGCCTAATGTTGAATAAAGCCACCACCAGGTTGTAGAACTGTGCTCATGTTCAGCTTAGGTAGGTAGACAAGTAGGAAGCATGGCTTAAAAGAAAGTAAATAGCTGATTTACTTCAAGATTACTTTGTTTAATGTTATAAGTGCCAGATTTTTTTAAAAATCAGTAAAGATTAGAAATAGGATTTTATTTAATCTCTATTACTCCGCCATGAATGGTTATTTATATTGTAATAAACATCTGTAGTTGCAAAAGGATATAGTGCTCTTCCTAAAACTGTCCAGATAACACACTCATATTAGCTCCCCATTAATTTTCTCATTTTCCCATTTATTTAGCAATTTGAAAGTTCTAAATAATTAGTTTTATTCTTAAAATTAACAGCTTTCACAATGACCATTAATTTTTGAAGCATTTTACCATTGCAGTAATAAATGTATATTTAAACCATAACTGACTGGTAGAATTTCAGGACATAAAGCACATAAGGAGATGTTCATTTCAAAGTCCGTGTACAATGCTTTTCTGTATTTGGAAATAAATATTCTAAATATCCAGATGTTTATAATAAATTCAAATGATATGACATTCTTTTTTTTTTTTTTTTAAACTGAAGGAATTATCTTGACCAGAAAAATCTGATGAACTAGGCGATCACACATACCTTCAAGGGTCCTGGAAATTATGTTGAAGTGGGCCTTTGGTTATTGAGCCTTCCACTGGCCATGGTCAGACAGAATAGCAGATTCTGGCTAAGCACCAAGTTCAAAGGCTGGTTTAAGTGTATCCCAGTCTCATTCATGGAAACGCAATGGCAGCTTCTGCAGAGGTTGAAACACCTTTATCAAGAGTTTGGGGCCAGTCTTTAGGGCAGGGTTGAGAAGGCACCATTTAAACCGAGAGAACTAATATCCAAGACCACCCTGGGGGTGGGGGTAGAACCTGGACCTGAGCTGCTCACCCTTGCCACCATCTTGCCATATAGGCAAGGGAGAGTCTCTTTATCCAGCCCAGTGTGGCCTGGGGAAGGAAGCAGGAGAGGGTGATCTGTCAGCCTGAGCTGGAACTGGTGGGAATCACCAGTCTTCAGAGCCCCAAGGCAGCCTGTAGCCTAGAAATGTGGGGAGGAATGAGGTGGGCCCTCGTACGGCCTCACCACAGAAATTGTCTTTCTTAGCTCCCCTGAAGAATGTTCAGTTCTAAATGCAGAGTAACTCTTCCTGAGCCTCTTTACCTTGGGTTATGAGAGTCCGCCCTGCCAGGCTAGGCCAGAGAGAGACATTTCAGACTGCAGAGCATATCCCTCACTTGCAGATGGAGGCCTGGTGGGTCTCAGATCCCACAAAGCGTACGTCCTTTCACAGCTCAAAGCTTTCTCCTTCACTTTCCTGTTCTTTCTCATTGCCTTATTCTACTCGGAGCATTGAATGTGTAGTCTGCTTCTCTCCCACTAGACTATCGCTAGAGCTTGGAAGGGGGAAGGTATCGTTACTAGATACATTTCAAGTCTTCCACACATATCTGAATACAGCAAACATTAAAAATTAATGCCTCTAATAATAAAAACCCAGAATAAAAATGCTATTATTACTAATTGTAATTTATTGCAAACTGGCAGTGTCTTAAGTGCCCTGAAGAACATAAAGGTAAAAAACAGCCTTCTTTGAATAGGTGAGTGGGATGAATGATTCCCTCACTTCTCAGAGTCCCTGCACAATGATACTTGAGCGTTTCCATCAGGAACACCTTCTTCCCGCTTAGAGGCCACGTCTGCCCCTTAACAGCGGGGGAGGAAGAAGGCTGTTTCTGAACTTTTTAAAAGGGTGATGGTAACCGTTCCCTTCTGCGGTCCATGAGGCTATGATTCACATGGCTGCTATCCACCGGCATTATTAGTTATCTCTTCATATATGCTGTAAGTCTCTCTACTTAAGTAATATGTCACTTGAGATTTAGACTGTTTTATGTCTTCCAGTCACTGTTGCAGGGTCTTAATACGAATTACTGTAAGCGCCCTTAAAATGGAATTGTGTGTGTGTGTGTCCCTACCAAACTGTAATCTCTTTGAAGTTAAAGACAACTTATCTTTGTATTCACTGTTGTTAGCAGTACCCTATCTTCTCTATCAACAGGTATCAATTGGTTACATATTAAGCTATGTTAACTTTTCTCAAAGCTCCAATATTCTTTTTTTTTTAATTAACATATAATGTATTATTAGCCCCAGGGGTACAGGTAAAGCTCTGATATTCTTAAACATTGGTCCGACATGTGATTCTACCCATTCACTTATTCATTTATCAAATATGTTTTGCATTACCTGAAGGTCTATGCTAACTGCCAAGGATACAAAGGCAAACCTGCCCAGTCTGTACCCTCTGGGAACTTATTTTCTAATGGGACAAACAATCATTGAATAAGCATGTAAACCGGCAGGATAACTTCCAACCACTATAAGGATTGGGAGGCAAACTGTGAGTCAAGGGCAAGCGGAGATGGAGAGGGAGAGAGAGCAGTCACAGAATGAAGGAACTGGGACTCTGGCTCACTTGGTATCTGCTTAGATCCTGGCCTGGGGTCACTGTGTGCTCAGCCCTCCATGACCATCTGTGGAACTGCATTGAAGGAAAGGGTGGAATGGAAACCACAGAGAGGAAAGGAGGTGGGAGGACAGGTAGAGAGCAGAAGTTACTGTAGGCTTGAGCAGTTTAATGCTTTAAATAGGGCTCTGGGCAGGGGCTGTATGGCAGCCTTGTTCTTCACTGGAATTTACTCCCTGCAGAATTTACTCCCTGCAGAATCCCTTTCTGAAGTCCTTCAGAAAGCAGCAGGGAAGTATTACTTACCCAGAAAACATTCTGATTTAGTGAGGTTTGTGCTTATGACATATCTGAAAGAAGAAACCCAACTTTATAGCCTTCATATTTTTTTTGCAGAGCCTATTAGAGTACTTAATTTAACACACATAGATACACACACACACACACACACACACACACACACGTGTGTGTGTGTGTGTTTGATTGATTGACTTCAGGTCTAGAACCAAAGAAGGAAAAGGATTTTTTAGTTTCTAAAAGGCTGTACTTTCTGTCCCCTAAAAGAAGATGCGCCACAAGAATGTCAAAAGATAGTTTAAAAGGAGAAATGCAGGATTATGCCTTTCTCCTGGTTATTGCATATAAATTGCTTCTCTGCCTGAAAGATCATGTTCCATGGGGGCCAGCAAGTGACTGACTTAATATTGTTGGTCCCTGTGCTACAGACTGAATTGAGTCCTTCTCCCCAGTAGTGGGGTGATTGTGTCTAGAATACCAAGCACAGGAGGTGGGCATTAATTAGGGCTAACAGCCTATAATTGGAGTTGCCTTTATTCCTCCTTCCATTCTCCAAGCCTGAGACTGTCAGAAGGCTGGTTTTCACTGAAGCGTCATAATTAACGCAGAGACTAATGTGAAAGGCAGATGAGGTTGAAGCCCAGAATAGCTCAGAGCTACCCAAGGGTATATGTGTGCATAGCTGGGGGGAGCCGGCATGGGAAAAGAGGAGACTGGCATGTGGATTGACCTCCAAATGTTTTCTTTTCAGAGAGGGAGTTTGGGGGTCCATGCTGCAGTCTCCCTTTCACATTCCTACAAGAACTTGAATGCACTGAAGGGTTCACTGATGGACAGGATTTCAGAATACTGGGCTCCAGAAGTTGCAGGAACCACACCTGGAAAGTGTCAAGTCCTCTGCTTTGCTTTTTTGTTTGTTTGTTTGTAATGGAAGATTGTTTCCCTCGTGGGACTGACATCATTTTGGGGTGGAAGTGCTGGGACCTGGGAGGTCTGGTAAATGTAATAGTGTCTACAAAACCATTGGAATGCCTTGGAAGAAAATTCAAGGTATTTCTCTTATTAATGCTGGTCTTCCAATTCCCCTGAACTCTGAGAACCCATTTTAAGTGATCACTTCCTTGAGAAAGCTAGTAGAAAAGCAAGGCTAATAGATTTCTTCACCTGGCAGCTCTCACATGGCAGAGGACCCGAAGTGCACTTACAGTCACTATCATATTCTACTCTTTCCCCCTCAGTTCTACTTAGAACATAATGAACTAAACACCTGCAATTTATCTCATAAGAAGACCAGATTTCATGAACTTCCCATCAAGTGGCTTGTAGCACTCCTTGCACACATTTACACAAATTTACTTAATTCTGTGCCATTGGAGAGATGGGAGAAAGGTAGGATGGTGGGAGTGCCTCTGCTGCATCCCCGCTCCAGGTCCCCAGTTATGAGAGAAGGACAGTGGTCTAGGTTCTCTACATCAGGCTTCCTTGGAGTTTTCAGACAAAAAGTCATAGGCTTCATTTCCATCCTAAGCCGTATCTTAGAAGGGAGATCCCCAAATGTACTCAGTTTCCCTCTTCCCATCAAGGGGAGGTACCAGAGAAGTGCCACATGATGCTCAGTGCAAAGAGCACAGACACAGTATTTGCTAACTTGACTTGGGGATGATTGGCATGTTGGGGATATTGTCTTATTGCCCTCGCTGCTACAGGGGACTTTGGGAAACTCAAGCCTTACAGCTCTTGTAGTGAAGATGGGAAATGAGATCCAGATGACTCACAGCCAACTGCAAATTCACAAATGCTGGAGGCACCCACATGCAGAAACCAGCTGCTTTGTTTCTGTAGAGTGCTTGTTTGCCCTAGTGGGCTTCTGAAAAAATCCTTTCTCTTAGGCACTAATCTACTAAGTCATTACATTGCTTCATTGGTAGATTTCTCTGGATTATTTCAGTTTTTATTCTCATGCTTGGCCACGTTGGCAAAATTAGGGCTAAATCATTTTCCCCTTCTCAGAGTAATCAGAACCTGAATTATTGTAGACATTGTTTTCTGATTTTTCAAACTTCCAGTGACATTTAGTAATTGACCTGTGCTGAAATGCTTGCAAACACAAATAATATGAGCCAAAGCCAGCCGGTGTAAACTTCTTAACGTTACTTGGGAAAAAGTCACCGGGTAGCTGTGCATGCGAACTTTTGAGCTGACTGGGGATAACATGCAGCGGGGTGCAGGACCGGTGAGCTGACACACACTGGCCGGTGTGGCCATACTGAACCTCTTCTGCTGAGTGGGCACCTGATACACTGGTTCTTTTATTGCTTGAGTGTCATATCTGTGCGCAGCCTGTGCTGGTTTTGACAGTGGCACCAAGGTATTTTGAAGGAAAGACGGTGTTGTAAAGTTCAGTCCATACACTGAACTTTTAAAAGGCTGGAGATACATACCATATATATATATATATATATATATATTTTTTTTTTTTTAAATGCTGGGGATAAAGTTCCAGATCTCTATGTTGTCTTCATGATACATCTTTAGTGGGCTAGCATTAGTCACTATTTTTCCCCCAACTTTTCTAAAATGTTAGAAGCTAGAAAAGCATGAGAAAACAGGCTGCCTTTAGAAAACCCCAAGTTTCAGACAACTAGACACTATCATATCATCCTTCATCTGTCATTCCAAGGTTTCTTGGAAACCTTGGGAAGAGATTAGCAGATTGGGCAGTAAGTAGGCCAGTTGTGAAGGGCACTGAATGTTGTGCTGTAGTTGTGTGGGAAAGAACACCAAGGAGGAGGCTTAAAGTGTGGGCTCCATTGTTGGACTGCCCATGTTACTCCGGAGAAATCACATCAGCTCTCAGTTCTCAATCTCTTAATCTGTCAGAAGGGGAGGAGACCTCACTGAAAAGACCCTAGTTCTTTCCATATTTCTGTTCTCTATCCTTAGACTGTCAGATCATCTCTCATGATGGCAGGAGGGCTGCTGCACCACAGAATCATAAACAAATGTCTGAAGGCAAACACAGGGCCTGCTGTATTCTACAGTTTCTAAGATATCCTTGTCTGTAAGATGCACCATTGTTTTGTATAGTACCACAAAAGAAACAGCACTGCCAATTAGATTGTGACAAGCTGTTTATTGTCACATGCATCCTGAATTATTGAGTCGATGAAATACAGTATACAGTATATTGTCTTCATGTCGCTAAGAATGCCTCTAAAAACTTGCCATAGCACTCCGCCTCTATCGGCAGACTCCCCACATGCCAGCCCTGAAACTAATCCCTGCGAGTTCCACTGTAGCTGCCTTGTTCTGTGTTTGTCCTCCTGTTCTCTTGCTTTCTAAGCCCTGGGATGTTTGCTGTCACAGCAGCACCCTGGCAAGTCCACGCAAGCCCATGCCATTTGGCCAAGTCTCTGGCTTCTCCCACCATTTCTGCACTTAAGGGAAGAACCGTGCCAGCAGTTACTCCTCATAGGCCGAACTCTTAACCAGTGGGAGACAGAGAATGGGAATAGGTAGATGTTCTGCCTGTGATGGCCTGTGTTGGAAGCAGGGGTTTTGACGTAGTTTGTCTGGAGACATCTGGAGGGCCTCAGTAATCTTGTGTCTCTTTGTGAAATGATGACCAACCCGGGAGCATCAAGTTTTAGTTGCTTCCCATTTTTCCCTGTGTCGTTCCCCTCTTCTTTCTCTCTTTATGCCCTGGCATCACACCTCCCAATGACATGTTCACACTTCAGCCTTGCCTCACACCTTGTTTCTAGGGAAACAGGCTGATAGAACTACTACAGTTACCTCTCACCAGTCGGGATTGGTTCTAGCTCCTTGGTAGAGGAGTGGACCTCAGAAGAAACCTAGAGCTCTCCCAGCAGGAAACAGAAATGACGTGGTTATAGAGTGAGGAATTAACAATGTTTGATTCTTGTCTGCCTTGGTTTACTGAGTTAAGACTTAAATGAGATAACGAGTTGTGAAGGCCCTCAGTCAACCATAAAGTAACATAAAAATGTAGAGTTGTCGGGGCGCCTGGGTGGCTCAGGCGGTTAAAGATCTGCCTTCGGCTCAGGTCATGACCTCAGGGTCCTTGGTTGGAGCCCTGCATCAGGCTCCCTGCTCAGTAGGCAGTCTGCTTCTCCCTCTCCTGACCCTCCTTCCCTGTTCGCACATGCGCGTGCTCACTCTCTCTCTCTCTGTCTTAAATAAATACATAGATAGATAAATAAATAAATAAAATGTAGAGCTCTCATTATACTTAAGACTATTCTCAAGTTCTAGAGCATTACTATTAATTTGCTCATTTAACAAAAATGATTCAAGAAGCACCTACTATTTACCAGTCACGTGGCTGGGATAGATAATAACAGAACTTCTCCCTATAGGAGCATCTTGCCTATAGGGGAAATGAGCAGATAAATTCCATCTGATTACAGTTTTCTAGAGAGAAATAGAGGGTGTGTTGTAAGTACTCAGCTTCGTGGAATCAGATGGAGCTTCCAGGGCAAAATGATACATTAGCTAAGAGCTGGAGAATGACTAGGGGATAGGTGGTTGGGGGTGGAGAGGTGTGAGAAGTAGAAAGAAGGGCATATATATGAAGGGGAAGAGGTGAGAGAGGGATTGCTATTATTCTCTTTGGCTAGCATGGTAAATGCTGGTGTATAAAGCATGGGTACCAGGAAGTTTGGATTGAATCATGAAGGCAATGAAAAACCACTGAAATTTTTAAGAAGGGTGGTTTAGAAAAATCTCTTCAATAACGGTAGAAGGAACAGACTTTTGGTGGGGAGGGGAGGTAGGATAGGAAGCAAGGAAGCAGAGATACCACTATGTTATGTGGTGTTTCCTTTTATTTGTTTAAATCAATTTTGAGGCGTTTTTCTTATTATGAATGTTTTTCATAATTTAGGATTTCATGAATATTACAGACTCCACATAAGTCCTTAATATCCCCATATATGTCTCCTAAAGGAGAGGTTAACATTTTGAAGGGAAGGGAAGGGAAGGGATCTTTGTGGACTTTACCCCAGACAGTCATCTGCTTAATGGCTCTTTTTTGTCTGTGCTGTTAGTTCTGATTAGACCACAGGGGTACTAATGATTGCAAGGTCAATAATGTGACTCCCCAGGAGGGCCAATTACCCCTGCAGAGAAAAGAACCACAGACTGAATCTCTGTGTGTGGCTGGTCATCTGCAGCCGTGAGCCACTTGTTACATAGTGTGCAAGGGGCATATCTACTAGTTCACTCGCTCATCCCTATTTTTATTTATTTGTTTATTCCTTTCTTCTCTTAGCTCAAGCTTCCATAACAAAATACCATAGATTATGGGACTTAAAAAATACACATTTATTTTCTCACCTCTCTGGAGGCTAGAACCAAGATCAGGGTGCAGACTGACCCAGTTCCTGGTGAGGGCTCTCTTCCCAGCTTGTAGATGGCTGCCTGCTTTCTCTGTGCTCACATGGCCTCTCCACAGCGCACATGGCGAGGGTGAGCAAGCTCTCTGTTATCTCTTCTTATCATCTGACAAAGGACACTAATCCCATCATGAAGGCCCTACCCTCATGATCCCATCTAACTCTGTTTGCTTCCCAAAGTACCATCTCCATATACCATCACATCTTGGTTAGGGCTTAGGGCTTCACCATATGCATTTTGGGGGTCAGTATGCAGCAATTCTTTTTTTTTTTTTTTCATTTAAACTGCATGTTTTAAACATCTTGTATGGATTAGCCACACTGTTAGGCACCATTGGCACAAAAATAAACTAGTTAAGTCCTTGTTTCAAAGAGGTCTAGTGGGGAAAAAGGAGTGAGAAAATCAAAGGTGCTACTGTGGTGTGAGCACTTTACGAGAGTGACACATGAAATGCTATGAAAGTACAGAAAGGAAATATAAACCTTCATGAACATAACCTTCATGGTGGGGGGCAGCGAGATGGAGGAAAAGGAGTGGGAGGCAGCATATTACTGAGGAGAGAGCATTAGGAAGAAAACTTTCTGATAGAGGAGATGCTTGGGCAGAGTGTTAAAGCAAAGGAGACATCAGCCTGGCTGGGGTGTTGGGAGGTGGGGCTGGGTTTGAAACTCCAGCTAGAGGGATCCCTCAGGAAGAGTATTAAAGTATGTGACAGCGTGTTGTATGCAGGGAACAGCGAGCTTCCCATTCAAGGTGAGACCTGGGTGACCATGAAGACCATCAACAGACAAGGCTGGGCAAGTGGACAAAAAGCCAATCATGAGTGTCCCTCTGTGGCACGGTATAAAGTTTCAATTTGTCTTGAAGATCTTAAGAGGCTCTGAAGGTTTTAAACAGGATGGTGATATAAACAGATTTGCATTTTTGGAATGTGGGTGAATTTAGGAATGTGGAGGGTATTTGGGCAAGGTGGAAGGGAAAGATAGTTACAGTGGTTAACCTGTGAATCTACTCTTAGTGTTACTGGTCCTGTTAGTGGAGGATCAGTAGAGGTATTGATATTGGTTTTGCCCATACAGGATGTTACACAGAGATGGAGGATTGAAACTACTGGGGTTTGGTAAAGAAAATAATGCCTTAGACCATGTTCAAGAGAAGATGATCACCATATGTAGGGATAGCTTCTGGAAGACTTAGTGACTATGGAAATTTATGGGTTCTCTAGTGATAGTGAGATGTTCACCCCCTTTTAATCACTTCTTTATCTAACATGTGCTACATCAAGAATATCAAGCATTCTGAAAGAGTGCTATACCTAGGTTTGAGAAAGGGCTTCATCTTCTTATGTCAGAGCGAGCACAGCTTGTCACTCTAGATGGTCACTAATATTAGGAGCTCAGAACTGTGAGTGATGGTGATGACATGGTCATAAAAGTTTTCTTTTGAACTTGAGTTGTGGAACTAAGAAAAAAATGGGAATATTATTAGATTTTCTAAAATTTCCCTACAAGTTTCTATTTTGGAGTCACAAAATAAATATGACATAACTCAAAGCTTCCTATCTTTTTCAAGTGAGCATTTACTCAATGGGATTTATTACCATACATACAGGTAAATTCTAGTGAGTGATATTTCCTCTCATGTTGTTCAGAAAAAAAAAAAAAATACTGTCCACTCATCCTACCCTCCCTGAGGAAGAACACTTAATCTACATGTCACTTTCTTTTGCCAGAAGTCAGTAACCCCCAGTATTTTTAGCTCCTTTTGAGAGTGCATTAGTAATGTTGCTTCTTCTTCTTCTTTTTTTTTTTTTTTAGCCCTTTCCTGCCTTATGTACTGGCATCAGCATATTTCTGGTTTTCTGCTTGGACCTGCCAGAGTGAGTCTGGAGCTGTTCCTCTTTCATTCACCTCCTGTTCAAAAACCCTGACTAGGTTTTCTTAAGTCTCTTACTGTCTTTCTACTTTTTATACATTAAGTCTTGTTCTCATCTTTATCCTTTCTTAGTGGTAGTATCCCTTCTAGAATGTACGTCATTCCACAAGGCCATCCAGAGATGTCTCAGGTCCAGGCTCTCATACCTGTTTCTCTTCACCAATTGTGTGACCACCTCTCAGAGATGGGATGAAAGAGCTGTATGAATTCATGCTGTACTGACACACAGAACTTGTAGGCACATAGTGATGAACGCTGTGTTCAAAAGAGCTATAATTCAGGGCGCCTGGGTGGCTCAGTGGGTTAAGCCTCTGCCTTTGGCTCAGGTCATGGTCTCAGGGTCCTGGATCAAGCCCTACATCAGGCTTTCTGCTCAGCAGGGAGCCTGCTTCTCCCCATCTCCTGCCTGCCTCTCTGCCTACTTGTGATCTCTGTCAAATAAATAAATAATATCTTAAAAAAAAAAAAAGAGCTTTAACTGTACTTGACATAGTGTGATTGCCTGATTTTAAATCCAGGCAGATTATAGGGTGAAAACAACTTCTGGTGAAAATGTCTTAATAGTTTATTAAGTACTTAAGGGGAACTTAAAAAACTTAATATAGAGTAAGTGGTGCCAATCCTATGTGCCTCATCAGTTGAAATTGGGGTTTACTCTTTGTGGTATGAGGTCAGAGAGAAGCAAATAAATGGAATGATTCTCACTCTCCTGTTTCACCTGCTGTGTTTTCTATAAGAGAGGTGATATCCATTAGGTGCAAGCATAACCCACATATATTGGCATTAAAGAGTTAAAGAGCAAAGACCTAGTTATACATCAATAAAGTGAATTAAAGCTGCACTTTATCATACATAACAGCTTTTAACTTCTGTGTGTAGCTGAGGACATTTATTACGTGAGGCAGGAATAGCCACAGATGATCAGGCATTGCAGTAGTGAGAGTTTTTCCAGGTAGTCCAGAAAATATTTATTCCTCATCCAGGATCGTGCAAGACTTAAAGCGAGACAAAGCAAAGCTACTCTCTTGTAGAGGAGGAGTAGGCATTTGATGAATGATAAGGTAAGTCACATGGCCCATTAGCCTATATTGCCAATATCTGTGCAGCGGCAAGCAAGAGGTTGAATTAGGAGCAGAAGAGTTCTGGAAATAGACACGGTGCTTCTGCATGAGCTGATGGAGTAGCTGCCCTCAGACGGAGGGGAGTAGCAGCACAGTACAGTTTCAGTACTAGAGGGCTTTTTTTTTTTTCTTTTTCAAAGACTAACTTCATTATTTCATTCAAAATATATGATGAATTTGAGATGATTCACTGATAGACAAATAGTAGGATGAAAATTTGTTCCAAATAAATGTTAACTTTAAAGAAATATTTGCTTTGTAAAAATTTTCTAGCGTGGCTTTATTCTATTTGGTGAAGCAGAATTTACATAATGTGAGATATACAAATCTAAGCATGAATTTTACTGAATTTTGATAAACATACACAACATCACAGTCAATGTATAGAACATTTTTATCACCCACAAAATTCTCTCAAGCCAAGTCTAGTCAGTTCCCATGCCCAAATAGCAACCAGCAACCTGATTCCATCACGAAAGCTTAGTCTTCCCTGTTCTTGAGTATCATATAAATGGAATTGCACACTAGGGACACTCTTCTTTCTGGCTTCTTCTACAAAAGACAATATTTTAATATTTATCCATTTTGTGTGTTTCAGTAGTTTATATTTGTAGTAATTAGTAGTATTCCGTTATATGGAAAAATTAAAATACATTTATTCTCTTGCTTAGGGACATTGAGATTTTTTCTAAGTTTTGGTTATTGTGATTAAAGCTGCTGTAAACATTCTTATGCAAGTCTTTTTGTGGGCATATGTTTTCATTTATTTTGGTTACATATATAACAATGAAATTGTTAGGTGTAGGTGTACGCATATTTAAACTTGTAAGGAACTGACGAACTTTTCTCCTGAAGTGATTGACTGTTTTGTACTTCTGGCAGCAACAGTGCATGAGAATTCCAGTTGCTCCACATTCTCAGCAACATTTGGTGTTGACTTTTAAATTATAGCTCTTTTAGTTGGTTTGAAATAGTAAATGGCATTCCATTGTCCTTTTAACTTGCAATTCTCTGGTAAGTAATGGTTTTGAATACTTATTTCCAACTTATGTGCTATTCATGTGTTAGGTTGTGTCCTTATACCTTTTTGTGTATGTGTCTGTTGAAGTCTGCTGTCTACTTTGTAATGAGGTTATTTATCTTTGTATTATTATTTTATAGGAATTCTTTATATATTCTAAATACAGATTCTTTGTCAGATCTGTATATTGTAGATGTTTCTACCAGATCATGACATGCATTTTTATTTTCTTAACAGTTCCTATACATGATTCTTTTTTCTCCTTATACATGATTCTTGACAGTAATGGTGCTTTTATTTTGTTCTCTGTAAGAAATATTTGGCAACCACAAATTTATGAAGATATTCTCCATCTTTATTTCTAGCACTAACATATTCACATAATATATTGTATATATATAATTCTTCTTGAGTTGTATTCTTGTTTATAGTGTGAGGTAGGGGTTGAAATGTTAGTTTTGATTAGATGTTATCCAGCTGATCCCACCATGTTTGCTGAGAACACTTTTCTTTTCACTATTGAATTATCTTGGCATTTTTCTCAAAATCAGTTGGAGCTATCATGGAGTTTTAGTTCCTACCCTGAGACTTCAGCAACCCCTTCTCATTTGCACCTCAGACTGTTTCTTCTCTCCTTCTCTGACCCCATTCTTTCTCAAAATTACTAATCAAGGCCCATAGGAAAGGTCAAGGGTACATACAGACTCTCCTTGGGTCTGAGGCTTCCATTTATCATGCGAACCCACACTTGAGTTTAAAAAATATAAATTCAACTATTTTCTTCTTTCTCTTTTTTTAAATTTTATTTTTTATAAACATATAATATATTTTTATCCCCAGGGGTACAGGTCTGTGAATCGCCAGGTTTACACACTTCACAGCACTCACCATAGCACATACCCTCCCCAATGTCCATAACCCCATCCCCCTCCCAAATCCCTCCCCCCAGCAACCCTCAGTTTGTTTTGTGAGATTAAGAGTCACTTATAGTTTGTCTCCCTCCCAATCCCATCTTGTTTCATTTACTCTTCTCCTACCCCCTTAACCCCCCATGTTGCCCTTAACCCTTAACCTCCTCATATCAGGGAGATCATATGATAGTTGTCTTTCTCCAATTGACTTATTTCGCTAAGCATGATACCCTCTAGTTCCATCCATGTCATCGCAAATGGCAAGATTTCATTTCTTTTGATGGCTGCATAGTATTCCATTGTGTATATATACCACATCTTCTTTATCCATTCGTCTGTTGATGGACATCTAGGTTCTTTCCATAGTTTGGCTATTGTAGACATTGCTGCTATAAACATTCGGGTGCACGTGCCCCTTCGGATCACTACGTTTGTATCTTTAGGGTAAATACCCAGCAGTGCAATTGCTGGGTCATAGGGTAGTTCTATTTTCAACTTTTTGAGGAACCTCCATGCTGTTTTCCAGAGTGGTTGCACCAGCTTGCATTCCCACCAACAGTGTAGGAGGGTTCCCCTTTCTCCGCATCCTCGCCAGCATCTGTCATTTCCTGACTTGTTAATTTTAGCCAATCTGACTGCTGTGAGGTGGTATCTCATTGTGGTTTTGATTTGTATTTCCCTGATGCCCAGTGATGTTGAGCACTTTTTCATGTGTCTGTTGGCCATCTGGATGTCTTCTTTGCAGAAATGTCTGTTCATGTCTTCTGCCCATTTCTTGATTGGATTATTTGTTCTTTGTGTGTTGAGTTTGCTAAGTTCTTTATAGATTTTGGACACTAGCCCTTTATCTGATATGTCATTTGCAAATATCTTCTCCCATTCTGTCAGTTGTCTTTTGGTTTTGTTAACTGTTTCCTTTGCTGTGCAAAAGCTTTTGATCTTGATAAAATCCCAATAGTTCATTTTTGCCCTTGCTTCCCTTGCCTTTGGCGATGTTCCTAGGAAGATGTTGCTGCGGCTGAGGTCAAAGAGGTTGCTGCCTGTGTTCTCCTCAAGGATTTTGATGGATTCCTTTCTCACACTGAGGTCCTTCATCCATTTTGAGTCTATTTTCGTGTGTGGTGTAAGGAAATGATCCAATTTCATTTTTCTGCATGTGGCTGTCCAATTTTCTCAACACCATTTATTGAAGAGGCTGTCTTTATTCCATTGGACATTCTTTCCTGCTTTGTCGAAGATTAGTTGACCATAGAGTTGAGGGTCTATTTCTGGGCTCTCTATTCTGTTCCATTGATCTATGTGTCTGTTTTTGTGCCAGTACCATGCTGTCTTGATGAGGACAGCTTTGCAATACAGCTTGAAGTCCAGGATTGTGATGCCACCAACTTTGGCTTTCTTTTTCAATATTCCTTTGGCTATTCGAGGTCTTTTCTGGTTCCATATAAATTTTAGGATTATTTGTTCCATTTCTTTGAAAAAAATGGATGGTACTTTGATAGGAATTGCATTAAATGTGTAGATTGCTTTAGGTAGCATAGACATTTTCACAATATTTATTCTTCCAATCCAGGAGCATGGAACATTTTTCCATTTCTTTGTGTCTTCCTCAATTTCTTTCATGTACTTTATAGTTTTCTTAGCTATAGATTCTTAGACTCTTTGGTTAGGTTTATTCCTAAATATCTTATAGTTTTGGGTGCAATTGTAAATGGGATTGACTCCTTAATTTCTCTTTCTTCTGTCTTGTTGTTGGTGTAGAGAAATGCAACTGATTTCTGTGCATTGATTTTATATCCTGACACATTACTGAATTCCTGTACAAGTTCTAGCAGTTTTGGAGTGGAGTCTTGGGTTTTCCACATATAGTATCATATCATCTGCGAAGAGTGATAGTTTGACTTCTTCTTTGCTGGTATGGATGCCTTTAATTTCCTTTTGTTGTCTGATTGCTGAGGCTAGGACTTCTAGTACTATGTTGAATAGCAGTGGTGATAATGGACATCCCTGCCGTGTTCCTGACCTTAGCGGAAAAGCTTTCAGTTTTTCTCCATTGAGAATGATATTTGCGATGGGTTTTTCATAGATGGCTTTGATAATATTGAGGTATGTGCCCTCTATCCCTACACTTTGAAGAGTTTTGATCAGGAAGGGATGCTGTACTTTGTCAAATGCTTTTTCAGCATCTATGGAGAGTATCATATGGTTCTTGTTCTTTCTTTTATTAATGTGTTGTATCACATTGATTGATTTGCGGATGTTGAACCAACCTTGCAGCCCTGGAATAAATCCCACTTGGGCATGGTGAATAATATTTTTATGTACTGTTGAATCCTATTGGCTAGTATTTGGTGAGAATTTTTGCATCTGTGTTCATCAAGGATATTGGTCTGTAGTTCTCTTTTTTGATGGGATCCTTGTCTGGTTTTGGGATCAAGGTGATGCTGGCCTCATAAAATGAGTTGGGAAATTCTCCTTCCATTTCTATTTCTTGGAACAGTTTCAGGAGAATAGGAATTAGTTCTTCTTTAAATATTTGGTAGAATTCCCCCGGGAAGCCGTCTGGCCCTGGGCTTTTGTTTGTTTGGAGATTTTTGATGACTGTTTCAATCTCCTTACTGGTTATGGGTCTGTTTAGGCTTTCTATTTCTTCCTGGTTCAGTTGTGGTAGTTTATATGTCTCCAGAAATGCATCCATTTCTTCCAGATTGTCAAATTTGTTGGCGTAGAGTTGTTCATAGTTCTTATAATTCTCTATATTTCTTTGGTTTTAGTTGTGATCTCTCCTCTTTCATTCATGATTTTATTTATTTGGGTCCTTTCTCTTTTCTTTTTGATAAGTCTGGCCAGGGGTTTATCAATTTATTAATTCTTTCAAAGAACCAGCTCCTGGTTTCATTGATTTGTTCTATTGTTTTTTGGTATCTATTTCATTGATTTCTGCTCTGATCTTTATGATTTCTCTTCTCCTGCTGGGTTTAGGGTTTCTTTCTTGTTCTTTCTCCAGCTCCTTTAGGTGTAGGGTTAGGTTGTGTACCTGAGACCTCTCTTGTTTCTTGAGAAAGGCTTGTACCGCTATATATTTTCCTCTCAGGACTACCTTTGTTGTGTCCCACAGATTTTGAACCATTGTGTTTTCATTATCATTTGTTTCCTTGAAATTTTTCAATTCTTCTTTAATTTCCTGGTTGACCCATTCATTCTTTAGAAGGATGCTGTTTAGTCTCCATGTATTTGGGTTCTTTCCAAATTTCCTCTTGTGATTGAGTTCTAGCTTCAGAACATTGTGGTCTGAAAATATGCAGGGAATGATCCCAATCTTTTGATACCGGTTGAGACCTGATTTAGGACCCAGGATGTGATCTATTCTGGAGAATATTCCATGTACACTAGAGAAGAATGTGTATTTTGTTGCTTTGGGATGAAATGTTCTGAATATATCTGTGATGTCCATCTGGTCCAGTGTGTCATTTAAGGCCTTTATTTCCTTGTTGATCTTTTGCTTGGATGATCTGTCCATTTCAGTGAGGGGAGTGTTAAAGTCCCCTACTATTATTGTATTATTGTCGATGTGTTTCTTCGATTTTGTTATTAATTGGTTTATATAGTTGGCTGCTCCCACGTTAGGGGCATAGATATTTAAAATTGTTAGATCTTCTTGTTGGACAGATCCTTTGAGTATGATATAGTGTCCTTCCTCATCTCTTATTATAGTCTTTGGCTTAAAATCTAATTGATCTCATATAAGGATGGCCACTCCTGCTTTCTTCTGATGTCCATTAGCATGGTAAATTCTTTTCCACTCCCTCACTTTAAATCTGGAGGTGTCTTCGGGGTTAAAATGAGTTTCTTGTAGGCAACATATAGATGGGTTTTGTTTTTTTATCCATTCTGTTACCCTGTGTCTTTTGATTGGGGCATTTAGCCCATTAACATTCAGGGTAACTATTGAGAGATATGAATTTAGTGCCATTGTATTGCCTGTAAGGTGACTGTTATTGTATATTGTTTCTGTTCCTTTCTGATCTACTACTTTTAGGCTCTCTCTTTGCTTAGAGGACCCCTTTCAATATTTCCTGTAGAGCTGGCTTGGTGTTTGCAAATTCTTTCAGTTTTTGTTTGTCCTGGAAGCTTTTAATCTCTCCTTCTATTTTCAATGATAGCCTAGCTGGATATAGTATTCTTGGCTGCATGTTTTTCTCATTTAGTGCTCTGAATATATCATGCCAGCTCTTTCTGGCCTGCCAGGTCTCTGTGGATAAGTCTGCTGCCAATCTAATATTTTTACCATTGTATGTTACAGACTTCTTTTCCCGGGCTGCTTTCAGGATTTTCTTTTTGTCACTAAGAGTTGTAAATTTTACTATTAGGTGACGGGGTGTGGACCTATTCTTATTGATTTTGAGGGGGGTTCTCTGAACCTCCTGGATTTTGATGCTTATTCCCTTTGCTATATTGGGGAAATTCTCCAATAATTCTCTCCAATATACCTTCTGCTCCCCTCTCTCTTTCTTCTTCTTCTGGAATCCCAATTATTCTAATGTTGTTTCGTCTTATGGTGTCACTTATCTCTCGAATTCTGCCCTCGTGGTCCAGTAGCTGTTTGTCCCTCTTTTGCTCAGCTTCTTTATTCTCTGTCATTTCGTCTTCTATATCGCTAATTCTTTCTTCTGCCTCTTTTATCCTAGCAGTGAGAGACTCCATTTTTGATTGAACCTCATTAATAGCTTTTTTTGATTTCAACTTGATTAGATTTTAGTTCTTTTATTTCTCCAGAAAGGGCTTTTATATCTCCCGAGAGGCTTTCTCTAATATCTTCCATGCCTTTTTCGAGCCCAGCTAGAACCTTGAGAATCGTCATTCTGAACTCTAGATCTGACATATTACCAATGTCTGTATTGATTAGGTCCCTAGCCTTTGGTGCTGCCTCTTGTTCTTTTTTTTGTGGTGAATTTTTCTGCCTTGTCATTTTGTCCAGATAAGAGTATATGAAGGAGCAAGTAAAATACTAAAAGGGTGGCAACAACCCCAGGAAAATATGCTTTAGCCAAATCAGAAGAGATCCCAAATCGTGAGGGGGGAGAAAGGGGATAATAAGGTTCAGAGAGAAAAAAAAAAAAAAAGAAACAATTATAAAAAGAAAACCAATACAGAAAAAATATAAAAAGAAAAAAAAATATATATATATTAGATAAACTAGTTAAAAAACGTTAAAAAAGAAAAGGGTAAAAGTTAAAAAAATTTAGCATAAGAAGAGAAAAAGAAATTGAAACAGAAAAAAAAATTAAATTAACTGCAAGGCTAAAGATTCATGGGGAGAAAGCCATGAGCTCCGTGCTTTGCTTTCTCCTCCTCTGGAATTCTGCTGCTCTCCTTGGTATTGAAACTGCACTCCTTGGTAGATGAACTTGGTCCTGGCTGGGTTTCTTGTTGATCTTCTGGGGGAGGGGCCTGTTGTAGTGATTCTCAAGTGTCTTTGCCCCAGGCGGAGTTGCTCTGCCCTTACCAGGGGCCGGGCTGAGTAATCCGCTCGGGTTTGCTTTCGGGAGCTTTTGTTCCCTGAGCGCTTTCCGTAGAGTTCCGGAGGATGGGAAAGAAGACGGCGGCCTCCCAGTCTCCGGCCTGGAGGAGCCGAGAGCCCGGGGCCCCACTCCTCAGTGCGCCCTCAGAGAACAGCGCCCAATTACTCCCGTCACCCTGGCCTCCGGCCGCGCTCCGAGCTCACCGAGCCTGCGACCGGTTCAAGGTAAGCCCGAGCTGTGAGCTCACTCCTCGGCTCCGTCTCTGTAGCCGGCTTCCCCGTTCTATCACCTGCAAGCTCTGCGACACTCAGCCACCCCCGATCCTTCTGTGACCCTGCGGGACCTGAGGCCACGCTGACCCCGCGTGCGCTTCACCCCGGTTAAGCCTCTGGAGCGATGTCCCTCAGCGGAACAGACTTTTAAAAGTCCTGATTTTGTGCTCCGTTGCTCCGCCGCTTGCCGGGAGCCGGCCCCTCCCCCCGCGGTCTATTTTCCCTTCGCTTTGGATTCACTTCTCCGCCAGTCCTACCTTTCAGAAAGTGGTTGATTTTCTGTTTCTAGAATTGCTGTTCTTCTTCTCTTCGATCTCCCGTTGGATTTGTAGGTGTTTGCAATCTTTAGATAAGCTATCTAGCTGATCTCCTGCTACCTGAAGTAGTCTCAGCTGCTACTTCTCCGCCATCTTGACTCCTCCCCTCCTTCTTCTTTCTCTTTTGACAGCAGTTGCCTCTTCCTGCTACTGCTACAGCAAAAACTCAAGCAACTTTTGGTTCCTTCTGAGGTCTTGCAACCTTTTGGACTTGAGTTTACTGTTTTTTAATGACCTCAATTTTGATTTTGTAAATTATACAGTGGAAGCCACACTCCTAGTAAATTATTTATTTCAGATAGTTTACCATTCCAATATGTTATCTAGATTTTCTGTTTGTTTTTTATTTTAGTTTTTATTTCTGTGCTGATTTTCCCAGTGGTTCACATATTAGTTCCATCTTTTCCTTAATATCATCGAGCATAATGTTAGCAGCTGTTTTAAGGTCTTTTCATACAGTTTCCAGCATCTGTTGCTATTGATCGCTTTGTCTCTAGATTAGTTACATTTTCCTGCTTATTCATATGTCTAGTGGTTTTAAATTTTGATATAATTTTATTTGATTTGTGTTTTCATGAAATAAATTTGTGATCCTTTTACATTTAACCTATTTCTGTCCTTATATTCATAGGGGAATTCTTGTACACAACATGTAATTAGGTCTTACTTTTTTATCCAACTTGACAATTACAGTGTTTGGACCATTCACATTTAATGAAAATTGATACAATTGGATTTAAGCCTACTGTGTTGCTATTTGTGTGTTCCATCTGTTCCTTGTTCCCCTTTTCTTCTTTTACTCATTTCCTCTAGATTAATTCAGTAATATTTATAATTCCATGGTAGCTCCTTAGTTTGTTTGGTTTAGTTTATTAGCTGTAACTTTTTTTTGTAGTTATTGCTTTTAGGGTTTATAGTATGTATTTTTAAGTATTTTCAAGTAATATTCTTTCTTATCTGATCTAGTACAAGAGCCTTACAGTATTCTACTTACATTTCCTCTCCCCCATCCTTTTGATACTATTTTCATACATTCTAGTTCTACATATGTTATAAACTCAACACCCTGCTCTTATTTTTGTCTATTAAATAATCCAGGATCTTTTTTAAAAATTATTTTTATTAACATATAATGTATTATTTGCCCCAGGGGTACAGGTCTATGAATCATCAGGCTTACACATTTCACAGCACTCACCATAGCACATATCCTCCCTATTGTCCATAACCCAACCACCCTCTCTGTAGGCCCCCACCCCCCAGCAACCCTCAGTTTGTTTTTTGAGATTAAGAGTCTCTTATGGTTTGTCTCCCTCCAGATCCCATCTTATTTCATTTTATTCTTCCCTATCCCCCAACCCCCCGTCCTACCTCTCAAATTCCTCGTATCAGAGAGATCATATGATAATTGTCTTTCTCTGATTTACTTATTTTGCTCAGCATAACACCCTCTAGTTCCATCCAAGTTATTGCAAATGGGAAGTTTTCATTTCTTTTGATGGCTGCGTAGTATTCCATTGTGTGTGTTCTGTGTGTGTGTGTGTGTGTGTGTGTGTGTGTGTGTGTCACATCTTCTTTATCCATTCATCTGTTGATGGACATTCAAGTTCTTTCCATAGTTTGGTTATTGTGGACATTGCTGCTGTAAACATATGGATGCATGTGTCCTTTTGTATCACTACATTTGTATCTTTAGGGTAAATACCCAGTAGTGCGATTACTGGGTCGTAGGGTAGCTCTATTTTCAACTTTTTGAGGAACCTCCATGCTGTTTTCCAGAGTGGCTGCACCAGTTTGTATTCCCACCAACAGTGCAGGAGGGTTTGTTCCCCTTTCTCCGCATCCTCTCCAACATCTGTCATTTCCTGGCTTGTTAATTTTAGCCATTCTGATTGGTGTGAGGTGGTATCTCATTGTGGTTTTGATTTGTATTTCCCTGATGCCGAGTGATGTGTCTGTTGGTCATCTGGATATCTTCTTTGTAGAAATGTCTATTCATGTCTTCTGCGCATTTCTTGATTGGATTATTTGTTCTTTCAGTATTGATTTTGATAACTTCTTTATAGATTTTGGATACTAGCCCTTTATCTGATATGTCATTTGTGAATATCTTCTCCCATTCTGTCAGTTGTCTTTTGGTTTCATTGATATTGAGGTTTCGTTGACTGTTTCCTTTGCTGTGCAAAAGCTTTTGATCTTGATGTAGTCCCAGTAGTTCATTTTTGCCCTTGCTTCCCTTGCCTTTGGTAATGTTTATAGGAAGAAGTTGCTGCGGCTGAGGTTGAAGGGGTTGCTGCCTGTTTTGTCCTCAATGATTTAGATGGATTCATATCTCACATTGAGGTCTTTCATCCATTGTGACTCTATTTTGTGTGTGGTGTAAAGAAATAGTCCAATTTCATTCTTCTACATGTGCATCTCCAATTTTCCCATTACCTTTTGTTGGCAGCACACCTCGGTGTGGTCTTTTTTCCACTGGTCATTCTTCCCTGCTTTGTCGAAGATTAGTTGACTATAGAGTTGAGGGTCTATTTCTGGGCTCTCTATTCTGTTCCATTGATCTGTGTGTCAGTTTTGTGCCAGTACCATACTGTCTTGATGATGACAGCTTTGTAATAGAACTTGAAGTCTGAAATTGTGATGCCACCAACTTTGGCTTTCTTTTTCAACATTCCTCTGGCTATTCAGGGTCTTTTCTGGTTCCATATAATTTTTGGGATTATTTGTTTAACTTCTTTGAAAAAAAATTGATGGCATTTTGATAGGGATGGCATTAAATATGTAGATTTCTTTAGGTAGCATAGATGTTTTCATGATATTTGTTCTTCCAATCCATGAGCATGCAATGCTTTTCCACTTCTTTGTGTCTTCATCAATTTCCTTAATAAGTACTTTATAGTTTTCTGAGTATAGATTTCTTGCCTCTTTGGTTAGTTTTATTCCTAGGTATCTTATGGTTTTGGGTGCAGTTGTAAATGGGATTGACTCCTTAATTTTGCTTTCTTCTGTCTTGCAGTTTGTGTATAGAAATGCAACTGATTTCTGTGCATTGGTTGTATATTCTGATAATTTACTGAATTCCTGTGTGAGTTCTAGCAGTTTGGAGTGGAGTCTTTTGGGTTTTCCACATAAAGTATCATATGCAAACAGAGAGTTTGACTACTACTTCACTGATTCAGATGCCTTAGGGGAAAAGCTCTCGGTTTTTCCCCATTAAGAATGATATTCACAGTGGGTTTTTCATAGATGGCTTTGATATTGAGGTATGTACCCTCTATCCTTACACTATGAAGTGTTTTGATCAAGAAAGGATGCTGTACTTTATCAAATGCTTTTTTAGTATCTATTGAGAGTATCATATGGTTCTTGTTCTTTCATTAATGTGTTGTATCACATTGATTGATTTGTGGATGTTGAATCAAACTTGTAGCCCAGTAATAAATCCCACTTGGTCATGGTGAATAATCCTTTTAATGTACTGTTGGATCCTATTGTCTAGTATTTTGGTGAGAATTTTCACATCCATGTTCATCAAGGATATTGGTCTGTAATTCTCCTTTTTGATGGGTCTTTGTCTGGTTTTGGGATCAAGGTCATGGTGGCCCCTTAAAATGAGTTTGGAAGTTTTCCTTCCATTTCTATTTTTTGAAACAGTTTCAGGAGAATAGGTATGAATTCTTTAAAATGTTTGGTAGAATTCCCCTGGGAAGCTGTCTGGCCCTGGGCTCTTGATTGTTGGGAGATTTCTGATGACTGCTTCAATCTCCTTACTGGTTATGGGTCTGCTCAGATTTTCTATTTCTTCCTGGTTGAGTTTTGGTAGTCTTTATGTCTCTAGGAATGCATCCATTTCTCCCAGATTGTCAAATTTGCTGGTGTATAGTTGCTCATAATATATGTTCTTATAATTGTTTGTATTTTCTCGGTGTTGGTTGTGATCTCTCCTCTTTCACTCATGATTTTATTTATTTGGGTCCTTTCTCTTTTCTTTTTGATAAGTCTGGCCAGGGGGTTAATCAGTCTTATTAATTCTTTCAAAGAACCAGCTCCTAATTTCGTTGATTTGTTCTGTTGTTCTTTTGGTTTCTATTTCATTGATTTCTGCTCTGATCTTTATTATTTCTCTTCTCCTGCTGGATTTAGGCTTGCTTTGCTGTTCTTTCTCTAGCTCCTTTAGGTGTAGGGTTAGGTTATGTACTTGAGACCTTTCTTGTTTCTTGAGAAAGTCTTGTATCGCTATATACTTTCCTCTCAGAACCACCTTTGCTGTGTCCCAAGATTTTGAACAGTTGTATTTTCATTTTCATTTGTTTCCATGAATTTTTGAATTCTTCTTTAATTTCCTTGTTGACCCAATTCATTCTTTAGTAGGATGCTTTTTAGCCTCCATGTATTTGAGTTCATTCCAACTTTCCTCTTGTGATTCAGTTCTAGCTTTAGAGCATGTGGTCTTTAAATATGCAGGGAGTGATCCCAATCTTTTGGTACTGGTTAAAACCTGATTTGTGACCCAGGATGTAATCCATTCTGGAGAATGTTCCATGTGCACTAGAGAAGAATGTGTATTCTGTTGCTTTAGGATGGAATGTTCTGAATATATCTGTGATATCCATCTGGTTCAGTGTGTCATTTAAAGCCTTTATTTCCTTTTTTATCTTTTACTTGGATGATCTGTCCATTTCAGTGAGGGGGATGTTAAAGTTCCCTACTATTATTGTATTATTTTTGATGTGTTTCTTTGATTTTGTTATTAATTGGTTTATATAGTTAGCTGCTCCCGTGTTCAGGGCATTAGATATTTAAAATTGTTAGATCTTCTCGTTGAACAGACACGTTGAGTATGATATGGTGTCCTTACTCATCTCTTATTATAGTCTTTGGCTTAAAAATCTTATTTGTCTAATATAAGGATTAGACCACCCCAGCTTTCTTTTGGTGTCCATTAGCATTGTAAATTGTCCCCCCCACACACACATTAAATCTGGAGGTACCTTTGGGTCTAAAATGAGTTTCTTGTAGACAGCTTATTGATGGGTTTTTTTTATATCCATTTGGATACCCTGTGTCTTTTGATTGGGGCATTTAGCCCATTTACATTCAAGGTAACTATTGAAAGGTATGAATTTAGTGCCATTTTATTGCCTGTAAGGTGACTGTTACGGTCTATTGTCTGTTCCTTTCTGTTCTACTACTTTTAGGCTCTCTCTTTGCTTAGAGAATCCCTTTCAGTATTTTCTGTAGGACTGGTTTGGTGTTTGCAAATTTTTAAAATTTTTGCTTGTCTTGGAAACTTTTTATCTCCTTCTATTCTCAATGACAGCCTAGCTGGATACAGAATTCTTGGCTGCATGTTTTTCTCATTTAGTGCTCTGAATATATCATGCCTGTTCTTTCTGGTTTGCCAGGCCTCTGTGGATAAGTCTGTTGCCAATCTAATATTTCTACCATTGTATGTTACAGATACGTTATGTATGTTATGTATGTTACAGATATGTTATGTATGTTACAGATGTCCTGAGCTACTTACAGGATTTTCTCTTTGTCACTAATACTTGTAAGTTTTACTATTAGATGATGGGTGTGGACCTATTTTTATTGATTTTCAACGGGGTTCTCTGTGCCTCCTGGATTTTGATGCTTGTTCCCTTTGCCATATTAGAGAAATTCTCTACTATAATTTGCTCCACTATACCTTCTGCCCCTCTCTCTCTTTCTTCTTCTTCTGGGATCCCAATTATTCTAATACTGTTTTGTCTTAGGGTATCACTTTTCTCTTGAATTCTCCCCTCATGGTCCACTGGTTATTTGTCTCTCTTTTGCTCAGCTTCTTTAAGAACCTTCATTTTTGATGGCACCTCACTCGTGGCTTTTTGGATTTCAACTTGGTTGGATTCTAGTTCCTTTATTTCTTCAGAAAGGGATTTTATTTCTCCAGGAAGGGGTTCTCTAGTATTTTCCATGCTCTTTTTGAGCCCAGCTAGCACCTTGATAATCATCATTCTGAACTCTAGTTCTGACATATTACTAATGTCTGTATTGATTAGGTCCCTAGCCATTAGTACTGCCTCCTGTTCTTTTTTTTTTTTTTTTCTTTTTGGTGGTGAGTTTTTCCACCTTGTCATTTTATCCTGATAAGAATATATGAACGAGGGAATATATAAAATATATTTTATAAATGTCTTTTTTTTTAAAGATTTTACTTATTTATTTGACCAACAGAGATCACAGGTAGGCAGAGAGGCAGGCAGAGCGGAGGGTGGGGTGGGGAAACAGGCTCCCTGCTAAGCAGAGAGCTCAATGCGGGGCTTGATCCAAGGACCCTGGGATCATGACCTGAGCTGAAGGCCGAGGCTTTAACCCACTGAGCTACCCAGGTGCCCCTATATTTTATATATTCTATATAAATTAGTATTTTATATATTCTTTTATATAAAATATTTATTTTATCTATATATTTATATTTTATTTATATTTATTTAAATATAAAATATTTATTTTATATAAAGGAATATATAAAATACTAAAAGGATGGCAAAGACCCAAGAAAAAAATACACTAACCAAATGAGAAGAGACCCAAAACCAGGGAGAGAAGAAAGGGGAAAAATGAAAATAAAAATAAGAATATATATATTCTTCATATATATATATACACACACACACACACACACACACACACACACATTAGACTGGTGAATAGAACAGAGCCACCCACTTGATTTTGGGTGTGCTCTGGTCTCTCAGAAGAAACTACCTCCCAAAATTTTAAAGAAAGATATATATATATATATATATATATACGCACACACACACAAAAATAAGGGTAAACACTATGAAGGGGTGGAATTTGATTGTAAAGATGAAAATTTAAAAAATATTCTAAAAAAGGAATTGATAAGATAAGTTGGTTGGAAAAAGAAAAAAAGGAGATAATGTGATCAGGCTGGAGACTAGAATAAAGCCATGTGCTAGATTTAGGATATATTTTGATTTATTAGAAGAAATTGTATCCCAAAATTTTAAAGGAAAAAAAAACCCTCTATCTATACAAAAAATAAGGTGAAATACAATGACTATATGAAAACGTAGTCATTGACTAAATATAGTCATGAAAATGTAGTCATGACTAATGAAAATATGACTATAACAATGAAAACTTAAAAAGATTTGCAAAATGTATTGTTACGACAAAATATTTAGAAAATGTTGAAAGAGAAAAGAGGAAGTTAAAAAATAGAATAAGAAAAAACTCAAATTAATAAAATTTATCTTTGCAAGACTAAAGGATCATGGTGAAAGAGCCATGCATTCTGTGCGTTGCTTTCCCCCAGCTCTGGAGTTCTGCCATTCTCGTTAATTGATGAACTTGGTCTTGACTGGATGTTCTGGCTGATATTCTGGGGGAGGGTCCTATTGCAGTGATTCTCAAATGTCTTTGCCTAAGGTGGAATTACACCACCCTTGCCAGGGGCCAGGCTAAGTAATTTGCTTGGGTTCACTCTGGGTAGATTTTTCCCTGAAAGCTTTTATGTAGAGCTTTGGAGGACAGTAATGAAAATGGCTGCCTCCCAGTCTCCAGCCCAGAGGAGCCAAGAGCTCAGGTCCCCACTCCTCAGTGCGTCCTCAGAAAAGCAGTGAATCCCTCCTGTCTCCCTGGTCTCTGGCCGCACTCTGTGCTCACCCAGCCTGTGACCAAGTGTTTCTGTCTCTGGCGCACTGCCCCATTTGGAGTCTCCAAACCCAGCAGATTCCTGCCGCGCTCCCACACTACTCCTCACGGAGGAGGAAGGAGGGGGTCTCTCTGGATCTGCCAATTGTGGGGTCCCTTCTGGAAGAGCAATAGCCCAGCTGTCCCTCGGGTTACGGTTTTAGGTAACCCCAAGCTGAGAGTCCCTCTCTTCAGCTCTGTCTCTCTAGCCGGCTTCCCTGCCCCGATTCCTGGAAGCTCTGCCACACTCATACACCCCCAGCCTTTCTGTGACCCTGTGGGTCCTAAAACCACACTTTACCCATGAGGGCTCCACCCCCGCTTAGCCTCTGGAGTGATGTCCCTCAGTGGAGCAGACTTCTAAAAGTTCCGATTTTGTGCTCCACTTTTTGCCGGGAGCTGGTCCTCCTTGTGCGGTCTATCTTCCCGTCCTTCAGATTCACTTCTCTGCACGTCCTACCTTCCAGAACGTGTTCGATTTTCTGTTCCTAGAATTGTTGCTCTTCTTCTCTTCTATCTCCTGTTGAATTTGTAGGTGTTCAGAATGATATGATAACTATCTAGCTGAACTCCTGGGACCTAATGATATTTCAGTCTGCTACTCCTGCACCATCTTGCTTCCTCCTCCCTGTCTTAAATAATCCATGATCTTTTAAGGAGATTTTAAAATTAAAAAGAAGTCTTTCTGTATTTATCCATGCATTTACCTTTTCTAGAAATCTTTCCTTTGTATAAATGCTGGTTTCCATTTGCTATCTTCTTTCTGATTGAAGGGCTATTATTAAGTTTCTATAGTTCAGGTCTGCATGTGATGAATTCTTTCAGCTAACATTTAGCTGTTCTTCAAAAATTTTTTTTTCTATGGCCTGTGTCACTTCTTCTTTGCATACTCCAATGACATGTAAATTAGATAGCTGAAGGTCATTGATACTGTTTCTTTTTCTTCTTTTGCTCTGTGTTTACTTTTGGTTAGATTCTGTCACTGTGTCTTCAAGTTTATTAATCTTTTCTTCCATCTGATTTAAACTGCTTTTAACACCTATCAGTATACTTTTCACCTCACACATTGTAGTTTTAATCTTGAGAAGTACAGATTTGGTCTTTATAATGCCTGCCTTATCTCTAACATTTGTAACTTTTCTTCTATATACTAGAACAAATGAAATATAGTTACAATAGGGGCGCCTGGGTGGCTCAGTGGGTTAAAGCCTCTGCCTTCAGCTCAGGTCATGATCCCAGGGTCCTGGGATCAAGCCCTGCATCGGGCTCTCTGCTCAGCAGGGAGCCTGCTTCCACCTTTCTCTCTGCCTGCCTCTCAGCCTACTTGTGATCTCTGTCAAATAAATAAATAAAATCTTAAAAAAAAGAAATATAGTTACAATAACTGTTAATGTTGTCTACTAATTCTGTGAGCCATATCATTTATATATCTTTTTCCATTGATTCGATTTTTCTCTTCACTATGGACTTTATTTTTTAGCTTTTTCATGTCTTAAAGTTTTGGTTAGATGATAGCCATTTTATATTTTACCTTGTTAGAAAGCTGGATGTTTTTATATTTTTATAAATATTCCTGAGCCGTGTTTTGAGACACAGTTAAGTTACTTGAAAAACTTTTAATTTCTCTTAGACATACTTTTAAGCTTTCTTAGGTGGCATGAGAGAAGTTTTTATCTAGGCATAACTTTCCACCACTACTACAGCAGCACTTTTGTGAATTATGAAGTTTTTCTGTGCTGGCCATGGGAATATGAATTATTTCTGACCATGTGTGAGTTCTGAGATTTTTTCCACCTCTGTTTCTTTTGGGAGTTTCTTTCCTCAGTCTTGGGTAATTTCTGTACATGCATACTCCAAGAGTACTCAACTGAACACTTAAGGCACTTCTCCCTCTTTTAGTGAAGATCCTCTTCAGTACATTGTCATTTGAACTCTGGTCACATTAGCCTTCCTTGTATCCCATCTGGATCTCTTCAACTCAAGTAGAGTACTGGGTTTGGGCTTGGGCTTTGTTCCCCCTCCCTGCATCTTAGAAGCTAACTCCAGGCAGTAAGGTGGGACAGTTGTCATTCTCCCCTGATTTGTCTCCCTTTTCTCATGCACCATTGTCTCCTACTGCCTGATATTCTATGTTTGAAAACCATTGCTTTACATATTTTGCACATTTTAAAAATTGTTTCAGGTGAGAGGGTGAATCCAGTCCCTGTTACTCCATGTTGGCTCAAATGGAAGTGTATTTTGGTGTAATTTCACATGTACAGAATGTTTCAAAAATACTTTAAGGTACTCTCATGTATGTTTTATTTGTTTTCACCAGTCATTTATATTTTACCATTTGCTTGCAAGTGCCCGCTCTCTTGCTGTCTTTTTTTTTTCCTGAAAAAAAATTTTTGAGAGCAAGATCAAGACATCATGTTCCTTTATGCTTAAATATGTCAGTGTGCATATACTAAGAAAAAGGACATCTTCTTACATAATCGGATTAAAGTTATAAAAACCAGGAAATTTGATATTAATACAATAATGTCATCTCATCCTTTTTATCAATTGTCCCTATAAGGCCCTGAATAGTAACTGACTGTTCCCAGTCTAGGACTAAATCCAGGACCCTGAATTACATTCAGTTGTCACATCTCTTTAGTGTCTAATTTAGAACAGTTCTTTAGCCTTTCTTTGTGCTTTTTGACCTTGATATTTTGAAGACTTTCAGCCATCTGCTTTGTAGAATGTTCCTCAGTTTTGATTTGTCTGATGTTTCTTCATGATTAGATTCAGGATATGCATTTTTGGCAAGAATACTACTGAAGTGATAGTGTATTCTCCTCAGTGAATCTTATTAGGAGGCACATAATGTCAGTTTGCTCTCAAATTGGCTATGTTAGCTTTGATGGCTTGGATAAAATGGGGTCTTCTAAGTTTCTCTACTTAAAAATTTTCCCTTTGTAATTAATAAGTAATTTTAGTGAAGTATTTTAAAAATCTATAAATATACAGCTGTTATCAGACCTTTACCTACCAGTTTTAAGCATCCAATGATACATTTCTAACTTTATCAGTCTCTATATTTTTCAGTTGGATTTTACTATAAGGAAAAGCATTCTTTGCTCTCCTCTTTGTATGTTTTTATGATGGCAGACTCATGGATTTTTAAATTTTATTAATGGATTATAACACATTCTTCTTCTTTATTTATTTAGACATTTGAATCATCCAGATTTGAGGAATGGAGATTCCCCCAATCTTCCCCTGTTATCTTTTAACAGGTCTTCATATTTCTTTGAGTATTTTTTTAGAGATAGATGAGATACTCCAGACTTTGCTTGTATTTTCCCTGCATTAGCCTTGGAATCATAATTTCTTTTCTTTTCTTTTTGAAGATTTTATGTCTGTCTGTGTATGTTTTATTTATTTATTTATTTATTTATTTATTTATTTATTGAGAGAGAGAGAGGGAGAGAGCATGAAAGTTGGGGAGGGACAGAGAGAGAAAGGGAAAGAGAGAATCTCAAGCAGACTCTGCACTGAGCCAGAGCCCAAAGTGGGGATCAATCTCATGTCCTGAGATTATGACCTGAGCCAAAATCAAGAGTTGGTTGCTTAACCTACTGAGATACCCAGGTGCTCCTGGAATCATCATTTCTTAATGAGTTCTTGGTTTCTGAATATTATTATCCTTACCATGAACCAAAGATATGGGTATACTATGTACTTATTATTACCAGTGTGCCATCACTTATCGGCCCCCAAAGTGACATAGCTTAGAAAACTACATACACACACACACACACACACACACACACACACTCTTAATCCTACCTATATCTATGTATTAAAAAGCATGAGTTTGTTCTTATACCTTAAATTAAATATCACAGGATATATCTTATTTTTCCTTTTCCTCATATTTTGAATCCATTCTCCAACAATGGGAAACCTGGCTCCTTAATATCCTCAATATATTCATTAATAGTATACTGATAAATGTTTAATAAATTATTCTTCAAAAAAGCAGAACAAAACAAAAAGATTTATAACATTTGCTTATTTTCATAGTATGAATACTTCCCCCTTGGCCAAATTCAGTCTATTAACATGCCTACATCAGTGAACATAGAATTGGAGAGAAATGTTCACAGTTGAGATGGGGTGAGTCAGTGGCAAAACCTATATAGTGTAGCATGGAATGCAGAAGTGTTATTATGATTGCAAACCCAGACTTCTGTAAAAAGCACATATATTAACAAGAGTCAATATTTTATAACTTTTTGAAAATGTACATATAGTGAAGTAAGTCTTATATGTACAATGTCAATGAGTTTTGATATGTAACTCACATATATGTTAAGATACAAAACATTTTTATCACTCTAAAATGTTCTCTGATGCCTTTTCCCAGTCAGTTAGCTCCTCAAAGGAAAGGACAATTCTAATTTTTTTCATCATAGATCAGCTTTGAGTATTCTAGATCTTCACTATAAATTAAATGATATATACCTCCTTAAGTCTGTATTTCTTTTTTTTCTCAGCAAAATATATGTGAGATTCATCCTTATTGATGCATATATAAGCAGGTTTTATTATGTTACTAGGTAGTACTCAATTTTTAAATATACAATAATTTGTTTATTCATTTTCTGGTAATGGGTATTTGCATTCTTTTTTTTTGTTATTATGAGAAAAGTTGCTATTAATTATTTCCATATAATTCATTTTGTTAAGAAATGTTTTTATTTCTCTTTGACATATATCTAAAAATGAAATTGCTGGTTCATAGGGTAGATGTTTGTTTAATTTTATATGAAGCAAGTAGTTTTTTCCTTAATTGTGTCATTTGTACTCTCATCAGCAATATATAAAATTTTGGAGCAAAGTTCAGTCTTTGCAGGCTTTTTATTTTAGCAGTTCTAGTGCATGAATGGTAGTAGACTGTGAACTTATTTTGCATTTTATTAACTACTACTGATGTGTGGATTTTGTGTGTTCATTGACCATTATGTGTATCATCTAAGTTTTTACAAATGTAGTCTCAATGTATTTTTCATAATATTCTCTTAATTTCTTTTTAATATCTATTGGGAGCTTTGGTAATATCATTTTTTTTCTTTTTTAAAAGATTTAATTTATTTATTTGTAAGAGAGAGAGCACACAAGCAGGGGTAGTGTCAGGTAGAGGGATAAGCAGACTCCCTGCTGAGCAAAGAGCCAAATGTGGTACTTGATCCTAGGATCCTGAGCTGAAGGCAGATGCTTAACTGAAGATCTACCCAGGCATCCCTATTGTTTCATTATTTCTGTTGTTAGTAAATAATTTCAGCTCTTTTATTTCAGCAAAGGCTATTTTCTGTTAATTTTTAAAAGATATTTTGCTAGATATAGAGTTTCTAGGTTGGTAGCAATGTTGTTTCACTGTTATAAATGTTTACTTCACTGTAAGCTGACTTGCATTGTTTCTGACAGAAAGTCTGTTGTTATTCTCATTTATAGTTGCTATATATGTCTTTTTAAAAAAAAAACCAGTAAAGTTACCATATACAATTATATTAGTTTTAAGTGTACCATATAGTGATTCAACACTTCCATACAATACCTGATGTTCACCATGGCGATTGTACCTATTTAGCCCATCTCCCCACTTACCTGCCCTCTGGTAACCATCAGTTTGTTCTCTATAGCTAAGAATCTGTTTCTTGTTTTGTTTCTCTCTTTTTTGGCCTTTGCTCATTTTTGTTGTTCTCAAATTCCATGTATTAGTGAAATTATATGGTATTTGTCTTTCTCTGACTTATTTTGCTTAGCGTTTTACTCTTTAGTTCCAGCCATGTCATTGCAAATGGCAAGATCTTATTCTTTTTTATGAATGAATAATAATTCATGATGTATAGATACCACATCTTTTTATTCATTCATCTATCAGTGGACTCTTTGGTTGCTTCTATAGTTTGGCAGTTATAAATAATGCTGCTATAAATGTAGGGGTTCATGTAGCCCTTTGAATTAGTGTTTTTGTATTTTTTAGTAAATACTCAATAGTGGGAATACTATATCATAGGGTATTTCTATTTTTAATTTTTTAAGGAAACTCCATACTGGTTAGCATAGGTGTTGCTCCAGTTTGCATTCCCACCAACAGTGCACGAGGGTTCCTTTTTCTTCATATCCTTGCCAGCACTTTTGCTTCCTGTGTCCTTGATTTTAGCCATTCTGACAGGTGTGAAATGATACCACATTGTAGTTTTGATTTGTATTTCCCTGATATGTGAAGTTGTACATCTTTTTATCATCTGTTGGTCATCAAGATGTCTTCTTTGGAGAAATGTCTGTTCATGTCTTCTGCCCATTTTTAAATTAGATTATTTGTTTTTTGGATGTTGAGTTGTATAAGTTCTTTATATATTTTAGATACTAACCATATATTGGATGTGTCATCTGCAAATATTTTCTCCCATTCCATAGGTTGTCTTTGAGTATTGTTGGTTATTTCCTTCACTGTACAGAACCATTCAATTTTGATGTAGTCCCAGTAGCTTATTTTTGCTTTTTATTTCCCTTGCGTCAGGAGATATATTATAAAAATATTGCTACAGCCAGTGTCAGAGAAATTACTGCCTGTGCACTCTTCTAGGGTTTTTATGGTTTCAGGTCTCATATTTTGAATTCATTTGTGTGTATGGTGTAAAAAAGTGGTTCAGTTTCTTTCTTTTCATGTAGCTATCGAGTTTTTTGAACAAAACTTGTTGAAGAGACTTTTTCCCATTGGATATTCTTTTCTGCTTTGTCAGAGGTTAATTGACCATATAATTGTAGGTTTACTTCTGGGTTTTCCATTCTGTTCAATTCATCTATGTGTCTGTTTTTGTGCCAATACCATACTATTTTGATTACTGCAGTTTTATAATGTAACTGAAAGTGTGCAATTGTGATACCTCCAGCTTTGCATTTCTTTTTCAAGATTACTTTGGCAATTTGGGGTCTTTTGTGATTCCATACATTTTTGGATTTTTTTTAATATAGTTCTGTGAAAGTGCTATTTGTATTTTGATAGGGATTACATTAAATCTGTAGATTGCTTTGGTTAGTGTAGGCATTTTTAAAAAATTGTAGTATAGACATTTTAACAGTATTTTTTTCTTCCAGTCTGTGAGGATGGAATGTCTTTCCAATTCTTTGTGTCATCTTCAATTTCTTTCATAAATATTTTGTAGTTTTCAGCTTATAGGGGTCTTTGACTTGTTTGGTTAGGTTTATTCCTAGGTATCTAATTATTGTTGGTACAATTTTAAATGGGATTGTTTCCTTAACTTATCTTTCTGCTGGTGCTTTGTTAGTGTATAGAAATACAGCAGATTTCTGTACATTGATTTTATATCCTACTAATTTACTGAAGTCTTATAAGTTGTACCAGTTTTTTGGAGGAGTCTTTTGAGTTCTCTCTATATAGTATCATGTCATCTGCAAATAGTGAAAGTTTTATTTCTTCCTTGCTGATTTGGGTGCCTTTCATTTCTTTTTATTGTCTCATTGCTGCGGCTAGGACTTTAATGCTATGTTGAATAAAAGTGGTGAGAGTAAACATTCCGATCTTGTTCCTGACCTTAGAGGAAAATCTCTTAGTTTTTTCCCTATTTAGGATATTAGCTGTGGGTTTTCATATATGACCTTTATTATGTTGAGGAATTTACCCTCTAAACCTGTTTTGTTGAGGGCTTTTTTTATCATGAATGGATGTTGTACTTTGTCAATGCTATTTCTGCATCTGTTGAGATGATCATATGGATTTTATCCTGTCTCTTATTGATGTGCTATATCACGTGGGTTGATTTGTGAATATTGAACTACCTTTGTATCCCAGCAATAAATCCCATTTGATTGTGGTGAATTATTTTTTTTAAGATTTGGTTGGACTCTGTTTGCTAGTATTTTGTTGAGGATTTTTGCATCTGTATTCATCAGAGATATTAGCCTATTGTTCTCCTTTTTGTGGTATCTTTATCTAGTTTTGGTATCAGGGTGGTACCTCATAGAATGAATTTGGAAGGTTTTTTTCCTTCTATTTTTTGAATAGTTTGAGTAGAATAGGTATTAACTTCTCTTCATGCGTTTAATAGAATTTACCTGTGAAGTTGTCTGATCCTAGACTTTTGTTCAGTGGGAGTTTTTTGATTACTGATTCAATCTCTTTGCTTGTAGTCAGTCTTAACAAAATTTCTATTTCTTTCTGTTTCACTTTTGGCAGGTTATATGACTCTAGGAATTTATACATTTCTTCTATGTTGTCTAATTTGTTGGTGTATAGTTTTCCATAATATTCTCTTATAGCTGTTCGTATTTCTGTGAGGTTGGTGGTTATTTCTCTTCTTTTACTGCTGATCTTGTTTCCTTCCTTCCTTCTTTTCCTTTTTTTATGAGTCAGCATGGGGATGTATCCATTTTGTCGATCTTTTCAAAGAACTAACTTCTAGTTTCCCTGATCTGTTCTATTTTTATTGTTTTATTTTAGTTTCTATATCACTTATTTCTGCTCTTATCTTTATTATTTCCTTCTTTCTTCTGGCTTTGGGTTATGTTTGCTAGTTTTTTAGCTCCTTTAAGTGTAAGGTTAGTTTGTTTATTTGAGCTTTTTTTTTTTGCTTCTTGAGGTAGGTCTGTATTGCCATAAAACTTCTCTCTTAGAACTACTTACTTTTTCTGCATCCCAAAGGTTTTGGATCATTGTGTTTTCATTTTCATTTGTTCTCACATACTTTTTTAATTTCTTTTTTATTTTCTTGGTTGACCCATTCATTGTTTAATAGCATGTTATTTAACCTCCATGTATTTATGATCTTTCCTACTTTTTTCTCACAGTTGATTTCTATTTCATTGTATTGTGGTCAGAAAAGATGCATGATATGACTTCAGTATTTTTGAATTTGTTGACACTTGTTTTGTGGTCTAATATGTGACTATTATACAGAATGTTCCATATGCACTTGAAAAGAATGTGTATTCTGTTGTTTTAGGGTGGAATTTTCTGAGAATATCTGTTAAATCCATCTGGTCCAGTATGTCATCCAAAGCCACTGTTTCCTTGTTGATTTTCTGTTTGGATAATCTGCCCATTGATGTAAGTGGGGTATTAATGTCTCTAACTATTATTGTCTCTAAAAGTTAGTTATTTTATGTTTGTTATTAACTGTTTCATGTATTTAGGTGCTCACATGTTGGGTGCCTAAATAGTTACAAATGTTCTATTTTCTTGTTGGATTGTTTTATTATATAGTGTCCTTCTTTGTCTCTTTTTACAGACTTTGTTTTAAACTCCATTTTGTCCAATAGAGGTATTGCTACTGTGGCTTTCTTTTGGCATCATTTCACATGGCAAATGTTTCTCTATCCCCTCACTTTCAATCTGCTAGTGTCTTTAGGTCTGAAATGAGTCTCTTGTAAAGGCAGCATGTAGATGGCTCTTGTTTTTATTTTTATTTTTTATTTATTTTTTAAACACACTGTCACTCTGTGTCTTTTGATTGGAGCACTTAGTCCATTTACATTCAAAATAGCTATTGATAGATATATATGTATTGCCATTTTGTAACTTGTTTGTGGTTGTTTTTCTAATTTTTCTCTGATCCTTCTTCTCTTGCTCTTTTTCATAGTTTGCTGGTTTTCTTTAGTGATATACTTGGGTTCCTTACTCTTTATCATTTGCATATCTATTACTGGTTTTTCTGCTTGTAGTTACCATTTGGTTTATATGTAACATTTTCCGCATATAGTGGTCTTTATTAAACAGATGGTTGATTATTTTTTAACTCATTCTTTACTCCTCTCCCCGTCGTGTTTCAGATATTTGGTATCATCTTTTACTTCCTGTAGGCCTGGTTTAGTGGTCATGATTTTTTTTTAAATATTTAATTTGTTTGAGAGAGAAACAGAGAGAGAGAATGCAAGCAGGGGCAGTGGCAGAGGGAGAGGAAAGAAGCAGACTCCCTGCTGAGCATAGAGCCTGATGTGGGGCTCAATCTCAGGACTCTGAGATCATGGACTCTCTGAAATCAAGAGTTAGACACTTAACTGACTGAGCCACCCAGATACACTGGTCGTGAATTCTTTTAACTTTTGTTTGTTTGGGAGACTCTTTATCTCTCCTTCTATTCTGAATTATAGCTTTGTTGGGTAAAGTATTCTTGGCTGCAGGTTTTTCTCTTTCAGAACGTTGAAATCATCATGGCATATACCATTCTGGCCTGTAAAGGTTCTGCTGAAAAATCAACTGATAGCTTTATGGGATTCCCATTGTATGTGACTATATTCTTTTCTCTTACAGTCTTTAAAATTCTTTCTTTATTACTATTTTTTGCCACTTTAATAATTATGCTTTTTGGTGTGGACCTCCGTGGGTTGTGTTTGTTGGGTGATCTCTGTGCTTCCTGAATCTGGATCTGTTTCCCTTCCCAGATTTGGGGAGGTCTCAGCTATTACTTCTTCAAATACATTTTCTGCCCTCCCCCTTCTCCTTCTGGGATCCCTATAACGTGAAATGAATTCACTTGACAGAGCCACTGAGTTCTCTAAGTCTGTTCTCATTGTGCTGTATATGTTTGCCTCTTGCCTGTTCAGCTTGATTGCTTTCCATTACTCTATCCTCCAGGTCACTGATATGTTCCTCTGCTTCCTGTAGCCTACCATTTTTCCATCAATTGTATTTTTAATTTCATTTATTGAGTTCTACATCTCTGGTATGTTGGTTTTTAAAATCTCTTTGTCAAGGGTCTCAATGATATCCTCCAGACCCTTTTCTGAAGTCCAGTGAGTGTTTATATGATCATTACTTTAACTTCTTTAACAGGCATATTACTTATTTCTCTTTCACTTAGATCTCCTGCTGTGATTTTGGGTCTTTTCCTCCCATTTGAATCTGTGATTTTGTGATCTTTCATTTGGGGCATATTTCTCTGTCTCATCATTTTATCTACCTCTCTGTGTCTGTTACTCTGTGTTAGAAAAGTTAGCTACATCTTGTACTCCCTACTAGTGGCTTTATGAAGAAGAGGTCCGATAGTGCCCTGCAGTGCAGTCAGTTTCCCCTGTTCTCCAAAACCTGGCACTTCAGGGGAGTCTCCTATGTGTATATTTTGCATCCTGCTCTTGTGCCCACACTGGTTTTTTTCAGTCCAGGTGTCTGCACCAACTCTTTGCCTCTTGTGGTCTGTGCTTGCTCTCTGTGGTGTTAGTGAGATCCAGGCAAGCTGGCTTTCAGGGGGCTTGACAGCAGACATGCTCAGGGGAGGAGTGGTGATGTTAGCAAGATTTTCAGCTGCTAGTCCTCTAAAGCATAGTGGCTATGGGGGCATGGCATGCAGAGGTAGTGGCTCTGCCGTGCACACATGGTGTTAACAAAAATTGCCCTGCACCCAGGGCTGAGGCCAGTGGGCTTGGGGTGGGCAAATCCTCAGGAGAACTCTTGGACAGTTTATACTGCTAGCAGCTTTGGTAGCAAGTGTTTGTGTTGTGCCACCTCCTGCAAATAGCTCTTTGTATACTGTGAGATTGGGGAGCAAAATGGTACCTGCCAGATCCTTGGTTTCCAAAGAAGTCCCCCAATATACTTCAAAATCAGTATAAACAGATTTCCCTCACATTGTGCAAGCTGTTGCTTCTATGTTGTCTCTCCTCAGGCAGCAGCCCTTTTTAAGAGCGGGGGGCTATCACTTGCCCTCACTGCTTGCCCAGTGATGAATCAGCTGACTTTTAAAGCTCCATGCATAAAGTCTTGCTTACTATGCAAACTCATGAAATTCAGACCCTCTGGTTTTCAAGGCTAGATGTCATGGGGATTCATTTATCTCTCTGGGCTCCCTGCTGTTTTCTCCTCCTTCTACCCACAGTTCCCTCCTCCTGCAGGCAGCTCCTGACCACCATTTGTATCCCTCCTAATATCTCTGATGCAGCTTCTTTTCTATATTTAGTTGTGGAGTTTGTTTTGCCTGTCTTCAGATTTTTCTCTGGTTTACTAACTTGGACATGAATGATATTTAGTTGTAAACGTGGACAGGGTGAGTTTAGGGTCCTCCTACTCTACCATCTTTCTGACACATCTCCTATAATGTCTCTTATTCTCTGGATGTCTTTAAGGTGTTCTTAGTATCACTGGTGTTGAGAAATTTGATTATAATTGCCTTTTTGTAGGTTTGGTTTTTTGTGTGTGTGTGCTTAAGATCCATTGAGATGCTTGAATCTGTGGGCTTATATCACTTTTATCAAATATGAAAAAATTTCAGCTATTTATTAAAAATTTTTCTCTGTCCTTCTCTCTTATTTCCATTGAGGACTCCATTTCTGTATATCTTAGGATGCTTGAAGTTGTACCACACCTTACAAATGACCTGTTCATTTATTTCTATTTTTAATAGTTTTTGTAACTATGCATTTAAGTTTACTAATATTTTCTTCCACAATGTTTAATGTGCCATAGGGTATTTTCCATCTCACATATATTAGGTTTAATTTCTAGAATTTTGATTGAGTTCTTATAAAACATCTTCCAAAATCTACAGTAAACATTTGAATTTTTCCTCTAGCTTCTTGAATATGGGGCATAGAATTATAATAACTGCTTAAAAAACATTGTCTACTGTTCTATCCTCTATCTTTTGGGGAGATAGTTTGGATTCATTGTTTTATTTGTTTTTATTGCTATGAGTCTTCCGCCTACCACTCTACTGCTTTTCATCGTTCTAATATTTGATTGGTTGTCATTCATTGAAATTTTACCTTGTGGATGCTAAATTATTTTTACTATTATAAGTACTATTGAGGGTTTTTATTTTTTCTGACACAGTTAATTTACTTGGAGGTGGTTTAATCCTTTTAGGTCTTGAGTTTAATCTCTGTTATTATGGGAGCAGGCCAGTGTTTAGTCTTGGGCTAATTTTACTTCACTACTAAGGAAACACCATCATACCATTCTTATAATTCTACCTGATGTTCCCTGGATTATGAGGTATTTCTACTTTGGCAAGTAAAACTCAGCTGACCAAGGTCCTCTGGGGACTGTTTCCCTAGTTGATTCTTTCTCTAACCTTGACCTGAATGTTGGGATAAACACTCTGAATATTTGAGAGAGCCCTCTCACTCTCGTTCTTTCTCTTACCACTCCCCTGCCAGCTCTTTCCTTTGTGATACTCTGACATGTATACTCTACCTATCTTTGTCTTTCCACTCCCAACTCTAGCCCATCAATTCAGAAAGTCCAATAGGTTCTATATGGGTTCTTTCCTTTTACCCCATAGTCAAGAAGCTCTCTTTAGGTCCTTGGCTCAAGATTTCATAGGGTTTACTTATTTTGTTTCCATTATCTCAGAAATCTATTCTTTTCACTGACTTATATCCAGTGTCTTGAAAAACATTGTTTCATGTATTTCCTCAGGTTTTTAGTTGTTTCATGTAGGAAAGTAAATCTGGCCCCTGTTATTCTATCTTGGGTGAAAATAGAGACCCATATGTCTTTTAAAAATTTAAGTGAGGAGGAAAATGGCAGAGTAATGTAATCCAAAAGTCTATCATTCCAAAAAAAAAAAAAAAAAAGGAAAAAAAAAAACCTTAAAAATTGACTGGGTCAATTTTTAGTAACTCTGGAAACTAATTCTAGAAACTAACTAAAACTTTAGTAACTCTGGAAACTAACTAAAAGCTTGCAAAAACCAAGGGATACTTACTCAAGAAAACCCAGCTTGATCTAAATAAATAGAGTGAGCTCTGTGATACTTTAAACCTCCCTGATCCCATCCCCTACTTTCCAGCTCATGGGTACCCTTGAAAATAATAGTTTATATTCTGGCACCAGAGGGAGCAGAATGGACTTATTAGAAAAAACATTTTAATGGTTTTCAGAAATGAGAAAGTCTGACTCATACACAAGAAAAGAAAATTAATCAGCAGAAACTGTTTCCGAAGAAGCACAGACATTGAACTGACTAGACAATGTCTTGAAATCAGATATTTTAAATATGTTTAGCTTTTGTGAAAAACTAAAGGAAATTATGAGAATGATATGTCAGAGTACATCAGTAAAGAGAAAAATTTTTAAGGAAGCAAACAAGTATTTTCTATGAAAAAGTACAGTACCTGAAGTGAAAAACTAGTGGGGCTCAATAGCAGATTTTATCAGTTAAAAGGAAGAATCAGTGAACTTAAAGATAGATCAATTGAAATTGTCCAGTCTGAGTAATAGAAAGATAAAAGATGGAAGAAAAATGATCAGAGCCTAAAAGACCTAGGGGATAGTATCAAGCATACAAACATATACATAGTGGGAGGCCTAGAAGCAGAGGAGAGAAAGGGGAAGAAAGAATATTTGAAGAAATAACAAGTGAAATCATCCTAGAATTGGTGAAAAATTTGAATCTGCTCATCTGAGAGTCTCAGTGAACTCCAAGTAGATAAACTCAAATAGATCCACACACACTAAGATGCATTATAATGAAACTGTTGAAAGGCAAAGAATACTGGAAACAGCAAGAGAAGTGACTCATTATAAACAAAGTATCCTTAATAAGATTAGCAGCTGTTCTCTCATCAGAAACCATAGAGTCTAGAAGGCATCAATGTGATATATTCCAGGTGCTGGGAAAAAAAACCAACAACTGTCAACCAAGAATTCTATCCAGCAAAATTATCCTTCAATGATGGGCAAATTAAGACATTTCAAGATAAACAAAAACTGAGAGAGTTCATTGCTAGCATATAGTAACTTGAAGAGACACAAAGAAACAAAGAACACTAGTAACAGTAACTGCATATGAAATTATAAATGTTGCATTAATGTATTTTTGTTTATGCTCCTTTTTTCCTTTCTTATTTAAATGATAGCTACATAAAACTATAATTATAAATCTATGTCAGTGGACACACAATGTATAGAGACATAATGTGTGATGATAATAACATAGGGAGGAGACAGAACTATCTAGGAAGAAGTTTTTGTGTACATAAAAGTAGTATTGAATTATAACTTAAGATTTTAATAAATTAATATTGTTATAAATATGTTAATACCCAGGACATCTACCAATAAAATAACTCAAAACTACATAATAAGAGAAATAAAAGTGGAATTAAAATGATACACTAGAAAATATTTAACGCAACATAAAAGTGATGGAGAAATTGAGGAACAAAAGTGATGTGACATACAGAAAGCAAATAGCAAAATGGAAGCAAATCCTTATCAGTAATGATAAATGTAAATAGATTAAACTCTCCAATTAGAAGGTAGAGATGAGTAAATGAATTAAAAATCATGATTCAATTGCATGCTGTCTGTAATAGATTCACTTTAGATTTAGATGTTCAAATAGACTGAAAACAAAAGTATGGAAAATATACTCATGAAAACAGTATACAAAGAGAGCTGGAGTAGCTATACTAATATCAGACAAATTACTTTAAGTCAGAAGTTGTTTAGAAAAACAAGAAGGACGTTAGATAATGATGAAAGGGTCAACTCATCAAAAAGATGTAACAATTATAAACAAATATGAAACTAACAACAGAGCTACAAAATACCTGAAGTCAAACTGACAAAATTGTGGAGCGAAACAGTCCACCAGTAATAGCTGGAGGCTTTAATAGCCCATTTTTAATAACGGATAAACAAATTGACAGAACATCTGCAAGAAAATGGCAAGGTAAATGAACTACACTATAAATCTACAAGGACTAACAGACATTCAGACATTTTTCTGAAGTACACATGGAACTTTGTATATACCCAAGATAATTGAAAATACATTCACACAAAAACCTGTGCATTATTATTCAGCATATTATTCAGCATAGCCAAAAAGTGGAACTACCCAAATATCTATCATTTGATTAATGGACAAATAGTAGTATATTTATACAATGGAAATTAATAATCTGTCCATAAAAAGGAATGAAATACTACTACATGCTACAATATGGATGAATCTTGAAAACATTGTGCTATGTGAAAGAATCCAAACATAAAAATATACAGTGTATTATTCCATTTATATGAAATGTACTGATTAGGCAAATCCATAGAGACAGAAAGTAGATTAGTGGCTGTCACAGCTATGGTAAGGATGGAATGGGATGGCAATTTAGAAGATACAGAGTTTCTCTTGAGGGTGACAACAATATGAAAATACACAGTACTGATGATTGTATATCACTGTGAATATACTAAAAACCTCCAAAGAGTATACTCTAAAATGGCTAAATGTGACTATTATGTCCTTGTGAATTTTATCTCAACAAAAAATAAATTTAAAAACTTAAGCAAAGAAAAAGTATTATCTTTTATATTTACTTTTTTTGATGGTTGTTATTTCTTTGTGAAGTTCCGAGTTTCCAATTGTTACCATTTCCCTTTATTCTGAAGAAATTTTTTATTCTCTAATACAGTTCTGCTGGAGATGTTTATCTCAAGAACTTTAAAAAATATTTTGTCATCATATTTGAAGGCTATTTTCATTAGATTTAAGATTCTGGGCTAACAATATGAATTCAACAGTTTAAAGGTATTTCCTGGCCTTTACTCAATCTAATGTGAAGCTAGCTGTAATTTCTTTTGCTGTTTTTCTGGGTGTTATTTATCTTTTTTCTTTTTTAAAAAATTTTATTTTATTTTATTTATTTTTTAATTTTTTATTTTTTCAGCATAACAGTATTCATTATTTTTGCACCACACCCAGTGCTCCATGCAATCTGTGCCCTCTCCAATACCCACCACCTGGATCCCCCAGCCTCCCACCCCCAGCCCCTTCAAAACCCTCAGATTGTTTTTCAGAGTCCATAGTCTCTCATGGTTCACCTCCCCTTCCAATTTCCCTCAACTCCCTTCTCCTCTCCATCTCCCCTTGTCCTCCATGCTATTTGTTATGCTCCACAAATAAGTGAAACCATGTGATAATTGACTTTCTCTGCCTGACTTATTTAACTCAGCATAATCTCTTCCAGCCCCATCCATGTTGCTACAAAAGTTGGGTATTCATCCTTTCTGATGGAGGCATAATACTCCATAGCGTATATGGACCACATCTTCCTTAGCCATTCGTCTGTTGAAGGGCATCTTGGTTCTTTCCACAGTTTGGCGACCGTGCCCATTGCTGCTATAAACATTGGGGTACAGGTGGCCCTTCTTTTCACTCCATCTGTATCTTTGGGGTAAATACCCAGTAGTGCAATGGCAGGGTCATAGGGAAGCTCTATTTTTAATTTCTTGAGGAATCTCCACACTGTTCTCCAAAGTGGCTGCACCAACTTGCATTTGCAGCAACAGTGTAAGAGGGTTCCCCTTTCTCCACATCCTCTCCAACACATGTTGTTTCCTGTCTTGGTAATTTTGGCCATTCTAACTGGTGTAAGGTGGTATCTCAATGTGGTTTTAATTTGAATCTCCGTGGTGGTTAGTGATGATGAACATTTTTTTCATGTGTCTGATAGCCATCTGTATGTCTTCATTGGAGAAGTGCCTGTTCATATCTTCTGCCCATTTTTTGATATGATTGTCTGTTTTGTGTGTGTTGAGTTTGAGGAGTTCTTTATAGATCCTGGATATCAACCTTTTGTCTGTACTGTCATTTGCAAATATCTTCTCACATTCCATGGGTTGCCTCTTTGTTTTGTTGACTGTTTCCTTTGCTGTGCAGAAGCTTTTGATCTTGATGAAGTCCCCAAAATTCATTTTTGCTTTTGTTTCCTTTGCCTTTGGAGACATATCTTGAAAGAAGTTGCTGTGGCTGATATCAAAGAGGTTACTGCCTATGTTCTCCTCTAGGATTCTGATGGATTCCTGTCTCACATTGAGGTCTTTTATCCATTTTGAGTTTATCTTTGTGTACGGTGTAAGAGAATGGTCAAGTTTCATTCTTTTACATATAGCTGTCCAGTTTTCCCAGCACCATTTATTGAAGAGACTGTCTTTTTCCCACTGTATATTTTTTCCTGTTTTGTCAAAGATTAATTGACCATAGAGTTGAGGGTCCATATCTGGGCTCTCTACTCTGTTCCACTGGTCTATGTGTCTGTTTTTATGACAGTACCATGCTATCTTGGTGATCACGGCTTTGTAGTAAAGCTTGAAATCAGGTAACGTGATGCCCTTTCCCGTTGAGATCAGGAACACGACAAGGATGCCCACTCTCATCACTCTTGTTCAACATAGTATTAGAAGTCCTAGCAACAGCAATCAGACAACAAAGAGAAATAAAAGGCATCCAAATTGGCAATGAAGAAGTCAAACTCTCTCTCTTTGCAGATGACATGATTCTTTATATGGAAAACCCAAAAGACTCCACCCCCAAACTACTAGAACTCATACAGCAATTCAGTAACGTGGCAGGATACAAAGTCAACGTACAGAAATCAGGGGCTTTCTTATACACAATGAAAATACAGAAAGGGAAATTAGAGAATCTATTCCATTTACTATAGCACCAAGAACCGTAAGATACCTGGGAATAAACCTAACCAAAGAGGTAAAGGAACTGTACTCGAGGAACTACAGAACACTCATGAAAGAAATTGAAGAAGACACAAAAAGATGGAAGACCATTCCATGCTCTTGGATTGGAAGAATAAACATTGTTAAAATGTCTATACTGCCTAGAGCAATCTATACTTTTAATGCCATTCTGATCAAAATTCCGCCAGTATTTTTCAAAGAGCTGGAGCAAATAATCCTAAAATTTGTATGGAATCAGAAGAGACTCCAGTATTTTTATTTTAAAATTTTTAATGGTTTCCATTTCTCTGCTGAGATTCCTCACATGAACATTTATTATCACAAATTCTTTAAGTCCTGAACATATTTTATAACTGATTTAAAGTCCTTATTGGTTGTTTATAATATTCTTTTGGATATCAGTTTCTATTGAATGCTTCCTCTCTTGACTCTAGGCATATTTTTCCATTTCCTGTTAAGTTGAGTAATATTTTATTCTAAAGTGGACATTGTGTTTATGATGTCTTGGAGACTTTGAATTCTGCTGTTTTCCTCTGTTGAGTGTTAATTTTTGTTCTAGCCACTTCATTGGGCTGGATTTAAACTCCAAATGGTATCTTCCAGGTTGTGTTTAGCTGATAAAATATCCTTTCAGACTTTATAAGTTCTGTTTTTACCGCGTCTCTTGAATTTTCCCCATGAATGTGTATTCCAGTGATCAACCAAGTATTGGGCAGACTTTATATTCAGATATAGGTGTTTACTCCACTCTATGGCTCCATTCTTCATATAATTTTCTCCCTAACCCTCCAGGTGCTTTGCCAGCTCTAATTTCCTTGATTCCTTAAGCTGTAAGAGTACAACTTTCTTCTATGCTACACCATATAGATTAAGAAGTGGCCTTGCATGAAAAGTCACAAATACTAATCTACCCTAGTGGACTTTGTTCTCCAAGAGTCCATTCCTAAAAAGTTTCTGCCTACTCTTGATTACTCTGTTTTTCAGGGATGCTGTAATGAAGTACCACAAACTGGGTGGCTTAGCCAACTGAAATGTATTGTTTCATAGTTCTGGAGGCTAGAAGCCTGGGAGCAATATGTAAGCAGGGCTGTTTCCTTCTGAGGGCTGTGAGGAAGAATCTGTTCCATGCCTCCCTTCCAGCTTCTGGTGGTTTTCTGGCAACATATTGCGTTGCTTGGCTTGTAAGTGAATCAGACTATGTCTTCATCTTCACACAGTGTTCTCCCTTTGTGTGGGTCTCTGTGTCCAAACTTCCTGTTTCTATAAGGACACCAGACCTACTGGATTAGGGTCTATCTTTATGACCTCATATCAACTTGATTATCTCTATAAGGTATTGTAAACTGAATAAGGTTACATCCTGAGATATTGGTGGTCAGGACTTCAAATAATCATTTTTTGGGGAAACTACAACTCAACTCATAACAGTCACTCTCCATTGTCATACAGTTGTTCTTGTAAAATATCTTGTCCAGGTTTTATAATTATATTTTTCCTCCTAGTTTTGCTGATCTCTTCACCCCACTCCTCTTTGGCAAACATCAGTTTGTTCTATGTATATATATGAGTGTGTTTTAGCTTTTATTTGTTTGGTTGGATTTTTTTTTTTATTCCACATACAAATGAAATCATATGGTATTCATTTTTTCTGTGTCTGACTTACTTAGCATAATACCCTCTAGGTCTATCCAAATGGTCTATCCATTGCCAAATGGCAATATCTCATTCTTTTTAATGGCTGAGTAATATTCCATTGTATATATATATGTACCACATTTTCTTTATCCATCCATCAGTGGATACATGGATTGGTTCCATATCTTGGCTATTATAAATAATGCTGCAGTAAACATAGGGGTGCATGTATCTTTTCAAATTAGTGTTTTCATTTTCTTTTCATAAATATCCAGTAATGGAATTACTGGATCATGTGGTATTTCTGTTTTTAATTTTTTGAGGAACTTTCATACCAGTTAGCATAGTGGCTGCACCAGTTTGCATTCCCATCAACAGTGCATGAGGGTTCTTTTTTTCTCCACCTCTTCACCATCACTTATTTCTTGAGTTTTATTCTAACCATTCTGACAGGTATAAGGTGATATCTCATTGTGGTTTTGATTTGTATTTTCCTGATTTCATATGTTTATTGGCCACCTGTATATCTCGACTTTGGAAAAATGTCCTTTCAGGTACTCTGCCCACTTTTAAAATTGGATTATTATCGGAGGGTTTTGTTTATTTTTTTCGTGGTGAGTTGTGTAAGTTCTTTATATATTTTGGGCGTTAATCCCTTGTTGGGTATATAATTTTCAAATATTCCTTTCCATTCAGTAGAGTGCCTTTTCATTTTGTTGGTGGCTTCTTTTACTGTCAGGTTTTATAATTGCTATCTTTGGATACCTGCTATTATTGGAAATAGGAATTGTCTGAAAATTTTTTTAGTAGGTAGACATTGTGGATAACATATGGTAGACAGTTTGGTTTGTCTTGTCTTCCCTATACAGTATTACTTTTCTTTCAACAGAGAGTTAAATACCAACTCCTTAAAACTTTCAGATTTTGTTTTATACATTTCTGGATAGGACTCCCTCTAATTTATCCTTACACTAGGCCATGCCCTTCATTGAGGTAAACGGTTTATAGATAATTAGCTCATGGGCCTAATCTGACCTGAAAATTTTTTGTGTGGCCCACAAGCTAAATGGTTTTTACATTTTTAAGGAGTTGAAGGAGAAGGAGGAAAAGAAACATAGATGACTATATGTGACTTGGAATCTCTAAAATATTTACCATCTGGTTCTTTACAGAAAATACTTGTGACCCCTGTTCTGGGGATTGCTCCTTGCTTCTCCACTGTATACTTTTTAGAGTCATAAATGAATAAAGACATGCTCAGTGAGGTCTCTCCACCTAGGTTGCCCTGGAACTCCATCCCCCAGCACCACATTATCTTTGGTGTCCCCCTTCAACTTTTTTTTTCCTGTAGTAGCCTCCTCTGATAGCTCTCATGGAACCTCACCTTGTGCAACTTAGTTCAGCTCTGACAAAGAACCAAAGGGGAACCTTCCTCCAGATTTTGGGGCTGCATTATCTGTGCAGTTTGCTCTTCCTTTATAACCTCACCTGAAAATTCAAGCTACCTCAAATGCCATAAACTCTCATCTCTGCCTCCTCAGCAGCAACACCTTTGTTCTGCTTTGACTCTACTTCCCTACCACATATTCACCTGACAGAGCTGTTGTGAATATGGGCTTAACTAAAGTGAAATGAGCTAAGCCTTCCTCCAAGGTTCTATGCTGCCTGTTGTTTGCACCTGTAAACAGTTGTTCATATATTTTGTCGAGTTTTATAGTTCTTTAAGATGGAATGATAAGACCATTTCAACTCTTACTTGGCCTAACGTAAAATCCCAAGTCTTAATTTTAATGTTTATGAAGGTACAAAAGATGAAGCTTTGAACCTAAAAGAGGCAAGTAACTGAACTAATAGTGCTCCTTCTCTGAACACACACAAGTACATATAAAATAAGAAGCTTTAGAATGCTATAACCTCAATGAAAATGTATAATATAAAAACAATCTCCCTAGGATCACAGGGAGATGACAAGTACATCTGTATGGCTTAGCTTGGCTTCTGGGTGGAAAAAAGTCCTACCTGATTTATGTTAAGTCTGGGTCTATGAATCACAGGGGTAGTGCTTTGAATTTACAGGAGGTTCTTGTCCTGAGAGATGCCAAATTAAGAAATCAACATAAAATTTAGACCCATGTGGCAGACATTCCAGATATGACTGAGAGAATCAAATATAAAACCATTCTTAAGAGTTCTGGGGAGATGGTAGTGTAAGAAGATTGTAAGTTCACCTCATCTCTTGGATACACCTTAATAACAGCCACATCAGTGCAACCTATCCATTGAAAACTGGCAGAACAGACTTTCCACAGTTAGTCATAGAGAGGAGAACATATCAAAAAGACAAGGAGAGGTTGGAGTTATGTTAGGACATCAAACAGTCTGTGAGACAAACCACAAATGGGAGGAACACAAGTATGGAGAAGGGACAGGAACAGAGCTCACACCAATCACTCTAGGTTCAAGAGACCTGCACTCAGAAGACCAGTCCCCATAACATTTGGTTTTGAAAACCAGTAGGGCTTAAATTCCTGAGCATTTATAACCAGTGGGCCTTAACTCTGGGTACTTTTAAAATCAGTGAGATTGATTTGGGGAGAGCCAGAGGGCAATAGGAAACTGAGTCTGCACCCTTAGAGAAAAAAATCCCAGTGAGATACAGCATAGAAGTAGCAGTTTGAGGGCGCCTGGGTGGCTCATTCGGTTAAGTGACTGCCTTCAGCTCAGGTCATGATCCTGGAGTCCTAGGATTGAGTCCCGCATTGGGCTCCCAGCTCCTGGGGAGTCTCCTTCTCCCTATGACCTTCTCTCTTCTCATGCTCTCTCTCACTCTGTCAAATAAATAAAGAAAATATTAAAAAAAAAAGTAGCAGTTCGAAAAGCACCAGGATATATCTGAAGGATATTTACTTATTAATCTCAGAAGATGTTCTGGAGGGGCAGAGATCTTTAAGAGACTTCTGCAAGAACAAAAGAGCTGGTGGGAGCTACTCTCCCCCTCCTTCCAAGCCTAAATAGCTAGATACCTGCAGGAGCCAGTGCAAACACCCTCTACCTGTCTTCCTAACACTGCATGTCCCACCCCGTATTCTGCATATGCATCCCATCCAACATACCCCGCTTGGCAGGAGTCCCTCCAAGGCATTTCCTGCCATGTCACATCATGTAAGCAGCCCTGGCAGGGACAGCTCCACTCTAAGGTGACTCCTGGGGGAAGGGAAGATAACCACACACACCAGTTCAACTTCAGCCCTAGGAACTGAACCATATATCTGGTAATACATAGAGAGTTGCCTGCTGATTATTGCACCTCAGCCCCAGTTGTAGGCAGGCATCTGATCAGACTGCCAGCCCTATTAACAATACCAGCCTCTCAGGGGACAACACAGGGAAAGCACTGTGTTGCTCAGTGTGATTATAGTCCCAGCAAATAGGTCGAGGGCAGGCATCTGGTCTGCCTGCCTACACTGCCTAACTTCAAGCCCATAATGGCCCCATAGTGACCCATTAATGGCACAGGGACCAAACCTGTCCCCAACAGGCAAAGTGGGCCATTGTAGCCAAATGGACTGAATGCAAACAAGCCTCAGCTACAACAATAAAGCACATGCAACCCACATAGGAGACAACCCTGAAGCCGCTGGGTTTGATGAATAGGGAACATTGTGCTAGAGTGTACCACAAGGCCTCTTCTTCATAAGGCCACTACTTTCAAGATCAGAGGACATATATGACATTCCTAATACATAGTAACAGAGAGGTAGACAAAATGAGGAGACAGAGGAATATATCCCAAGTGAAAAAATAAAAGGACAAAACCGCAGCAAAAGACCTAAATGAAATGGAGATAAGCAATATGCCTGATAAAGAATTCAAGGTATTCATTATAAAGATACTTACTGGACTTGAGAAAAGAGTGGAGGACCTCAGTGAGACCTTCAGCAAAGAGAAAGAAAATATAAAAAGGAGCCAGTCACTTCTACAACTCAATAACTGAAATTAAAAGTACACTAGAAGGAATCCATAGTAGATTAGAGGAGACAGAAGAAAGGATCAGCAGGGTGGAAAACAGAGTAATGAAAAGCAGCCAAGGAGAACAGCAAAAAGAAAAAAAGAATAATAAAAAAGTAGGAATACGTTAAGAGAACTCAATGACATCATCAAGCCAAGAGGCACAGAGACCTCCCAACAAAATCAACCCAACCAGGTCCACACCAAGACACATAATAATTAAAATAGGAAAAAATTCATTCTCTCTAAAATAAATGAATACATAAAATTTTGAACTTTCTTTCTCAAGAATAAATAAATAAGTCTTTAAAAATAGAGGGGGGGGCACCTGGGTGGCTTAGTCAGGTAAGCATCTGACTCTTGATTTTGGTTCAGGTCATGATCTCAGGGTCACTGGATCAAGCCCTTCATGGGCTCCATGCTCAGTGGTGAGTCTGCTGGAGATTATCTTTCTCCCTCTCTCTGCCCCTCTCTCCTCTCTAAAATAAATAAAACTTTAAAGAATAATTAAAATTTTAAAAAGTAGTGATAAAGAATTTTAGAAGCATCAAGAGAAAAGAAAATGGCTGCATACCAGGAAAACTCTCTGAGTCTATCGGCTGATTTTTTAGCAAAAAGTTTGCAGAACGGAAGAAAGTGGCATGATATATTCAAAATGCTGAAAGGACAAAACTACCCAGCAAGGCTATCATTCAGAATAGAGGAGGTATAGAGTTTCCCAGACAAACAAAAGTTAAAGAAGTTCATCACCACTAAACAGCCTTACAAGAAACATTAAAAGGAATTCTTCGGGTGGAAAGAAAAGGCCATAATTAGGAGGAAGAAAATTGTGAAAGAAAAAAATTTCACAGGTAAATGCAAACATAATAAATAACTTAATAATTTCAATAACTAGACAGAGGTTAAGCCACAAAAACAATAAAATCAATTGCATCTATAAATATCAGTCAAGGGATTCACAAAATAAGAGGATGTAAAGTATGACAGCATATGCATAACAAGTGTGTAGGAGAGTAAAAAGTTTGTGCTTTTAGAATGGGTTCAAACTTAAGTAACCATCAACTTAATATAGACGGCTATATGCATAAGATGTTACATATGAGCCTAATGGTAACCACAAATAAAAAACCTGTAAAAAAGACACATAGATTAATGGAAGAGAATAGAAAGCCTAGAAATAGATCCACAATTATGTGGTCAATTAATGTTTAAAAAAAGTGGGAAATAATATGCAGTGAGAAAAAGATAGTCTCTTTGACAACTGATGTTAGGAAAACTGGACAGCTACATGTAGAAGGAAGAAACTGGACCACATCCTTACACCGTACACAAAAATAAACTCAAAATGGATTAAGAACCTAGATGTGAGACCTAAAACCATTAAAACCCTAGAAGAGAGCACAGGCAGTAATTTCTTCAACATTGGTTATAGCAGCATCTTTCTAGATATGTCTCTGGAGGCAAGGTAAAATAAACAAAAATAAACTATTGGGAAATACACCAAAATGAAAAGATTCTGCACAGTGAGGAAAACAAACAACAAAACTAAAAGACAACCTATGGAAGAAGGTTGGAGATATTTGCAAATGACACATCCAATAAAGGGTTAGTATCCAAAATCTATAAAGAACTTTTCAAACTCAACACCCAAAAAACAACCCAGCTGAAAATGAGCAGAAGACATGAACAGACATTTCTCCAAAGAAGACCGCCAAATGACCAACAGACAAATGAAAAGATGCTCAACATCACTCATCATCAGGGAAATGCAAATCAAAACCACAATGAGATATCATCTCACACCTGTCAGAATGGCTAAATAAAAAGCTGAAGAAACAACAAGTGTTGAAGAGGATGTGGAGAAAAATGAACTCTTGTGTCCTATTGGTGGGAATGCAAACTGGTACAGTCACTGTGGAAAAAAATATGAAGTTTCCTCAAAAAGTTGAAAATAGATCTGTCCTATGATCCAGTAATTACACTACTGGGTATTTACCCAAAGAATATGAAAACATTAATTTGAAGGAATATATGTGTCCCTATGTTTATAGCAGCATTATTTACAATAGCCAAACTATGGAAGCAGCCCAAGTATCCAGTGATAGTTGAATAGATAAAGAAAATGTGGTATATATATATACAATGGAATATTATTCAGCCATAGAAAAAAAAACAAAATCTTACCATTTAATAACATGGATAGATCTAGAGTGTATTATGTTAAATGAAATAAGCCAGTCATAAAACCACAAATACCATATGATCTTACATATATGTGGAATTTAAGAAACAAAACAAATGAATAAAGGGGAAAAAAAGAGACAAAACAAAAAATAGACACTTAACTATAGAGAATAAATAGATGGTTACCAAAAAGGAGGTGATTGGGGTAATGGGTGGAATAGGTGAAGGAGATTAAGACTATACTTACCTTGATGAGCAATGAGTAATATATGCAAATGTTGAATCACTATATTGTATGCCTCAAACTAACATAACACTGTATGTTAACTATACTGAAACTTAAACTGTACTATATATGCAAAAAAAAAAAAAATAATAAAGGGAAATGAGTCCAAGCATATCATATCACTAAAGAAAGCCACCAGACCACAGGGAAGAGAGCAAGAGAAGAAGTGAACAGAAAAGAACTACAAAAACACCTGTAAAACAAGTAACAAAAAGGCAATAAGTACATAGGTGTCAAAAATTACTTTGAAGGTAAAAGGATTAATTGCTCCATTCAAAAGACTGAATGAATGAAAAAGCAAGACCCATCTATGTGCTGCTTACAAGAGACTGTTTCAGAGCTAAAGACACATGCAGATAGAAAGCAAAGGGATGAAAAAACATTTACCATGAGAATGGATGCAAAAAGAGAGCTGAGGTAGCAATATTTGTATCAGACAAAATAGACCTAAAGTTTGTAACAAAAGAGAAAGGACACTACACAATTATAAAGGGAACAATCCAACCAGAGGATATAAAAATTATAAATATTTATGCTTCCAACTTGGGAACACCTAAATACATAAAGAAACTTAATAGACATAAAGGAAGAAATTTACAGTGATACAATAATAGCAGAGGGCCTTAACATCCCACTTACATCAATGGTTAGAGCATCCAGACAGAAAATCAACAAAGCAACAGTAGCTTGAATGACACATGAACCAGATGGCCCTAACAGATATATTCAGAACATTCTAACCCCAAACAGCAGAATACACGTTTTTTTAAGTGCACACACAACATTCTCCAGAAGAGATCATATGTTAGGCCACTAAACAAGTCTTAATAAATTCAAAAAGACTAAAATAATATCATGCCTCTTTACCAACTACAACAGTACAAAACTAGAAATCCATCACAAGAAAAAATTTGGGAAGAACACAAATACATAGAGACTAAATGACATGCTCCTAAACCATGAATAGGTCAACCAAGAAAATCAAAGATGAAATTGAAAAATACATAGAGACAAATGAAAATGAAAACACAATCCAAAATCTTCAGGTTGCAGCAAAAGTTTTTCCAAGATAAGATTATATAGTCCTACCTCAAGAAGCAAGAAAAATGTCAACTAAACAGCCTAACCTTACACCTAAAAGAGCTAGAAAAAGAACAAAGAAAACCTGAAGCCAGCAGAACAAAGGAAATAATAAAGATTAGAGCAGAAATAAATGAAATAGAAATTAAAAAAAAATAGAATAGATCAATGAAACCAGGAGCTAGTTCTTTGAAAAGATCAAGAAAATTGATAAAGCTTTACCCAAATTCATCAAAGAGAGGGAGAGGTAGAAAGAGACAGAAGATTCAAAATCAGAAACGAAGGAGGAGAAATAACAATCCACACCACAGCAATAGAAAGGATTATAAGAGAATATTATGAAAAATTATATGCCAACAAATTGGACAACCTACAAGAAATGGGTAAATTCCTAGAACATGTAACCTTTCTAAACTGAATCAGGAAGAAATAGAAAATTTGACAGCAATGGAATTGAATCAGTAATCAAAAAATCCCAATAAACAGAAGTCCAGGATTTCACAGATGAATCCAATCAAACATTTAAAGAAGAGTACTAACTATTCTTCTCAAACTGTTCAAAAAAGAAGGAGAAGAAGGAGAAGGAAAGCTTCCAAAGTCATTCTGTGAGGCCAGCATTACCCCAGTACCAAAATCAGAAGGACACTACAAAAAGAGAAAAGTGCAGGCCAATATATCTGATGAACATAGATGCAAAAGTCCTCAAAAAATATTAGCAAACTGGGAGAGGAGTAACGATGGTGGAGAAGTAGCAGACTGAGACTACATCAGGTAGCACGAGATCAGCTAGATAGCTTATCAAACCATTGCAAACACCTACAAATCCAACGGGAGATCAAAGAGAAGAAGAACAATTCTAGAAACAGAAAATCGACCACTTTCTGAAAGGTAGGACTGGCGGCAAAGTGAATCCAAAGCGAAGGGAAGATAGACTGCAGGGGGAGGGGCCGACTCCTGGCAAGCGGTGGAGCAACGGAGCACAAAATCAGGACTTTTAAAAGTCTGTTCCACTGAGGGACATCACTCCAGAGGCTAAACCGGGGTGAAGCCCACGTGGGGCCAGCGTGGCCTCAGGTCCCACGGGGTCACAGAAGGATCGGGGGTGTCTGAGTGTCTCAGAGCTTACAGGTATTAGAACGGGGAAGCCGGCTACAGAGACAGAGCCGAGGAGTGAGCTCTCAGCTCGGGGTTACCTTGAACCGGTCGCAGGCTCGGTCAGCTAGGAGCGCGGCCAGAGGCCAGGGTGACGGGAGTGATTGGGCTTTTTTCTCTGAGAGTGCACTGAGGAGTGGGGCCCCGAGCTCTCAGCTCCTCTGGGCCGGAGACTGAGAGGCCACCATCTTCATTCCCGTCCTCTGGAACTCTACGGAAAGCGTTCAGGGGACAAAAGCTCCCGAAAGCAAGCCCAAGCAGATTACTTAGCCCGGCCCCTGGTAAGGGCGGTGCAACTCTGCCTGGGGCAAAGACACTTGAGAATCACTACAACAGGCCCCTCCCCCAGAAGATCTACAAGAAACCCAGCCAAGACAAAGTTCATATACCAAGTAGAACAGCAGAATTCCAGTGGAGGAGAAAGCAAAGCACGGAACTCATGGCTTTCTCCCCATGATTCTTTAGTCTTGTGGTTAATTTAATTATTTTTAATTTAATTTTTTTTCTTCTGCTAATTTTTTTTTAACTTTTACCCTTTTCTTTTTAATTGTTTTTAAAATTTTTTTTTCCTGAACTTTTTATCCACTTTCTCCCTCCCAGGATTTGGGGTCTCTTCTGATTTGGTTAAAGTGCATTTTCCTGGGGTCTTTGCCACCCGTTCAGTATTTTATTTGATCCTTCATATACTCTTATCTGGACAAAATGACAAGGCGGAAAAACTCACCACAAAAAAAAAAGAACAAGAGGCATACCAAAGGCTAAGGTCCTAATCAATACAGACATTTTAATATGTCAGATCTAGAGTTCAGAATGACGATTCTCAAGGTTCTAGCTGGGCTCGAAAAAGGCATGGAAGATATTAGAGAAACCCTCTCTGGAGAGATAAAAGCCCTTCCCGAAGAAATAAAAGAACTAAAATCTAACCATGTTGAAATAAAAAAAGCTATTAATGAGGTGCAATAAAAAATGGAGGCTCTTACTGCTAGGATAAATGAGGCAGAAGAATTAGTGATATAGAAGACAAAATGACAGAGAATAAAGAAGCTGAGCAAAAGAGGGACAAACAGCTACTGGACCACGCGGGAGAATACGAGATATAAGTGACACCATAAGACAAAACAATATTAGAATAATTGGGATTCCAGAACAAGAAGAAAGAGAGAGGGGAACACAAGGTATATTGGAGGGAATTATTGTAGAGAATTACCCTAATATGGCAAAGGGAACAAGCATCAAAATCCAGGAGGTACAGAGAACCCCCCTCAAAATCAACAAGAATAGGTCCACACCCCGTCACCTAATAGTAAAATTTACAAGTCTTAGCAACAAAGAAAAAATCCTGAAAGCAGCCCGGGAAAAGAAGTCTGTAACATACAATGGTAAAAATATTAGATTGGCAGTGGACTTATCCACAGAGACCTGGCAGGCCAGAAAGAACTGGCATGATATATTCAGAGCACTAAATGAGAAAAACATGCAGCCAAAAATACTATATCCAGCTAGGATATCATTGAAAATAGAAGGAGAGATAAAAAGCTTCCAGGACAAACAAAACCAAAGAATTTGCAAACACCAAACCAGCTCTACAGGAAGTATTGAAAGGGGTCCTCTAAGCAAAGAGATACCCTAAAAGTAGTAGATCAGAAAGGAACAGAGACAATATACAGTAACAGTCACCTTACAGGCAATACAATGGCACTAAATTCATCTCTCTCAATAGTTACCCTGAATGTAAATGGGCTAAATGCCCCAATCAAAAGACACAGGGTATCATAATGGATTAAAAAAAACAAAACCCATCAATATGTTGCCTACAAGAAACTCATTTTAGACCCAAAGACACCTCCAGATTTAAAGTGAGGGAGTGGAAAACAATTTACCATGCTAATGGACATCAGAAGAAAGCTGGGGTGGCAATCCTTCTATCAGATCAATTAGATTTTAAGCCAAAGACTATAATAAGAGATGAGGAATGACACTATATCATACTCAAAGGATCTGTCCAACAAGAAGATTTAACAATTTTAAATATCTATGCCCCTAACGTGGGAGCAGCCAACCATATAAACCAATTAATAACAAAATCGAAGAAACACATCAACAATAATACAGTAATAGTAGGGGACTTTAACACTCCCCTCACTGAAATGGACCTATCATCCAAGCAAAAGATCAACAAGGAAATAAAGGCCTTAAATGGCACACTGGACCAGATGGATAACACAGATATATTCAGAACATTTCATCCCAAAGCAACAGAACACACATTCTTCTCTAGCTCACATGGAACATTCTCCAGAATAGATCACATCCTCGGTCCTAAATCAGGTCTCAACCGGTATCAAAAGACTGGGATCATTCCCTGCATATTTTCAGACCACAATGCTCTGAAGCTAGAACTCAATCACAAGAGGAAATTTGGAAAGGACCCAAATACATGGAGACTAAACAGCATCCTTCTTTTTTTTTTTTTTTTTAAGATTTTATTTATTTATTTGACAGAGAGATCACAAGTAGACAGAGAGGCAGGCGGAGAGAAAGGAGGGAGCAGGCTCCCTGCTGAGCAGAGAGCCTGACGCGGGACTCGATCCCAGGGCCCTGATATCATGACCCCAGCCGAAAGCAGCGGCTTAACCCACTGAGCCACCCAGGCGCCCTAAACAGCATCCTTCTAAAGAATGAATGGGTCAACCAGGAAATTAAAGAAAAATTGAAAAATTTCATGGAAACAAATGATAATGAAAACACAACGGTTCAAAATCTGTGGGACACAATAAAGGCAGTCCTGAGAGGAAAATATATAGTGGTACAAGCCTTTCTCAAGAAACAAGAGAGGTCTCAGGTACACAACCTAACCCTACACCTAAAGGAGCTGGAGAAAGAACAAGAGAGAAAGCTTAAACCCAGCAGGAGAAGAGAAATCATAAAGATCAGAGCAGAAATCAATGAAATAGAAACCAAAAAAACAATAGAACAAATCAATGAAACTAGGAGCTGGTTCTTTGAAAGAATTAATAAGTTTGATAAACCCCTGGTCAGACTTATCAAAAAGAAAAGAGAAAGGAACCAAATAAATAAAATCATGAATGAAAGAGGAGAAATCACAACTAACACTAAAGAAATATAGACAATTATAAGAACATACTATGAGCAACTCTACGCCAACAAATTTGACAATCTGGAAGAAATGGACGCATTCCTGGAGACATATAAACTACCACAACTGAACCAGGAAGAAATAGAAAGCCTGAACAGACCCATAACCAGTAAGGAGATTGAAACAGTCATCAAAAACCTCCAAACAAACAAAAGCCCAGGGCCAGACGGCTTCCCAGAGGGAATTCTACCAAACATTTAAAGAAGAATTAATTCCTATTCTCCTGAAACTGTTCCAAAAAATAGAAATGGAAGGAAAACTTCCCAACTCATTTTATGAGGCCAGCATCACCTTGATCCCAAAACCAGACAAGGATCCCATCAAAAAAGAGAACTACAGACCAATATCCTTAATGAACACAGATGCGAAAATTCTCACCAAAATACTAGCCAATAGGATTCAACAGTACATTAAAAGGATTATTCACCACGCCCAAGTGGGATTTATTCCAGGGCTGCAAGGTTGGTTCAACATCCGCAAATCAATCAATGTGATACAACACATTAATAAAAGAAAGAACAAGAACCATATGATACTCTCCATAGATGCTGAAAAAGCATTTGACAAAGTACAGCATCCCTTCCTGATCAAAACTCTTCAAAGTGTAGGGATAGAGGGCACATACCTCAATATTATCAAAGCCATCTATGAAAAACCCACCGCAAATATCATTCTCAATGGAGAAAAACTGAAAGCTTTTCCGCTAAGGTCAGGAACACGGCAGGGATGTCCATTATCACCACTGCTATTCAACATAGTACTAGAAGTCCTAGCCTCAGCAATCAGACAACAAAAAGAAATTAAAGGCATCTATACCGGCAAAGAAGAAGTGAAACTATCACTCTTCACAGATCACATGATGTGGAAAACCCAAAAGACTCCACTCCAAAACTGCTAGAACTTGTACAGGAATTTAGTAGTGTCAAGATATAAAATCAATGCACCCAAAACTATAAGATACCTAGGAATAAACCTAACCAAAGAGGCAAAGAATCTATATTCAGAAAACTATAAAGTACTCATGAAGGAAATTGAGGAAGACACAAAGAATTGGAAAAATGTTCTATGCTCCTGGATTAGAAGAACAAATATTGTGAAAATGTCTATGATACCTAAAGCAATCTACACATTTAATGCCATCCCTATGAAAATCCCACCCATTTTTTTCAAAGAAATGGAACAAATAATCCTAAAATTTATATGGAACCAGAGAAGACCTCGAATAGCCAAAGGAATATTGAAAAAGAAAGCCAAAGTTGGTGGCATCATAATTCTGTACTTCAAGCTCCATTACCAAGCTGTCATCATGAAGACAGCATGTTACTCGCACAAAAACAGACACATAGATCAATGGAATAGAATTGAGAGCCCAGAAATAGACCCTCAACTCTTTGGCAACTATCTTTGACAAAGCAGGAAAGAATGTCCAATGGAATAAAGACAGCCTCTTCAATAAATGGTGTTGGGAAAATTGGACGGCCACATGCAGAAAAGTGAAATTGGACCATTTCCTTATACCACACATGAAAATAGACTCAAAATGGATGAAGGACCTCAGTGTGAGAAAGGAATCCATCAAAATCCTTGAGAAGAAGACAGGCAGCAACCTCTTTGACCTCAGCCACAGCAACGTCTTCCTAGGAATATCACCAAAGGCAAGGGAAGCAAGGGCAAAAATGAACTATTGGGATTTCATCAAGATCAAAAGCTTTTGCACAGCAAAGGAAACAGTTAACAAAACCAAAAGACAACTGACAGAATGGGAGAAGATATTTACAAATGACATATCAGATAAAGGGCTAGTGTCCAAAATCTATAAAGAACTTAGCAAACTCAACACACAAAGAACAAATAATCCAATCAAGAAATGGGCAGAAGACATGAACAGACATTTCTGCAAAGAAGACATCCAGATGGCCAACAGACACATGAAAAAGTGCTCAACATCACTGGGCATCAGGGAAATACAAATCAAAACTACAATGAGATACCACCTCACAACAGTCAGAATGGCTAAAATTAACAAGTCCGGAAATGACAGATGCTGGCGAGGATGCGGAGAAAGGGGAACCCTCCTACACTGTTGGTGGGAATGCAAGCTGGTGCAACCACTCTGGAAAACAGCATGGAGGTTCCTCAAAAAGTTGAAAATAGAACTACCCTATGACCCAGTAATTGCACTACTGAGTATTTACCCTAAAGATACAAACGTAGTGATCCGAAGGGGCACGTGCACCCGAATCTTTATAGCAGCAATGTCTACAATAGCCAAACTATGTAAAGAACATAGATGTCCATCAACAGATGAATGGATAAAGTAGATGTGGTAGATATATACACAATGGAATACTATGCAGCCATCAAAAGAAATGAAATCTTGCCATTTGGATGACGTGGATGGAACTAGAGGGTATCATGCTTAGCGAGATAAGTCAGTCGGAGAAAGACAACTATCATATGATCTCCCTGATATGAGGAAGTGGAGATACAACGTGGATGGTTAGAGGGGTAGGAGAAGAATAAATGAAACAAGATGGGATCGGGAGGGAGACAAACCATAAGTGACTCTTAATCTCACAAAACAAACTGAGGTTTGCTGGGGGGAGGGGGGTCGGTAGAGGGGGGTGGGGTTATGGAAATTGGGGAGGGTATGTGCTATAGTGAGTGCTGTGAAGTGTGTAAACCTGGTGATTCACAGACCTGTACCCCTGGGGATAAAAATACATTATATATTTATTAAAAAATAAATAAATAAATAAAATAAAGATGAAGGAAAAACAAACAGGGGAAAAAAGTTAGCAAACTGGACCCCAAAGTACATTTTTTAAAAAGTGATTCACCACAATCAAGTGGGATTTGTTCCTGGCATACAACAGTGGTTCAATATTTGCAAATCAGTCATATCATATTAATAAGAGAAAGAATAAAAACTATATGATCATTTTCATAGATGAATTTGACAAAGTACAACATCCATTCATGATAAAAACTCAACAAAGTAGCTTTAGAGGGAACACACTGAACATAAATAAGGCCATATATGAAAAACCTATAGCTAACATCATACTCAGTGGTGGAAAACTGAGAACTTTTCCTCTAAAATCAGGGATAAGAACAAGGATGTCCACTCTCACAACTTTCATTCAACTAGTACCAGATGTCCTACCCACAGCAATTAGATAATGAAAAGAAATGAAAGGCATCCATATTGGTAAGGAAGTAGAATTTGCACTATTTGCAGATGACATGATACTGCGCACAGAAAATCCTAAAGACTACCAAAAAACTATAAGAACAGATAAATGGATTCAGTAAGCTCATAGGATACAGCATTTATATACAGAAATCTGTTGTATTTCTACATACTAACAATGAATTAGCAGAAGGAAATTAAGAAGACAATTCCATTTATAATTGCACTAAAAAGAATAAAATACCTAGGAATAAACCAAGGAAGTGAAAGACCTAATCTTTGAAAAGTCAGGAGGCACGGATTGTAAGGATCACTGGGTGGTACATAAACAATGAATCTTGGAACACTGAAAAAATAAAATTAAATTAAAAAAAAACTATAAAACATTGATGAGAGAAATTGAAGATAACACAAACAAATGGGAAGATATTCTATGTTTATGTACTTGAAGAACAAAAACCATATGTTAAAATGTCCGTGCTACCCAAAACAATCTACAGACTTAATACAAAATACTAATAGCATTTTTCACAGAATGAGAACAATTAATCCTAAAATTTGTTTGGGATCACAAAAGAAAAAAAAAAAACTCTTAAGGAATAAATCTTTAAACTTGGCTGTACTGTATTTCCACAGATAAGAGTTTATTGAAGATTAAATAAAAATTTAAATTATATAGTACAGGGGAGCATTCCACTATATGCATGAGTCAGCAGATACAACAAACATCAAGGAATTGGTTATTGAGAATTTCAGATTATTCAACAATCTTAGAGGTATATGTCTGAAATGATTAAATAAGGGAAAGGAAAAAAAAACATAGAAGAGCAAGATGGTATAAAAAAAGACCAAGCAGTTTCAAAAAGGAATTGATTAAAACTTATGTATAAAACTAGTTATATAAGATGAAACTTAATTGTTCTGTTAAATAAGTATATCCTGCCCAGCTGAAGAGATAATTAGTGAAATTAGAAAAAACTTCTCAGTGGGATATAAAATTTTGAAAATATGACAGAGAGGTCAAGACATGTAACAAAGAGAATATTGTGTTAAAAATTATAGAACCAACACTCCTGAAATAAAACAATTACAGTAAGTAAAAATTTTAAAATGTTAAATCTGAAAGAGCAAGCAGAAATGAGGAGGAGATGGTTGTTGAAGGGAAATAACAACAGAACTAGGAAGAATAAAACAAGATGAATGAGTATTAACTAATATAGCACACTGGAGAAAGTGTGTCCTCATGCAGTTGCAGTAAGTGAAAAAGAAAGAAGACTACAGACACGACACAGCCTAAGAAAGTCTGGAACCAAAGGCATCAGATGCATTTGAAGGCTGTGATGTGGGGTGGGAACCAGGAAGAGACTGCAGTATAGAAAGTCTGGACTTAGGAATACACAAAGTGCTGCTTACGATGTCAGGGCTATGCGGAACATATGGTTATTGAGTGAAGTCTATGTGTGAATGATGAGGTTTCCACCTCACCTACTAAAGCACTGGCAGTTGGACTTATACACTATATGGAAATACAGTTCATGAGCCTAATGCCCCCTGGTCCTCAGCTGTTTGGTCAGTGGAGGCTTCTGGATATACAAGTGTGTGTCATCTCTTAATACTCTCAGCTGTTTTAGCTTTCTCTAAATGAGTCAAGCTTTAGCACCTCCTCAAACATGGCAGGAGTCAAGGCAATTCCAGCATTCAGTCCCAATACTCAGACTCTTTACAAAGTCTCCACCAAGTCTCTGGCTCTTTCTTTCACTTCTTGCCTGGTGATGGTAGTAGATCAGGGTATCCTAGGGGTGAGATAGTTGGGCAACCTACTATGGTTGTGCTTAACTTGTCTGATGAATAGAAGTAGAGCCCTGGTGAACAGAAATAGAGGGAAAATCAGTTTTATGAAAAAACTGCTATGAACCATCTTCCACATTTTTTTTGGAAGGGTGTAGGTTTTTGTTCTTCTGTTCCTTTATGCTTCCTAGGAGTAAAATTGTTTGGTTATAAGGTAGACATATGTTTGCTTTTATAATAAGCTGCTAGATCTTTTCCCAAGGTAGTTGAACCATTCGGTATTATGTATAAGAGTGCTGGGTTGCCACCATTGGGTATTATCTATTTTTTAAAAATTTAATTATTTTAACTGTATGCTTTTATTTCATGGTGAATTTCAATTGTATTTCCTTGAGGACTTAAGATAATTGAGTACTTTTTCATGTTTATTGGCCCTTTTCACATTTTTTTTGTGATGAGTCCATTCAGATCTTTTGCCTGTTTCTTATTAGGTTGTTTTGTTTTTATTAATGAGTTGTAGGAATTTTTCACATAAACTAGATACTAATCCTTTGTGAAGTGTAAGGTTTTTTTTTTGAAAGATTTTATTCATTTATTTATTTGTCAGAGAAACAGAGAAATCAAGAGAGCAAGCACAAGCAGGGAGAACAGAGGCAGTGGCAGAAGTAGGCACCCTGCTGAGCAAGAAGTCGATTGTGGGATTTGATCCCAGCACCTTGGGATCATGACCTGAGCCAAAAGCAGACACCCAACTAACTGAGCCACCCAGGCGTCCCATGAAGTGTAAGTTTTGCAAGTAATTTTTTCCCTAGCCTGTGACTTATCTATTTTTTCTTAATTTTTTTTTATGGATGGGTAGAAGTTTTCCTCAAAAGGAAGCCCAGTCTATAAATTCTTTCTTTTATGATTATTGATGTCTATATTCAGTCTAAGAAAACTACTTACCTCCAAATTGCAATGATACTAATAGCATAAAAAATAATAATGAGTAATAGTTTTAGCATTTACTTTGGGACCAGGAATAACTGTAAATTAATGTTTATGTATTAAGTAAAGTATGGGTCAGAGTTCTTTTTTTTCCCATATATTGTATCTAGTTGTTCATAATTTGTTAAGAAGATATTCCTTACCCCATTGGATTGCTTTGACATTTTGCTATGAGTATACCTATGAGTATATTTATGATTTTTATTCTGTTCCATTGCATTAACTTCTTGACTCTAATGCCATTGCCATGTTTCTTGATTATCTCTATAAGTCTGAAATCATGTGTTGCAAATCATGTAAGTTAATTCCTTTTTAATATTATTTTGGATATCTAAGTCTTTTGCATATTGATCGACATTTTAGAATCAGATGATCAATTTCATTCGTTCATAAGTTAGCTGAGGTTATGATTGAAATTTCATTCAAGCAATTTGTAGAGAATTTTGGAGATCAGAATGTGGAGAATTGACAATTTTACAATGTTTAGTCTTATAATCTGTGAACATGGTATACCTTTCTACTTGGTAGCTTTCAGATTTCTCTGGGGTGTTCCTAATTTTCATTTTACAGCTATTCTTAAATTTATTCTTAATTATTTTATGAATTTTGATGATTTGGGGAAGAGTTATTTCTCACTAAATTTTGTAATTGCTATTACAATGTAAAATACCATTGATTTTTATATTACCTTAAAATATTGCAATTTTTCTAAATACATTTATTGGTTTTAGTAGATGTTTTGCAAGTTTCTTATATTTTTCTGTGTTAATCTTGATATCATTTGCAAATAGTTTGATTTCTATTTTTATTTTTATGTATTTTATATCCTTTTCTTCACTTACTGCCCTGGCCATCACCTCCAGTAAAATGTTGAGTAGGGATGATGAGAGTGGACATCTGTGTCTTCTTAACAATCTTATGGAAAAAATGTTTAATCCTTTATCACAAAATATTACAATATGTTCTATTTTTCATAGATGTCTTTTTCAGATCAGTGAATTTCTACTCTATTTCTAGTTTGATGGGAGTTTTAAAAAATTTAATTTAATTTAAATTTTTTGTGTGTGGTCCAAAATTCATTGTTTATGCACCACACCCAGTGCTCCATGCAATAAGTGCCCTCCTTAATACCCACTACCAGGCTTACCCCACCCACCACCCTCTCCCCTCCAAAACCCTCAGTTTGTTTCTCAGAGTTCACAGTCTCTCTTGGTTTCTCTCCCCTCTGATTTCCCCCAACTCACTTCTCCTCTCCATCTCCCCATGTCCTCCGTATTATTCCTTATGCTCCTCAGGGAAGTGAAACAATATGATAATTGACTCTCTCTGCTTGACTTATTTTCACTTAGCATAATCTCTTCCAGTTCCATGTTGATACAAAAGTTGGGTATTCATCCTTTCTGATGGAGGCATAATACTCCATAGTATATATGGACCATATTTTCTTTATCCATTCATCTGTTGAAGGGCATCTTGGTTCTTTCCACAGATTGGCAACTGTGGCCATTGCTGCTATGAACATTGGGGTGGAGATGGCCCTTCTTTTTACTACATCTGTATCTTTGGGGTAAATACCCAGTAGTGCAATTGCAGGGGCATAGGGTAGCTCTATTTTTAATTTCTTAAGAAATCTCCACATTGTTTTCCAAAGTAGCTGCACCAAGTTGCATTCCCACCAACAGTGTAAGAGGGTCCCCCTTTCTCCACATCCTCTCTAACACTTGCTGTTTACTGTCTTGTTGATTTTGGCCATTTGTAAGAGGGTATCTCAATGTGGTTTTGATTTGAATTTCCCTGATGGCTAATGATGAATATTTTTTCATGTGTCTGTTAGCCATTTATATGTCTTCTTTGGAGAATTATCTATTGATGTCTTTCACCCATTTTTTTTCTTTTGCCCAGTTTTTGACGCGATTATCTGTTTTGTGTGTGTTGAGTTTGAGGAGTTCTTTATAGATCTTGGATATCAGCCCTTTGTCTGTACTGTTATTTGCCAATATCTTCTCCCATTCCATGGGTTGCCTCTTTGTTTTGTTGACTGTTTCCTTTGCTGTGCAGAAGCTTTTGATCTTGGTGAATTCCCGAAAGTTCATTTTCGCTTTTGTTTCCTTTGCCTTTGGGGACATGTCTTGAAAGAAGTTGCTGTGGCCAAGGTCGAAGAGGTTACTGCCTATGTTCTCCTCTAGGATTTTGCTAGATTCCTGCCTCACATTGAGGTCTTTTATCTATTTTGAGTTTATTTTTGTGTATGTATAAGGGAATGGTCGAGTTTCATTCTTCTACACTTAGCTGTCCAATTTTCCCAGCACCGTTTATTGAAGAGACTTTTTCCCACTGTATATATTTTCCTGCTTTGTCGAATATTATTTGACCATAAAGTTGAGGGTCCATATCTGGGCTATCTCCTCTGTTCCACTGGTCTATGTGTTTGTTTTTGTGGAAGTACCATGCTGTCTTGGTGATCACAGCTTTGTATTTAATACAAATCAGGCAACATGATGCCCCCAGCTTTGTTTTTCTTTTTCAACATTTCCTTAGCAGTTTGGGGTCTCTTCCATTCCATACAAATTGTAGGATTGTTTGTTACAGCGCTTTGAAAAATACCGGTGGAATTTTGACTGGGAGACATTGAAAGTATAGGTTGCTCTAGGCAGTGTAGAGAGTTTAACAATGTTTATTTTTCCAATCCATGAGCATGGAATGCTCTTCCATCTTTTTGTGTCTTCCTCAATTTCTTTCATGAATGTTCTGTAGTTCCTTGAATACAGATCCTTTACCTCTTTGGTTGGGTTTATTCCCAGGTGTCTTATGGTTTTTGGTGCTATAGTAAATGGAATCGATTCTCTAAATTTCCCTTCCTATATTTTCATTGTTAGTGTATAAGAAGGCAGTTGATTTCTGTCCATTGATTTTGTATTCTGCCACATTACTGAGTTGCTGTAAGAGTTCTAATAGTTGGGGGTGGAGTCTTTTGGGTTTTCCATATAAAGTATCATGTCATCTGCAAGAGAGAGGGTTTGACTTCTTCTTTGCCAGTTTGAATACCTTTTGTTTCTTTTTGCTGTCTGATTGCTGATGCTAGGACTTCTAGTACTATGTTGAACAACAGTGGCAAGAGTGGGCATCCTTGTTGTGTTCCTAATCTCAAAGACTGTCAACTTTTCCCCATTGAGGATGATATTCACTGTGGGTTTTGCATAGATAGATTTTATGAAGTTGAGGAATGTTCTGTCTATCCCTATACTTTGAAGAGTTTTAAACAGGAACAGATGCTGTGTCTTGTCAAATGCTTTTTCTGCATCAATTCAGAGAACCATGTGGTTCTTCTCTCTTCTCTTACTGATTTGTTCTGTCACATTGATTGACTTGTGAATGTTGAGCCACCCTTGCATCCATTAATAAATTCCCACCTGGTCATGGTGGATAATCTTTTTTTTTTAATTTTTTTAATTTTTTTTATTTATTTGACAGAGAGAGAGAAATCACAAGTAGGCAGAGAAGCAGGCAGAGAGAGAGGGGGAAGCAGGCTCCATGCTGAGCAGAGAGCCCGATGCGGGGCTCGATCCCAGGACCCTGAGATCATGACCTGAGCCGAAGGCAGAGGCTTAACCCACTGAGCCACCCAGGCGCCCCGGTGGATAATCTTTTTAATGCACTGTTGGATCCTATTAGCTAGGATCTTGTTGAGAATCTTGACATCCATATTCATCAGGGATATTGGTCTGAAATTCTCCTTTTTGGTGGGGTCTTTGCCTGGTTTGGGGGTCAGGGTAATGCTAGCTTCATAAAAAGAGTCTAGAAGTGTTCCTCCTGTTTCTATTTTTTGAAACAGCTTTGGGAGAATGGGTTTTATTTCTTCTTTGAATATTTGATAGAATTCTCCAGGAAATCCATCAGGTCCTGGTCTCTCATTTTGTGGGAGGTTTTTGATTACTGCTTCAATCTAGTTACTAGATATTGTTCTATTCAGGTTGTCAATTTCTTCCTGATTCAGTTTTGGATGTTCATAGGTTTCCAGGAATGCATCCATTTCATCTAGGTTGCTTAACTTATTGGCGTATAACTATTGACAATAATTTCTGATGATTGTTTCTATTTCCTTGGTGTTAGTCATGATCTCTCCCTTTTCATTCATAATTTTAGTAATTTGGGTCCTCTCTCTTTTCTTTTGGATTAGTTTGGCCAGTGGTTTATCAATCTTATTGATTCTTTCAAAAGCCCAGGTTCTAATTTCGTTGATGTGTTCAACTGTATCTCTAGTTTCTGTCTCATTCATCTCTGCTCTAATCTTGATTATTTCCCTTCTTGTGTGTGGGGTTGGCTTAATTTGTTGTTGATTCTCCAGTTCTCTAAGGTGTAAAGAGAGCTGGTTTATTCTGAATTTTTCAGTTTTTTTGAGTGAGGCTTGGATGGCTATGTATTTCCCCCTTAGGACTGCGTTTGCTATATCCCATAGGTTTTGTACTGATGGGTCTTCATTCTCATTGGTTTCCATGAATTGTTTAAGTTCTTCTTTGATTTTCTGGTTGATCCAAACATTCTTAATCAGGGTGGTCTTTAGCTTACAAGTGTTTGTATTCCTTCCATACTTTTTCTTGTGGTTGAATTCCAGTTTCAAAGCATTGTGGTCTGAGAATATGCAAGGAATAATCTCCATCTTTTGGTATTGGTTGAGCCCTGATTTGTGACCAAGTATGTGGTCTGTTTTGGAGAAAGTTCCATGTGCGCTCAAGAAGAATGAGTATTCTGTTGTTTTAGGGTGGAATATTCTGTATATATCTATGAGGTCCATCTGGTCCAATGTGTCATTCAATGCTCTTGTTTCTTTATTGATTTTCTGCTTGGATGATCTATTACTGAGAGTGGCGTGTTATGATCCCCTACTATTAATGTATTCATATCAATATGACTCTTATCTTGATTAACAGTTGTCTTATGTAGTTAGCTGCTCATGTACTGGGGGCATAAATATTTACAATTGTTAGATCTTCTTGGTGGATAGACCCTTTAAGAATGATGTAGTGTCCTTCTTTATCTCTGACTCCAGTCTTTAGTTTAAAATCTAATTATCTGATATGAAAATCATCACCCCAGCTTTCTTTTGAGGCCCATTGGCTTCTCCATCTTCACTTCTCCATCCCTTCACTTTCAGTTTGGATGTATCTTTAGGTTCCAAATGGGTCTCTTGGAGACAGCATATGGACAGGTCGTGTTATTTTATCCAATCTGAAGCCCTTTGTCATTTAGTTTTTTTTTTTTTAAATCATGAATAGACATTAAAATTTTTCAATCTGTTTTCCTGTATCATGATTATATTTATATATAAGTGGATCCAACTTATTTAACATTTTTAGTTTATATTTTGCAGTTTAGTTTACATTTTAGTCAGTAGTTCTTGTTCTCTTTGTCTCTCTTTTTGTAATGTCTATTTCAGGTTCCGGTAGTAGCATTATTCTTGACACACAAAATCAGTTGGAAAGTGTTCCTTTTTTTTTTTCTTAAAGAGGTTGATTAAATTTGGTTTTATTTCTTCATATATGTCTGATGGAATTCACCAATAAAACCACCTGAGCCTGCTGTTTTCTTTGTGGAAAAGGTTTTTTTAAATAATAAATTTATTTTCTTTATCAGGTGTATGGATTTTCCAGTTTTGTTTTATCTTATATCAGTTTAGTAATACGTATTTTTAAAAGAATTTGTCCATTTTATTTAATCTGTAGAATTTGTTAGCATAAAATATATAACAGTCCCCTATTAATCCTTTTAAATGTGTGTACAGTCTTTAGGGAAAATCTACTTTTTTGTTCCTGATATTGGGAATTTGTTTAATGGACTTTTTGTTTTGATGAGTATATCCAGGTTTTTAATCAACTTTATTTTTTCCTTTTTAAAAATTTTTCTGTTCTCATTTTTATATTTCCTTTTTTGTAAGCAAGTTTCCTTGACTTTTCTATTACAAATGTTTAAAAGATACACCTCAAATTTTTTTTTAAGAATTAAATGAGAAAAATTTTTTGGCACATAATACTAAATTAGTGATATTCATTATAATAATTATAGAGACTTCCCTGGTACTTCATGTGAGATTTCTCTAAATTTCTGGTTAACAATGATTGATATTAAGGATTTTTTTCTGTATGTAGACAGGAGAAATTTCTTTAAAAATTTTATTTGAGTATAGTTGAAAGACAAATTTACATTAGTCTCAGGTGTATAACATATTGGTTCACTATCTCTATGTTATGCTATGCTTACCACAAGTATAGCTACCATCTGTCACCATACAATGTTATCACAGTATTGTTGATTGTGTTCCTTATGCTGTGCCTTTTATTCCTATAATTTACTTATTCATTCCATAATTGGTATCCTATATCTCCCACTCCCCTTCATCCATTTTGCCCATCCTCCTAGCCCTCTTTCTTCTGGTAACCATTAGTTTGTTCTCTGTATTTATAAGTCTGGTTCTGCTTTTTGTTTGTTTGGTTATTCCTTTGTTTTTTTTTTTTTTTTTCAGATTCCACATGAGTGAAATCATATCATATTTGTCTTTATCAGTCTGACTTATTTCCATCTAGATCCACCCATTTCATCCCAAATGGCAAGATCTTATCCATTTTAATGGCTGTGTAATATTCCAGGGTGTGTATATGTGGGTGGGTGTGTGTGTATGTGTACACCACATCTTCTTTACCCATTAGTCTATCAATGGGCACTTAGGTTGCTTCCCTATTGGCTATTGCAAATAATGATACAGTAAACATATGGTGCATGTATTCTTTTTTATTAATGTTTTCATTTTCTCTGGGTAAATACCCAGTAGTGTAATTGTTGGATTATATTATATTTCTATTTTTACTCTTTTGAGGAACCTCCATACTGGTTTCCACAGCAGGTGTACCTCTCTTTTTCTACCAACAGTTCATGAGAGTTCCCTTTTCTCCACCTCCTTGCCAGTACTTAGTTCTTGTCTTTTTTATTTTAGCCATTCTGACAGGTGTAAAGTGATATATCATTGTGGTTTTGATTGGTATTTCCATGATGATTAGTGATGTTGAACATCTTTTCATGTGTCTGTTGACCATCTATATGTTTTTGGAAAAATGTCTATTTAACTTTTTTGCCGATTTTAAAAATCAGATTTTTTTTAAAATGTTGAATTGTGTAAGTTCTTTATATATTTTGGATATTAACCCCTTATCAGATAAGTCATTTGTAAATATTTCCTCCATTTAGTAGGTACCTTTTAGTTTTGTGGATAGTTTCCCTATATAAATTTCCCATAATAAAAACAAAAGGTTTTATTATGATGTAGTCTCAATAGTTTGTTTTTTCTTTTTCTTTTTCTTTTTCCTTTCTTCTTTCTTGCCTGAAGAGCTCTATGTGGAAAAATGTTGCTATGGCAATGCCAGAAAAATTACTGCTTGTGTTCTTTTCTAGGATTCCTTTGGTTTCAGGTCTCACATTAGGTCTTTAATCCATTTTGAGTTCATTTTCATGTATGATGTTAGAAAGTGGTTCAGCTTCATTTTTTTTGCATGTAGCTGTCCAGTTTTCCCAGCATCATTTATTGAAGAAACTGTCTTTCTCATTATATATTCTTGCCTTCTTTGTCATTGATTAATTGACTGTAGAAGTGTGGGTTTTTTTCCTGGTCTTTCTACTCTGTTCATTGATCTATGTGTCTGTTTTTGTATCAGTACCATACTGTTTTGATAACTACATATTTGTAGTATATCTTGAAATCTAGACTTGTAATACCTACAACTTTGTTTTCTTTCTCGATTGCTGTGACTATTTAGACTCTTTCATGGTTCCCTAATAATTTTACTATTATTTGTTCTAGTTCTGTGAAAAATGTTTTTGGTGTTTTGACAAGGATTGCATTGAATCTGTGGATTGTTTTAGGTGAACATTTTAATGATATTATTTTTTCCAATCAACGATTATGGAATATCTTTCCATTTGTTTGTGTTGTCTTCAGTTTCTTTCATCAGTGTTTTATATTTTTCAGAGTATGGGTCTTTCACTTCCTTGGTTAAGTTTATTTCTAAGTATTTTACCCTTTTTGATACAATTATAAATGGAATTGTTTTCCTAATTTTTTTATTAATGTATAGAAATGCTTCTGATTTCTGGATATTAATTTTGTATCTTGTAACTACTGAATTTGTGTATTAGTTCTAGCAGTTTTTTGGTAGAGTCTTTAGGATTTTCTTTTTTTAAGATTTTTTTATTTATTTGAGATAGAGAGCATGCACAGGAGCAGTGGGGAGGAACAGAGGAAGAAGGAAAAGCAGTCCCCACTGAGTAAGGAGCCCAATGTGGGACTCAATCCCAGGACCCTTGGATCATGACCTGAACTGAAGGCAGACAGTTAACCGACTGAGCCATCCAGGTACTTAAATTTTCTATGTATAGTATCATATCATTTAAAAAATAGCGATAGTTTACCTTCTTCTTTACCAATGTGAATGCCTCTTACTTTTCTTTGTTGTCTGATTGCTGTGGCTAGGACTTCCAGTAGTATGTTGGATAAAAGCGGTGAGAGTGGACATCATTTAGCCAGGAGAAATTTTAACCAAGTGGAGCACAATAGCTTAATTGAGGTTTTTAACTGAATAAAGTCATTAACATTTATAAGGTGGTATGCCCTTCAAAATGGAAACAAAATAGGGACTGTTCCTACCTGAGTGAGACAATCTTCTCTTAAACTGTAACTTCAAATGCTCACTGTCTGATAAGGACATTTTTATAGAACTGTGCTGGGTCAGCATGCCAGTTCCATTTATGTAGCTTGAATGAGATCAGTCTTGTTGGAAAAGAGGATAGGGATTTATAGAACCTGGTATCTATGGCAGCCTTGAATGGAGAAAAAAAAATCATAGAAGATGGAAAAGTCAAGAACAGGGAGGTGGAATGGAACTACTTCTAGTTGAAATGCAACGGTGTTGATGGGCCCATGCTAGGCACTTTATGTATTTTATCGCTGATACTCTTAATATTACGTGATGTAAATTATTATGTCATTTAAGAGATGAGTATATCCAAGGTTTTGTGAGCTATTTTGGAATTCAAATTTAGGATTGTAGACTCAAACACCCATTTCTCAACACTGCATAAAGCTTATACATAGCCATCCAAAGTAAATGAAGAACCATGCATTGATTCAAACTTTGATACTACTGGTGTAGTATCAAATAGTGGTGTGAACCAGAGTACTGATTAAATATACTTGTTCACATTCATCTGCAACCCCAGACTTTAAAATCTAGCATGATGCAAAGTGAGGAGGAAAGAACTACAGAATCTCAAAAAAAAAAAAAAAAAATTGGAGGGTAAAAGAGAAGGTATATACAGTAAAACAACTATAGACCTCGCTTTATGCACTGGATGCGTAAGTTGAATATAAAGCTAATGTTTGTATATCAAATCTCTTTTGACATAATTTTGATGTTTTACTCCCATTATAAAACACGTATACTGACATTCAAGGTCTTGAATACAAGACCTAATAAAAACAACGCATAAGCATCCTAACATTTACTTCAGAGAAGCATTTTGTCTCTGTCAGTATGTAGTCTACTTTGCATTTAATTCTCTGAGGAAACTCCTGTGAGCAGTTGGCTAAATCAGTAATCAGTCCACCTGGTCTTACCCATTTCCATTAAAGTATAGCTTCAAGAACACTGACACCACCTCCCACAGAGGAAGTGGCAGGAGGATGGCAGGTGGAAGCTCTTAGCCCATGTGGGGCATGGTCTTTGACCTCACTTTCCTTCATGGTACGAGGACTAGGAAAATGATGGAGGACAGCCCATTTGTCTCTTCACATGCTGAGTCTTCTATTGTTTTAAGTCACATGTTGTCTTTCTCATTGCACACCAACTCCCCAGTGATTTTGTCTCTTTATTTCTCTCTCTCTTTTCCTCTGCTTTTTTCCCCCAAGACTACCTTTGGTCATTTTGATGGGAGTTCTCAATAAATGACATTAGATATTTCTTGACTGTGTTTGTCATGATCTTACTCTAGAACCAATTACCAGAGATCTCAGAAACTGAAAATGGTACAAGAAGGTGCTGATAAAGACTCTTTTTTTTTTTTTTTTTTTTTTTGGACTGGGAAGGGTTTTTATTTTTTTTTTTTTAAGATTTTTATTTATTTATTTGACAGAGAGATCACAAGCAGGCAGAGAGGCAGGCAGAGAGAGAGGAGGAAGCAGGCTCCCTGCTGAGCAGAGAGCCCAATGCGGGGCTTGATCCCAGGACTCCGAGATCATGACCTGAGCCGAAGGCAGCGGCTTAACCCACTGAGCCACCCAGGCGCCCTGGGAAGGGTTTTTAGAGGAGCTTCTGTATTACAAATAATGTTCTTTTTTTTTTTCTTTTCAGCATAACAGTATTCATTGTTTTTGCATCACACCCAGTGCTCCATGCAATACATGCCCTCCTTAATACCCACCACCTGGCTTCCCCAACCTCCCCCCCCCCCCCCCCCCTTCAAAACCCCCCGGTTGTTTTTCAGAGTCCATAGTCTCTCATGGTTCACCTCCCCTTCCAATTTCCCTCAACTCCCTTCTTCTCTCCATCTCCCCATGTCCTCCATGTTATTTGTTATGCTCCACAAATAAGTGAAACCATATGATAATTGACTCTCTCTGCTTGACTTATGTCACTCAGCATAATCTCTTCCAGTCCCATCCATGTTGATAGTACTCTTAATGTATTTGGTGGAAAGCAAAGATATCCAAACAGTTGGAACAGAGTGAGCAGGTCTGAATTTCCCAGTAAAGTTGCTGTTGAACTTTTATGTGTAATTTCTCAGGTGTTCAGTAAAGATTTGTTGATACTAAAGACTGATTAACTGGTTTCAAAGATGAGCTCTTACAAGATCAGAAATTATGTAGGTTTCTAGAACAAAAGGGGGCATTTAACAGGTTGTTGGAATATCATTGAAGATTTAGGGAGGTAGAACTATCAGGCTAATTACCAGCACTTTATCAAATGTTTGCACATTAACTCATTTGAACCAGGCTGCATACCTCTGTGGGTGAAAAGCTGGAAAACTAGACTTATCAAGGCCAAGAACACATTTTTTATATTTTATGCCTTGTTTTCTTCCTTCTCAGACTTTATTGTCAACAGACACCTCCAACATTGTTGAGAAGGTCATGGCCATATGACCTTAGCCTCCTCACCTTCACCTCCACCCATACCTGTTCCCATAGCCTCTTTCTTCCTCCTCCATGAGTGCACTCTTTAGGACTCCCTCACCCCAGCCTTTTTTAGTGTTGATCCCAAACTTCCTACTTTCCACAGAAACTGCAGATTTTCCCATGTGATGAAATCCATTCTTCTGCCTTTAGATGATAAGAGTTTGTGTTGATTGCTATTAGATACTCAGAACCTGGTACTTCCCGATATCAAGTATGCAGTCCATAAACATTTGTGAGTGAAAAGGATGATAGTTTTTTCTTGTCTTAAAGAAAATCTTAATCTGATTCCAGAGGTAGTGAGAGGCAGATGTGCATATGGATGAGAAGTTCCCCTTCCTTTTTCCATTTGTCTCCTGACTCCCACTTTCCACTTTTCCTAAAGAGCAATGCTTCCTGGAACCCTACACCTCAAAGTTGCTCATGGGTCAAAGTTACCCATGTCTTGTCTTCTTCAACTAAAACCCCTGTTTCCTCAATGGAGGGCATTTTCCTGAGAAGAAAGAAGGGAAATAATCTGATTGAAGTAATTTACTTTGATGTTCTAGTAATTACATCAGAGCCTTCTTGGGAATATCTGGATTTTCAAAAGAGGATGCTCGTTCACCCACATGACATTTTTTTTTTATCTGGAAATATGAAAAACTACAAGTGAATTTTAAATGATATCAGGTCATTTGGAAAAATTATTGCTTGTTTCCTTTTAAGAGAGATATTTTGTTAGAATTGTTTTTCCATGTTTTTTTTTCTTTTTTGTGTGTGAACCTGTCTTTTTTTCCTTCAAAAAATTTTAAATGTTCTGTCTGTGGCTCTCATCATGGTTATTTTCAAATATCCATTTAGAGATGCCTTTTTGCAATGGAAGCATTTCTGAGTGACATTTCCTATCAGGTCTGCAGGTGCATAAGACTGACCTCTGTGATTGTCCCACATCAGTGCCATGAGGGCCAAACAAGGCTTTGTGATTGTGAGGTAGCAGGCAGTCCTAGCCCATGGATTAGCTCTATTTCACTCAGCATGCTCTTCAGTTAGAAATTCCTATTTTAAGGGCCACTCAAGGGGCAAAGGATATGGGGACAAAAGTGTAGCTTGGCAAATCAGCAGTTCTATTATTTGATAGAGAACCATTTCCAGTGGTTTGGGAATCAGGGCAAGATATATCTGTTCTGAAGGGCCTGACATGTCTGAAGTAACTGCAGTGGCTCTCTAAATAGTAGAAACATTCACAAAATAAGGCCATGTGTACAGGAAATGTAGACACTTTCAAATTACTTTAACTTTTGTGGTTTCCTGCCAGATTGATTTCTTTCATTAGGGGAAGTTACTTCCATCTACATACCATTCTAGCCTCAGGAGGTAGGAGACTGATTTAGTGGTCTTAATTTAGGAGTGTCCTGAATTTTCAGGAATTTATTGTTTAATATTTGAATGCCCATATGTGACATTTGGATTAATCGACCTGATTTGGGTATAAGTCTTTTGTGAGTTATGCCTCAAGTTGAATTTGAAACACAGTTTCCAATTAGTGGTGCCACCATCTTGGACATCAAGCCTAGAGGTAACAGATTTGAACACTATTTTCAGCACAATCCCCATATTCTCTGCCTTAACTTCCTTAGTGTCACATCAGAACCCTAGAATAAAGGTTTCCTGACCTCTTTTCTGACCTTGTCTCTCTTAACTCTGTGGCTGGTGCCCTCAATATGCCCTCAATAGAGGCATTAGTGCTCCACACCTATCTCCAGGCAGACATTTGGAAGTATGGGGTAATTTTAAAAGTCACTATTATGTGGGGGCAGGACTGGCACTTGATGGGTGGAGTTTAGGGATGCTAAAAGTCGTGGTGTGTGGCTGTCCTCTAAATGAAGACACGTTCTCAATTCCAAAGGGTATTCGTTGATAAATATCACTTGCCTAATTACTGCTTCCCTCCAACAAATTTATCATGATCTCTCTCCCCTCACTCTTGTTCTTTGTCCTCATTCCTCATTTGTATCATTGTTACCCTCTCTTCTTTACACATCTATACCTATGCTACCAAGTTATCAACTCATACCGTCTGCCTCCTGAGCCACCCTTCAAGGCTCAGCACTATTTTCACAAACCTCTCCCAATCATGCCACTCTGAGCAACCTCTCAGTGCAGTGAGTCACCTTCCACCGTTTAATGCTTCATTTTTAGGACGATCAAACACATTCTTTTGCTTGTTTTTAAGCCTTTCAAGTGTGCCTGCCCTTCTTCCCAGAGCTCCTAGAGATGAGTGTCCTTTCTCCTTCTTTCATTTAGTCTATTTCTCTAGCCCTTTGTTCTAGCCTAATAGGTTGACTTTCCTTCTCCCAAACACACTGTCACAGTGACTGCTGTGACACCACTCACTTCCTTGTCCTCCCCTGCAGTTAGGTGTGGTATTGGGATTGAGTTCTAGCTGATGGAATGTGTATAGAACTGAAGCATAGCACTTATAGGCCTGCCTGTGAAAAATTGCTATGTCTAGTCAGTTCTCAGTACTCTTTCTCTTTTCTATCCATCAGCTAAAGAGAGAAGACTCTATAGACGTAGAGGAGGACAGAGTTACAAGATGAAAAGAGTTGTGTCCTTAATGACCTATTGTCTGGGAACAACTGATTTGGACTCTATATGAGGAAGAATTAAACTTTAATTCTGTTTAGTCATCGAGATTGTTGCATTTTTGTTATAGTAGAAGGTATTACTGGCTGACGTGCCATGTACTTTCTCATCCATATGAACTTATCTGCATTGTTTCCATTACCCTTAAAGAATTTCCTCTTCACAATGCTTAAGTTTTATGCTTCATCTAAATACCTAGATCAATTCCTACCTCCTCCATAAAGTTTTCTACATTTTCACCTATCCAGAGTGACTTATTCCTCCCCAAATTCTTGAATATCACACACCCTGCTTTGCCACTCAATCAATAAATAATATCATGCTTCACATATTTCTGTTTAGCTTTAATGCATGTATTCTGTCCTCTCTGGTCAATTTTAAGACCTTTAAAAATAGTGCTTTTTCTTATGCTTCACAATATTAAGGATGTTGTAGGTGCTTGGGAAATAATTATAAAATGAATAAATTGTCTTATTTTACTCAGGCTCTTTTTTATATTTCATCCTTTCCTTTTGACACAACTTACACTGTAATATTTTGCTCCTTCCACGGATGGTTTTTATGTCACTTCTTGCTTTGTTGTCTACTTCTCAGAAATACTGATGGAAGAAAATTATACCTTCCCAGTATACCTTCTTGTTCACCCCAGTTTACTTCAGTGCTGCTTACTTGTTTGTATAATATATGTTAGTTGAATAAACAAATCGAGATCTTTCCTCTGGATTTAGGAAAGAATATAGGCGTAGCATTCTGAACCTCCTGTTTTTAGAGATATCAAAACACTGTATCAGATTTCTTTATTTGCTTTGTTATTATGTGGGTAATCACATATAGATTGCAGGCTGTTATGAATGAGGTCAAGCATTACTATATCAACTTTTGTTTAAAAAAAGAAAAGACTCTTCAGTCTGTTACTATATTGTGATTGTCAGTTTTGTTGGTTTCATCTTTTGAGTTAATATAACCTCATGGATATGATATTTTTCAAGTTGGTGTGGTAATCTGGTGAGACTTTCCTTACAGGGATTTGTTTCCAGAAAAGCCTACTGAGGCAAAGGCTTTGCCAAGAAATCAAAGTTATTGACTTAGCTCTTCTTTTTCCCCCCACGGAACCCCAAGACCCCACTGAACAATCAGTAGTTACCAAAAAGAGGAGATATAGAGGTCAAGTGTCAGGAGACCCGACCTCTAATTCCAACAGCTTGCCCCTCAGCAACTTCTTTCTGCATCACGCTCTCCACAGGAAGATGGGTCAATATACTTCTCACTTTCTTTCTAGTGTCTTATTAGAGTCAATGTGGCAATATTAAAAACCATATAGATAACTTTTGACTAATGGACAGATAGGAGGCAGACAGTCCCATAATATATTGGTGTTGGAATCTTTTTGAATCACTATTAAACGGATGGCTTCAGTCTCTAACTAGTCTCAGTTACTTGGATGCATCAGACTCGGTTCTAATAACAAGTCTGATTCCTTTGCTTACACCCCTGAGTTTCTTTCAACCCTGAAAGGGGCAGATATTAGTATGGAAGGAAGACCAGTGACTGGGAAACTCCTGGGTAGCAAAATGAGAAGGCTCTTCCAGTGAGGAAGGGAGCAAGGAGTTAAGCCAGGGCTCCAGTAGTTGGTCCTGTCAGGGAGAGTCATGTAGGAAGGAGACATTTATGGCAGAGGATAGGAACAGTAATGGGAGTGGGGAATTACCCAGTGGCTCAGAGCAAGGCAATATAAATTTACTAATTAGAGTTTTAATTTAAAGACTGCCAGTACTTTCCTATAAATGGTCTCATTCACTAATTATTTAATATGTCTATTCAACTTAAGTGCCTGCTTATTATGGACAAGGACCAGACTTGTTTAAGTCAACACTGTGTGTATCATGATGTCAACACAGGAGGAAGTATTTTGGTACATGCCTACCGGAGGATTGCTATCTGGTCTTAGTTACTGTTTGCTTCATTCTGTTTTGATTCAGATTCTGGGACTTATTTTCATGACTGTATTTAGTTATTCATTCCCTTTTTCATTCAATGGTTTTGTATTAAATGCCCAACAAGAGCTGAAGATGTAGACAAATTTCACAACCTCACAGAGCTTCTATTCTTGGGGAATGAGAATGTCTGTGTATACATATGATGTACATGTATAATATTTAAGCAGAGTCCTAAAGGAAGGAAGGAGGGAGGAAGCCATGGAGACTTCTAGGGGGAGAGAATTCCAGGCAATGATTGGTTAGTGTCAGAGGGCAAGTATGTGCTTGCTGTGTTGGAAGACCAGCAAGGAAGTTAGTGTGACCAAAGTATAGCAGCAAGAGAGAAAGGTATAGGAAATGAGATCAAAGACATAGACTAGGACCAGATTATTTAGCATTCTTAGGCAATGATAAGGACTGGGCTTTATTCCAGGTGAAATGGGAAGACATGGAATGGCTTTGAGCAAGGGAAAGAGCTAATCTCACTTCCTTCTCAGAAGGTTTGTTCTGGTTGCAATGTAGAAAACAGATGTAAGGGGACAAGGGTGCAAAGTTTTTCTTGCTTTGGTCTAGAGAGAAATGATGGTGGCCTGGAACAAGGGGTAGTGGTGGAGGTGGGCTTCTCCCCAGTCACTTCCAGTCACTATCAGGGTAATCTATTGCACACACCTGAGTGCCTGGTCTACAATACCATATTGAAATTAGAGCATCTTGGATCTTGCTTTTGAAATTGTGATCTTGTTATTTCTAGGGCCTCGGGTCCTGATCAGAGGTGGACCTGGAATCTAGAAGTACAAAGGAAGTGAGTAAGAAAAGTTGGAGGTGAAGCAGAAGGCAGAGAAAGAAGAGTAATGGGATCTGGTTTCTGGTTACAGGGACCCCCTGACAATGCCCTGTCAGCCCAGAGAACATAATCCAAAATGGACACCGAATGCTGTGTTCTCACATCCCATTTCCTCTCAACCCATTGGCTTCCACGGCCAACCGTGCGTTAGATGCCTGCTTATGTCAGGAGTTGATGTCTACATGGGCATTCAACACTGCAGTTTGTTTATCACCTTACTTGACTCTACAGAACTGGGCACTGCGTCCTCTCCTGGTTTCCAGAACACCACACTCTACTGTTCTGCCTTCTACTTCCCTCTTTCTCCCTCTCCTTTATAAGTTCTGTCTCTGTTTGCTTTTCCGGTGTTGGTGTTTCCCAGGGTTTTGTTGTCTGCCCTTTTATCTTCTCACTCTTTCTCCTGCCCTTGACATTCCCATCCAGTTCTGGGGCCTAGACTCTTGTGTATGTGTGCATGCTCCCTCTCTCCCTGTATTTATTCCTAGCTCTAACTTCTGAATTGAGCCTCAGACTTCTATACCAGCTGTCATATGGTCACTTGCTACCTGTTTATCCCAGCGTCACCTAAAATTGAATATTTCTAAACTAACTTGGCAATCTCAACCTTCTCTAGGCTCAGGCTACTTTTCTCTGGTTATTCTGCTTCTTGGTTTGTGGAGCCATCCTGCATTCCTTCTCCTTTCCACCGAAGCCCTTCCCCTATCAGTCAGTCATTCACCCACTCTGGACGATTTCTACCTCCTAAACACATTGGAATCCTTCCTTTCCCCTCCTTCCCTGCCAGCACTGTCCTAGCTGAGTCTCTCATTATCTCTTTCCTGGCCTCCTACCTGACCTCCTTGCCTCACATCCATTGTCAAAACTCCCTCAGGGATCTACCTATCCTGTAACCTGATCATGTCCCTCCTTTGCCACGAATTCCACAGGGTTCCTGTCACAGGTAGTGTACTCTGGTTCCGTAGGAGACCAGGCAGTGTTGTTCAACCTCTGGTCCTTGTCCACCTCCAGAAGAATGCCTTGCACACCTCTCCCCATCTTCCACTGTCTGCTTGCTCTTGATCATTGTATCATGGCAATCCCTCTCACCACTGTCCAGTCACATCAGGTTTCAGGCTGGTGCTCATGCTGCATCCTCTGCCTAATAGACCCTTCCTCCTCCTTTCTGCTTGGGGTGTTCTGAGTCTTTAAAGCTCACTTCAGCGACACACATTCCCTGGGATGCCTTTTTTAGTCTCCCCAGGATAGATTCTATGCCCTTCCTCAGTATCCCTGGTGCCCTGATAGCATCCTGTCCTCATAATGTAGCATCAGCAATCCTAGTGATATGCTTCTATGTCTTCTTCCCTTTCTGAGCCTTCATTTCCTTATCTGTAAAATGGGGATAATAATAGCACTTATCTCACAATATTGTTTGAAGGATTAAATAAGGTCATCCATGCCATGAATTTAGAAGAGCAAATGGTACATAGAAAACCTACTAATAACTATGATGATAACAATATCGGCGACAACAATATTATTATTATGCAATAATTAAAATGATTATATAATAATTAACATTATTGATAATAAAATTAGCACCTTATTGATAAGAAGGACCCCCCCCAAATAGTGCATCTCTAATAGACCGTTAGGCAGTTTTAGAATGATATTACAAAGTAGACATACCTGAAATAATGTGAGTTTTTCTTCTTTCTAAAGTCATCTGTGAAGAGTTTTAATTATGGGAGAACATGGGCAGTAGTTAGAGATGAAAAAGCAGAATGCATCCGGTCCCTGGCTGTGACGTAAAGCTCTTGTTCCAGTAATGGGAAAGGCCATAGTTTTCAAATTGTGTTTGCAGTTTCTAAGACCAACACTGCAACAATTTAAACAGGTAAAAATACAAACTAAATTACTGGCCCTGAAGGACTTGGTGTCCTAAGACTAAAGGCATACCAGAATAAAGTCTCATACTGGAAGATATACTGGACCAGGAAAAACTGGAGGAAGGGAAGAGACACTTATTGAGCAGCTGTTATGTACTAAGTATTTTACATATACTTGTGCATTTAATAATCACAGTTCCATGAATTAACTAACATTACCCTGCTTACACACCAGGCACAGAGAAGCTTGTAAGTTGTCCTGCACCATAAAGCTAATTTTGTGACACCAAGTGGACCACTTGGCTTCAGTGGTCAGCTTCTCTTTGCTTTCCTACTTCAAATTCTTGAAGATTCAGTTTAAGTCCTTCCTCACGAAATTTCCACACCTGGCCGTGTCCACTGTTATAATTGCATCCTAGGCTTTTAGTCTTATTATTCTGTAATTTAGTGTGATGGACTGTTCTGCTCAGTTTGTAAACCCTGTAAAGGTAGGTAGGGACTATACCTCTCGAGTTCACACCTTTGGGACCAAGAACTAGTACATTACCTGGCTTATAGTAGGTGCTCAGTAAATGCTTGTTTAGCTTTCTCATCTTTGAAAAGAGGTATGTGGAGCATGTGACCTGTAACATTTCCTCCATTTGTGTTTCTGGTACTAATGTTCAGACCTAGCAAAGGCAGAGACCTGAATAGGACTTCAGGTCCCCAGGCGGCTGGCTGATGCTGTAGGAAGGGGCATGACCACAGATGTTGTGGGCCTCACTTCTTGTCAAAAATTCCACTCAGATCTTTTTACTTCTAAGCAGGTGCCACAGGGGCTCTTCATCTTTTTTCTCCTTCCTGCAGAGCCTGGAGACAGCCTGCAGTTGCTTTCCTCTTCAGCAGTGCTGCTGCTCACTCCATCCTTGACATCCTTCTCTCTCCAGATCTGGGTAGGAAGTGGGGTGTAGTCTTTCTGTAGAGACACACACACAGCCCCTTTCACTGTAAAGAGTTTTACTCTGAGCTGGCACAGAGATACAGTTAGGAGAACTGAAATAGTAACTATAGGGAAGTTATAAAGCCTAAAATAACCTTTGGTAATTATCAGAGACCTGATTCTTGGTTTCTAGTTCCTGCCCATGACTGGTCTTAAGACTGCCTGGTTCTAATTCTAGCTATTGGAACCTCAATTCCTCATCTTTAAAATGGTAGTAATGGCATCTAGTAGGTTGAGAAATAAAAAATTGCCATTTTGGTAGGTCAAGGGGTCAAATATTGACAGTTTTGTATAGCTCAACCTAATACTTGGTAGGATTGTTGTAGGTGAAATGAATAATGGATATAGAGTACTTATCATAATGCCTGTCACAAAAGTACTCAATACATGCAAGCTATGATGATCCTAATGATTTTTATCTGAGAGAGCGACTGAGGTCTTATTGGACTTGTGCCCTCAGTTCAATTTTTCTAAGTGGTGCCAACCAAATAAATGCCTAATTTTATCTGACCATTGCCAAAAGAGTAAGCAGGCTGCCCGTGAAGGCACTTTTTCCAGTATACTGCCTTGAATATGATACTGGAAAAGAATGACAAGAGTCTCATGTCCCAAGTGGACATGTTCAATCTTCAAAGCCCTCTACACTGAAAGAAAACTATTCCTGAGCATCTCCATACACTGAGTCACCTCAGAGGCAACTCCTCACACTGTCCACTTAATAGTGCTGTGACCCCAACTGAGTCACTTAATATTTGAGTGGCAGATCATTCATTTTCATTTTCAAACAAATATATATTGAGTATTTGCTATGTTTCAGGTAATGCCATGCTGCTTTCACAAACAAAAATTTATCCTCATAGTAATATTGTCATTCATTTTTTATCCATTCCACAAATGTTTATTGAGCATCTATTAAATGTCAAGGCTATATTAGACAATGGATGCAATGTTAATGAAATTAAATATAGTTCCTGGGAGCTACTAGGAGACATAGACCACTAGAAAGGATAGACACTAAACACATAATGTTATGAAAGTAAATATAAAATTGCAATTATGATGAGACTATATGGTATTATGACAGCAAGAATTGCAGAGCTTTGACCTAGGTTGGGGATATTGGATAAGCTGCTAACTCATGCCACACCTTTGAGAAAATTAGATAAAGATGTCCTAGGAGATGCAGGTCTGTGTCAGAATATAGGGGTTTTGTGAGTGTTACTCAATTCCTCCCATCACTTGCCCCTCAGCCAGTGCTTTTGTGTGGGGTGAAACTTGCACAGATGTGCAGCTTAAGTTGGGGGGCTTCCTTGAGGTAATGATGTTAGAACTCTTGTTTTTAGAAAGGGGTAAAATTAATTATAAATAAATGAAGATACGTATTTGTATTTGGTAGATTTGAGAGTTGAGTAATGCTCCAAAGAAAATTGTGTGTACAGAGGCCCTGTGGCAAGAAGAAAGAGGGTCCACTTAAAAAACAAAATATCCAATGAAACTGGAGTTCAGAGGAATAGAGAGAAAAGTGAGAAAGGAAGCTGGAGAAATAAGAACAGATTAGAGTTTGTAGGCCTTGGACGGGATTTTGGTCTCCATCATGAGAGCAATGAAGAGTTGCTTAACTGTTTGAAGTAGATGACAGTAACAGAACTAAATTTTTGTTTGCCAAGATCACTTTGGATGTTAGGAGGAAAATGGATTTGGAAAGAAGTAGCAAAAATGAATACAGGGAAACGAGTGAGGAGGATGTCGAAGGTGAGAAATGACGACTAATTTGTAACAGTGTGACATCCAAGGAGATGGAGAAAATAGTACATATTCAATCAATATTAGGAGAAAAACTTGATAGAATTGCTGATGAATTGAATATTGGGGACAAGGAAAAGAAGCAGGCAAGGATAGTGCTGAAGTTTTCGGCTTGTGGAATGGCATGGGTAGTGAACCCATAGCCTGAGGCAGAGAAGGCTGGAAGAGGTCCATGGGAGGTGCAGGAGGGGTTGCGTTGGGGTTTCATTTGCAACATCCAAGTGCAGTTGCCAGGTTGGCAGTAGGACGCATATATCGGCAAATCAGAGGAGAAACGTGTGTCAAGGATAGAATTCTGGGAGATGCCTGTGCATAGATGATGCCATCGGTGTCACTGAGACCACCAAGGAAGGAAATAAGATAGAAAAGCTTAGAAATGAGCCTTTAGGAATCTTAAATTTACTGGCCAGATAGAAAGGTAAACCTGCAAAGTTGTTTTTATATCCATTTTCCAGAAACCAAAGCTCAGGAAGTTGAATAATTTGCTGAAGGCAAATGGCTAGCAAATGATAAAGGTAGAATTTAAATCTGGATCTTTTATTCTAGAATTCTCACTTTCCCACCATGTCACATTTTTCAGTCTTCAACAATTATCTTTTTCAAAAAACCTTTTAAAAATATTGCCATTATTTCAATTAGCATTGAATAATTCTGTATTCTTCAATACAACTATTTTTTTAAATACCCTAAAGTATCCACGCAGCTGAGGGTGAGGAGAGAAAGGCCAAGTGAGTGCTATAAGGAAGGCTAAAACACAGAAACTTACCAGTCCCTGGGAGCCTGGAGTTCACCAACTTGACATAATTAGCTGTTCACTTAACACCCAGTAATTAAATGACTTTACACCAAGCTCTTTATGAGAGAAAAAATTAGTGTGAGGTGCAGCAGACACCTTCAGGCTCTTTCACGAAACCTGTCTTCATGGCTGGATTCTGTGGCTGGCTCCTGCCGAGTTACAAACTGTGCTGTCGCACCTCCATGGAACACACAGCACGCCCCTCTCCCTGTCTCAGGTCAAAGAGCTGAGAAATGGGTCCCAGCAAGTTCTGGGAATGAGATGCTGAGCCTCTGCTGGGTTGGCTGTGTGCAGTTCCTTCTCCTTTCACTAAAGCAGATTCCCCTGGCAGTAGACAGTATGCAAGTTAAATCCAGGGTTCTGTGAAGTAAACTGGGGCCTAAGATATACTGGAAGGGGCTTTTTACGTCTACCCTGTGCTCAGATGGCAGGATGGATGGCATTGGGTATATCTTATAGATTACTTCAGATTTCTCCCCCCTTATAATTAAAGGTCAGAAGAGGATTCTGGCTTGGAAACAGCAACGAAAGCAAAACCAAAGAGAGGGGCTTAAACATGGCCCCATATGACCACAGGCCTAGAAGGATTGAAAATTTCACTTTAATTTCATTAAGACAGGAAAGTGATTTCAATAAAGTGATTCAAAATGCCAGATAAACCCAAACAAATTATTCTTACCTACCCATCCACAAGAAACTAAGTTTTAAAATGTCTTACCTAGAAATAGACTACTTGAAAAGAGTCCAAGTTGAGCAAAATTTGGGACTTCACAGAAATTACAGACAAAGTTGTCCCCTTTGGGATGGCCACTTGGTATTCCTTGCTTTGCAGCAACTCTAATTAATATTTAATCATCGTGGAACTGTCCTCTTCTCCCAAGAGCTCTTTGAGAAACTGAAGCTGCTTCTGCCTAAAATGGCCAACTTTCATTTGGTAATGATGACTTTTGTTGATGTGCCACAAAAGTGTTAAAATGTAGCCCTCAGAACATGGAAGTGACTAGTAGTATCGGGCTGCTCATAGCCTTTAGGTTCTTTTGACATATGTCGGTGTCACTAAGATGATGGTGTAGGTGGGATGCCACAATGAAGAAAATGCTAGGCATGTAGTCCAAGGACTTTAAATTTCAGTCCTTGTTCCACCATTTGGCAGCTGTATGACCATGGCTAAGTCATTCAGTTCAGTTAACCAAACATGTATTGAGTGTGACTAGGGAGCTTGACCACAGCTAAACAATGAGGACTTACACGTTATTATGTTAAGGGATTTGAATTTTTTAAAGGACAGTAGGGAGCCAGAGAACCATCTTGAGCTGGAGAATAACATGATCAGATGTATACACTAGAAAGATCTCCCTGGTGTTGGTATATAAGATGGATTGGACAAAGATAAGGATAGACAAGGAAACCAATCAGAAAACTTCTACAATTTTCTAAGCAAGAATTGTGAATATAGGAACTAGGAAAATGATAACAAGGTCACAAAGGAGGTGATAGATAGGAGGTGTGTTAAAGTAGAAAAGGGAAGACATTGTGAAAGCTGGATATGGAGTTAAGGTAGATGTAGAAGATGATTTACAGATTTTTGGTATAGGCTACTCCATAGATATGGCTAGCTTCATTAAGTTAATAAATAAAGGAAAGGGCCAGATTTTATGCTTGATGATGATGAATTTGGTTTGAGGAGTGCTTAGTTTGGGGTTTCTGTAGAGGATTCTAGATGGAAATATACAGTGATGAACATCTTTGGTATAAATCAGGAGAAAGTGTGAGTGAGAGGTAAAGATTTTGCAGCTATATTTATACATAGTAGATGAAATTGTGAATACCGAAAACCTCATGCAAAGAGGGTGTGCAGAATGAAAAGAGAAGAAGACTGAGAAGAGAACCCTCTGGGAACATTAAGTATTAGGAGGCAGATGGTGGAAGAAGAGCCATGAAGTATAATAATATAGAAAGGAGCTATCAAAGTAGGTGAAGGAGAATCAGAAGTGAATCCCAGAGAAGAAAAAGTTTCACAGGGAGCATGGCCAACAGTGTTACCAAGAATTCACGTATGATAGGAACTCAAAATGGGTGCCTGAGATGGGTTGACAAGATAGATTGAGAGGTATGTGGAAATATTTTATAAGTACACTTGTGGAAAAAAAAGATAAATTATGTGGTAGTAATTATCAATAAGTGAAGGGATAAAATATTTTTATTCAGATAGATGAGACTTGAGCCTACTCATATCCTCATATGCTAGTAAGAAATAGCCAATGAAGGAGAACTTGGATAGAAGAGTTTGTTGATGAGATTGGAGCCCTTAGGCTGGAACCTTGTTTAAGAAGGAAGGATATACTTTAAGCAGGTCTCTTTTTTCCTCTAAGAACAGTGGGAGGGAGATGAGAATGTTTGTGGATTTAATTCTGTGTAACAGGGTAGGTAAGAATTCATGGGAAATGTTACCCAGTGACCACTATTGTCCTTATCTTGAGGATGAGAAGCAAAGCCATTTTCAGAGTGTAGAGGAGAAAAGCATAGATTAGAAGTTCAAAGAATGTGGCAGTTTGTAGTAGCTATGAATTGGACAGGCTGTAAGCAGAGAAATACACAAAGATTATAGTATATCAGTGAAGATTCAGCAGGGATGATGGCAGGGGTAGCATCGATCCAGAGGGTAGTGGATTTTCTCCATGTGCACCAGCTGCTGGAGTATAAATATGCAAAATGTAGACATATAGATTGGTATATTTGGGGGATTTTCTTTAAGGTAGGTAGGTAAATAACCAAGGTAGAAGGAATTCAACTTGCATGCCAGAAAGATGTTGACTGATGAACCACAGAATACAGGCTCTATGTGAAAGGATAGAAGTTCACAGACCTGGTAGATTTGGAGAAAAGTGATGTATTAAGAGGTAGGATATAACCAATGAGAGGGGAGGATAAGGATAATGGGAAAAGGAAATGAGAGAGCTGGCCATTTTGAAGGTTGTGGTTAAAAAGGATGGAACTTGAACTTTGGCATGAAGCAGAGCAGGGTGTGCCATGGGAGAGCAGTAGGAATGGATTGTTAAGTAGAATGAAAGAGGGGGCTCTTGGACTTAAAGGGATCAAGGAAATATGGAACAAGGTTACTGAATTAATGGTCTATAAATGGAAGAATATGGGAACATGGACGGGCATGGGGATGCAGAGATAGATTGCCTAGATGCCTCATGGAGATGGGGGGATTACCTCCAAATAACTGAATTATAGTGTTGGGAGTTTTATGGGACCCCATAAACATCATCCTTTGTTCAATCTAAGTTTGAAACCAATTAAGAAAGATATAAGAATTAAAACAGACAGGGATCAAAAGACTATCTTTATTACTACTACTGGATTTAATTTGGGATAACGTGGCTTATAACTGCTTATAAGCCTACTGTCTAATATAGAACCATAGGCTTAGCCACCCAGGCTTAGGAGCTGTGGACCCCTGAAGACTTCTGGGGAGTGAGAGGCAGACCCTTTTCAGATTATCAGAAAAAGGAAAGAAAACATGCTCTTTGAAGAGAGATGAGCTTCTAAAAAGAGAATAGGAAGAGACGGCTATATGCATGCCTGGGTCCATAGCCAGAATCATAAATCATTTAGATCACCTCACCTCAGGCAGGAGAAAAAAAGAGTCTAGGTGTATAAAGCTAGTGATACTTTCTCACCATGAAAGGAAGTATAAGGATTAGAGACAAAGATTTTTTTCTCTCGAAAATCTTGAATCAGAAAAACAAACTGTTCTACATGTTCCAAGTAGAAAGAATTTTTCTTTAAATTGAGGTCATATTTATATACAGTGGACATGCAGAATAGGAATCTTATAAATAATAGGAAACTTATAATAGCACACGTCTCTGCCGTGTAAAAAGGGATAACCATGGTGGTGACAGTTCAGCACACACACCCCCCCCCCCAATACATAGCAGCAAGAAAGCGATGTAGATAGCGGTTGATTTAGCTGTCAAAAGAAAGCTCTGTGGTAGGGTAGAACTCGACAGTGGTACAGGGGAGCTGGGAGAGTGATGATTCCTTCTCATGACCTCTTGGCACTAATGGTGTGAGAGTGAGTATGTTCTCATTTGAATAAACTGAAAATGAAAACCTGGCTTTCAGAGACAGCCTTATTTCCATTTAGTAAGAAATAGAATAGCTAAAATAGTAGAGATTTTAATTTTCCACAATATACAGTTTCCAGGGTACACAATGAAAAGATCTGGCTGAGAAGGAGGGCGGAGGAGGGGGTATATGTCAGTGAAAAATGATGAAGAATGGAAATGAGATTAACATAATTAGCTTCTACCACAAGACGGGAAGATCAAGGCTGGTCTAGCTTGACCTACCCGACTACTGGGTGCTTGTAGAGTATCAGAGTGACTCCACTAAAGAGGGAATCTAAATTGTCTTTGTCAGGGATATCTTGGTTGTAAGAAAAGAAAAAACAAAAAACAAAAAACAAAAAACCACCTCTGGAACTACTTTAACGGAAGGCATCAGAGTAAACTTAAAAAACCCAGGGGCAAAAAGGAAAGCTGTGTCCCAAGAACTAGAAAAACTGAAGGCTAGGTTTCTCTGTCCATCTCTGCAAAGTATTCCCACCCCCACTTCTGTCAGCACATTTGCTTTGTTCTTTTCATGGACATAAGGTTTATATGCCTTGGTGTATATGAGGTAGGAAGTGGATCCATGGTTAGAGCTCTTACTTGACCTTTCAGATTCCATGCATCCCCATTTTTCCCCCCACTATTTTTTAGCTAGATTCTCTATGTCCTAACTTCAAGTTCCTAGGAAAGATAATATAACTGGCTCACTTTGGGTCAATAATCTATTTAAAATTTAGTCAGCTGTGTCCTGGGGTGGAAGAAGGGTGACTTGACCCCAACATTGAAGGTTGGTTCACACTTCAACAGGGTCGACAGGTCATGGTCAGCTCTCAGAGAAATAAGCATGAGCTAGATATGAGTCCAGGAAGTCTCTATAACACAGACAAAGTCTAAGAGGAAAGTATAGATCCTGGGACAGGGAGGACACAGGAAATATAAGACAAGAGGTATGGTTGTAGAGCCTGTCTATTTAGTTATCTCTAAATGCTAGGATGAATTTTTCAGTCTTCTCTGCTTAGGGTTGTTGTAAGAATTCTTATTATAAAGAGGAGTAATATGAAGTATATGAAGTTATATGAAGTAATATGACAGTGGGATGTAATATAAAGTTATCTCTTGAGACTGGATTATGTGATTCTCAGTCCAGAAAATTTGAAATCATCTAGCTGTGTTCTAACCTGGGTTGTTCTTGAGTTTCCAGTCTCTTTCCTGGCCCCAATTATTGGGAACCTTTTGGAATCACGTGTTTTACCTCCTAATCAGAATTTTTTGTCCTTATCTTCTTGATAAATATATCTTGATTATTATACTCTTTGTGTGTGTGTATTTCCAGGCTCAAATCAGATTCTTCCTTTTTTAAAAAGATTTTATTTATTTATTTGACAGAGATCACAAGTAGGTGGAGAGGCAGGCAGAGAGAGAGGAGGAAGCAGGCTCCCTGCTGAGCAGAGAGCCCCATGCGGGGCTGGATCCCAGGACTCTGAGACCATGACCTGAGCCGAAGGCAGAGGTTTTAACCGACTGAGCCACCCAGGTGCCCCTCAAATCAGATTCTTATTTAGAGCCACTAACCGAGACCTTATATTCTGGGAATGGCAGGATCCCTTCTTTCTCTGCCACCAGGTAGAAGAAGTGATCTTCAGTACCCTGCTGTTCTATGGTGGATGTTATGCTTTGAAAGTCTTCTGACCATAGTCTATAGTCCTAACCATATAGTGATTCACAGGGTGAAGCCACTGCTCATCACTGTGCTCCTTCACCACCCCATACCTGACAGAGCCCCCATGGTGATTAGTGTCCTGCTCTATTCCTGAACATGACCATTCCTGTCTTCTCACTGCATATATTAGAACCCTGATAGAAGTTCAGGTAACTCTTCTCATGAAGAATGTACTGGGATAGTGCAGAGTGAAAGGACCAAGAATTGGGACCTTATATCACTAATCCACTCTGTAGCACACAAGGTTCTGGGGGACCTCTGCCTCATAGTTTAGAACTTTGGAAGAGAGCCACATGAATACACCCTCTCTCCTGACACCTCTACCTTCTCAATCCCGTCTTGTCTTCTTTGTGCATCATTCTTCATTTTCTCCCCAATGTGGGGTTGCCAGTCTGCTCTTTCAAAAAACTCGTGAGAAAGGAATCAAGTGCCTCTGTGTCTACTTGTGTTTTAGAAAAGTTGGTAGTCCAGATTCCACGTGGATTAGAAGTACCTTCTTTCTTCTGCCTTGGGGTTTTTTGACCCTAAATAGGGACAGACTGGCTCTTTGAACAGAGTGATGGTAAGAAATATGCTTTGATTCCAGTTCTTCTCTGCTGAGGACTGGGATAACTTTCTTACTAGGTTTCCCAAATTCAGATATTTCTTGGTACATTGTTGAAAACAATCAGTTAAGTCCCTGAAAAAGGAAAGCATATTTTTCCTATTGACTTAATTTTAAATCTGTATCTTCAGAAATAAAAGCCCTGATAATATTGTGTAAGGAGCATTGTGTATGACTCCTTTGATAGCCCATTTTTATTACAAAGAACCATCACATTGGTGGAAAGTGGTATCATGTAAGACTCAAATGAAAATGGCACTCCCAAGTAGATTCTTTTTGATCTCTAAAGTTTTTATTTGTTAGGAGAAAGTTTTTTCTGACACAGTAAGACTTGTTCTTTTAGAATATCATGTATCTCGGGGCCCCTGGGTGGCTCAGTGGGTTGGGCCTCTGCCTTCGGTTCAGGTCATGATCTCAGGGTCCTGGGATCAAGCCCTGCATCAGGCTCTCTGCTCAGCAGGGAGTCTGCTTCCCCCTCTCTCTCTGCCTGCCTGCCTACTTGTGCTGTCTCTCTCTGTCAAATAAATAAATAAAATCTTAAAAAAAAAAAAAGAATATCATGTATCTCCTATGTATGTGTGATTGTCATCAATACCCCCACATGTACCTGACAGATGAGTCTTCCTGTGTGAGATCCTACCATGTGGTTTTGTTGCTAGCCTTCATGAATGAGGCTGAGGCTAGGTCCTGAGGAAAGCCTAATCCTAGATAATATTACTCTAGATAATATAGTTTGCCTCACATACTGTCCCCATTCCTCTTGTGGTTAAATAGTATAAATATGCTCAATCTCAATGGTGTCTAGAATACTCTTCGTCAGTCTTCCGGAGTGATCTCATGGATAGATGGAGGAGATAAGAAGAGAGGAAAAAAGAGAGAGAAGAGGAAAGAAAATTAAAGAGCTCAGGTTTTGAGCTAATTTGTCAATAGAAATTACATTCAAATTGAAAGAAATCCAATGCAGTTTAAAGTAATGAAGCAAATGAATATTCATTTCAAAATACAAGGATGATCTGCCTCATCGCAGAGAAAACAAAATTTGTTTATTATGACCTGAACATTTTATGGGAAGGACAGGTATCTGAAGAGAGTCAAACTCTGCCCACAGCCATGTTAAATAATATCAGGCTTGAAAAATAAAATAGGTAATTCAATTCTGGTCCTAAAGGAATGTAATTCTTGAGATTAGATTTATGAAAGGAACATACAGAAAATAGCACAAGTAGGTCATGTTAAGCTTTATGTAAGCAGGAGCCAAAATATGGACTATATACTGTGGAAACCCAGGGGAGAGTAACCCAGGTAGGTGGCCCACTGGTTTTTTTCCTTAAAATGCAGGCTGTCTCATTGGAGAAATACACCTCTTTTTTAGCTGTGAGTCCCTGGATTCCTTCTGTGGGCCAGCAGTTTTGTTTTTGGTGTGTCGACAGCTATCGCTATCACAGAGATGGTGGCCAATACCCATGGGTAATTTCTTCTCTGTAAACTCCACTCTTGGCAGAATGCTGGGCTTCTGATCATTTTCTTTTCTTTTTTTTTTTTTTTTACTAACTTGCTTCCTGTACAGGTTCCGCCATTTCAACTTCTTGTTCTTTTTTGTTCTTGAGCTGTTCACTCTAGGGCTTATGATCAGCAAGATCATACTGAAAGAAAGAATAAGAAAGAGAAAGAGAGAAAGCTAAAGTTCAAAGCCTTTACTTATAAGCTCCTACATACAGTTCCAGGGTATTAGAACGTTCTGCAGTTGTGTAATGGTAATTGATAATGATGAAGCTATACAGTAGATTTAAGTGGATGTCAATAGAATAAGAAGATACTATCTGCTCCCTATTCAGTTTCTAATTCTCTATCAATCTTGCTCTCTTGGTTGCTCCAAAGCTGCTGTCTCCTCCAGGTGATGTTTAAGCCTGTCCCTCTCCTCCTCTCCCATACCTTATGAAAAATGGTTGTGCCATCTGCAGCTGTCAGGAGGCTGTGGAGTAGGGAGTACGGCTCAATGAATATACAAATGTGCAGCTGGACCACAGCCCCTTCCAGAAGGCAGCTGGAATATAAATCACAGTGAGCTAACACTTCTGAAGTAGCAGGCTGCCATTGAGGGGCTGCCATGCACAAGGGACTGGAGAAAAATAGGAGAATGTGAGAAAGGTCTCAGTGGAAATAGGCCCTGCAATATGTGGAGAGATTGGCTGGGACGACAGAGCCAAGAGTAGCATGTTCTGAAAAACCTAATTGCTCGGGCTCTTGCAGATCATGGAACAAAGCAAAGCACAACATGGGGTTTTTTGAGTTTTAGTATATTTGCTTCCCTTTGAGCTGATGGGAGTCTCTTAGGATCTCTTCCTGCCCATCCCTCCCGCCCAACCGCCTCTCTCAGCACTTCCCACTTGCCAGGCACTGTGCAAGGTTCTGGAGCCACAGTTGCAGTTCTTGAATCAAATGAAATCTCTGCCCTGAATTTTGGTGGTGGAGGGGCATGGGGTTTGGCAGCGATGATGGGGAAACAGACTTTATAATAATAACAGTTATAATAAATCAAAATGCAGTGTGATGAGTTGTGATGGAAATAGATACCAGAATCTGTGAGATGTCAAGGGGAGAATAGTTTAAGTCTGCTTCCGATTAGTTTTTCAGAGGTGACATTAGAATGAAATCTTCCAGCATGAGTAGACAGACATTCCCTAGGGAGATCAGGATGCAGCAGAGAAATAGTGGATGGAAGGCTAGGAGCAGGAAAGAGTGTGCATTGATTCTCATTTGTGGCCAAAATTTTAATCAGCCCAAATTATTGAATGTTTTTCTTCAATCCTCTCTTATTAAAGTCAGTGCAAATTCTACTTGTGGACTCGTCTTTCACACGACTGGCTTCACCCTATACACATCTGGCCCACATATCCCTGGCTCCCCATGAAAATAAATCAAATAAATACAAATTTAACTACTTTTCTTCCTTTTCTCTCTCTCTCTCATGCACACATGCACATTCACACGCAGACATACACACCAAGGAATGTGGGCAGCCGCCAGAGATGGAAAAAGCAGAAACTAAACAAAGCAGATTCTCCTTAGAGTCTTCAGAAAGGAACGCAGCCCTCCTGACAACAGATCCTGACTCTGAGCCCAGGGACACCCATTTCAAATTTCAGACTTATTGAACTGTAAGATAATAACTTTCTGTTGTTTTAAGCCATGAAGTTTGTTGTAATTTGTTGCAGCACCAATAGGAAATTAATACAGACATTATCTGGAATGACATGCTGCTATAACAAATAAAAATGGAGAACTGGCTTTTGAATCAGGCAATAGAGGCTGGGATAATAAAGTTTTTAAAACTAAAAATGTGTATGTTAATGATTCTGCTAGTGAGAACTCAGAAATCAGTGAGGAGCATGGTAGAAAAGGCACACAGTCTTAGAGAATATCTAAATTGTTACAAAAAGACTATTGGTAGAAATATGGGTGTTAAAGTCACTGCCAGGGGAATGAGAACTTGAAAGCAAAATGTATAAACAGTGAACTTGGATATTTAACTAAGGAGGTGTTCAAGCAAAATATTGAAGACACTGCTTCTGTTGCTGTTTATAGCAAAGTATAAAGGGAAAGAGATAGATTGAGGGGGTAATTGTTAAACACGAAGGAACCAGGCCTTGATAATTTAGCAGATTCTCAACCTATCTGGATTACAAAAGACAGTAGAATTTGGTGATTCATTGTCAGGAAAGTATGGTCTTGGGGAGAAAGCCAAGGACCTGGCTTTTGCTTGTGCCTCTGAAGGTTAAAGTGTCTCCTTACACCAAGGGCTCTTCCAAGAGATTAGGTGTGTGAATCCCCTCGGCCATCTCAAGAGAAGCCAGGAATATAAATGAAATTATCTAGAAAAGATTTGTGAGGGAACCTCTTGTTTAATGGAGTGAGTTCTCATGACATATATAGGAGACACACAAAATATTTGAGAATTTTGTACCATTAGAAGCACTGCTACTTTGCACTGAAAAGGGCAGAGGAGGTACAAAATGAAAGAAGGTCATTGTACCCCCAGAATTCTGCAGGCAAGAAGCTGGCTGATAAAATTACTCACCTGTAAATCCATGCTGTCTTTCATGAAGATGAAAGGAGAGATGAGAGATTGGAGACTTTGGGCCAAAGGGCAGAGCTGAGGGTCAGCAGGGGTCATTCCTAGCTTGTGAAACCAAATGAAGGTTTCCTGGCTGGATTTTGAAATTGCTTGGGAATGGCAGTTCCTTTTTTTTTTTTTTTTTAATTCTTCATTTCCTTCTTTTTTTGCAAGTAAATGTCTGCAACTGTTATCCTGTGTCTTTCCCCATATTGTCTTTTGGGAACAGATAACTTGATACTTGTGTTTCACAAATTGATAGGAAAAGATACCTAGACTTTCACTCATACCTGATTCTGATGAATTGGGATCAGCTTTTGGTTTCACTGATTTGTGGTTGTTGTTGTTTTCAATTTCACTGGTTTCTGCTCTAGTTTTTGTTTGTTTATTTGTTTTGTTTTTATACTTCTGTTAGCTTTAAGCTTGAATTGTTCTTTCTCTATCTTCCTAAGGTGGAGGATCAGGTTATTGATTTTTTATCTTTTTTCCTTTCTAATGCACACAGTTAATGCTACTATTTTTCCTGTAAGCGCTGCTTTCTCTGCATCTGACAAATTTTGGCAAGTTGTGTTTTCATTTAGTTAAAAATATTTTTAGTAAAGCTTGAGGTTTCTTCTTTGACTGATGTGTTATGTTGGAGTGTGTGGTTAAATTTTCAAATATTTGGAGATTTTCCAGCTATATTTCCACTGCAGATTTCTAGTTAAATTTCATTATAATCTGAGAACTTCTTTACATCAATTTCTCTTCTTTTAAATTTTCTAAGCTATGCTTTATGGCCCAGAATGTGGTCTATCTGTGTGAATGTGGTTAAATGTATTTTCTGTTGTTGGATAGCATATTCAATAAATGCTGATTATCAAGTTAATTTATAATGATGTTTAGGTCTTTGCTGATCTTTATATCTTTACTGATTACCAGCTTGCTTGATTTCTTAACTGCTGAAAGAGGGGTGTTAAAGTCTCCAACTACAATAGTGGATTTGCTTACTTCTTTCTTCAGTGATACTAGCTTTTGACACTCTGTTGTTATGTGCATACACATTTAAGATTGCTCTGTCTTTTTGGAAAATTGACTCTTTTTCATTATAAGATGCCCCTCTTTATCCCTGATCATTTTTCTAAAGACTGAGTTGACTGATATTAAAGTAGCTACTCCAGTTTCCTTTTGATTATTGTTAGCATGGTATATCTTTTTTTCCCATTAAAGAAATTCTATTTGAGTATTTATATTTAAAATGTGTTTCTTGTAGACAACATGTAGTTGTTTAATTGGGTCTCTTTCTCTCTCTTAAATCCCTTCTGACAGTCTCTGTCTTTTCACTAATATATTTAATTCATTCACATTTAAAATCATTATTGATTTAGTTGAATTAATATCTGTCATAATTGTAAGTATTCTCTGTAAGTTGCATTTGTTGTTTTTTTCCTTAATTTGCTTTCCTGGTTTTAATTGAACATTTAAAATGATTATTTTATAACACATCAATTACACTATGTAAAAAAAATAATTAGTGGTTGTCCTAGACCATTGCAGTATACATTTTTAACTAAGTCCATTTTCAAATAGCACTGTGATATTTCACCTATAATATGACTTCATTTTGACAGAATATTCTCAGCCCCCCATCCACTATGACATTGTTGTCATTCATTTCACTCTATATGCTATGATCACCCATATCAATTAAGAACAAAAAAAGTAAGACTTTGTTTTAACTTTATTCCCTTTCTGATGCTCTTCATTGCATTATATAGATGTGTGTTTTGAAGTATATCATTTTCCTTGTCCCTGAAGAACTTTCAAAGCTTCTTTCAGAGAAGATGTGCCAAAGATACATCAATTTTTGTTTGTATAAGGAAGTTTCTTTTTTTTTTTACTTATATTTCTTTTTTTTTAACTATTGTAATTTTATTTTTTTTTCAGTGTTCCAAGATTCATTGTTTATGCACCACACCCAGTGCTCCATGCAATATGAGCCCTCCTTAATACCCACCACTGGGATCACCCAACCCGCCCCCACAGTACTCCCCTCCAAAACCCTCAGTTTGTTTCTCAGAGTCCACAGTCTCTCATGGTTCCTCTCCCCCTCCAATTTCCCCCAACTCACTTCTCCTCTCCATCTCCCCATGTCCTCTATGTTATTCCTTATGCTCCACGAGTAAGTGAAACCATATGATAATTCACTCTCTCTGCTTGACTTATTTCACTCAGCATAATCTCCTCTAGTCCCGTCCATGTTGCTGTAAAACTTGGGTATTCATCCTTTCTGATGGAGGCATAATACTCTATTGTATATACGGACCATATCTTCTATCTCCATTCATCTGTTGAAGGGCATTTTGGTTCTTTCCAGAGTTTGGAGACTGTGCCCATTGCTGCTATGAACGTTGGGGTACAGATGGCCCTTCTTTTCACTACATCTGTATCTTTGGTGTAAATACCCAGTAGTGCAATTGCAGGGTCTTAGGGTAGCTCTATTTTTAATTTCTTGAGTAATCTCCACACTGTTCTCCAAAGTGGCTGCACCAAGTTGCATTCCCACCAACAGTCTAAGAGGGTTCCCCTTTCTCCACATCCTCTCCAACACACGTTATTTACTGTCTTGTTATTTTGGCCATTCTGACTGGTGTCAGGTAGTATTTCAATGTGGTTTTGGTTTGAATCTCTCTGCTGGCTAATGATGAACATTTTTTCATGTGTCTATAAGCCATTTGTATGTCTTCTTTGGAGAAGTGTCTGTTCATGTCTTCAGCCCATTTTTTGATGCAATTATCTGTTTTTTGAGTGTTGAGTTTGAGGAGTTCTTTATAGATCTTGGATATCAGTTTAAGGAAGTTTCTATTTCTCCTTCACTTTTAAAGGATAGTTTCACTGGATATTGGATTTTAAGTTGGTATCTTTTTCTTTTAACACTTTAAATATTTCAGTTCACTCCCTTCTCATTTACCTGGTTTCTGATGAGAAGTCCACTCTAGTTTTTAATGAAGGGGATATTTCTTCTCATTTCTTTTGAGATTTCCTTTGTGTCTCAAACGTTTGAATATGACATGCTTTGTATAGTGTTTTTGTTATTGTTATTATCTACCTTGTTGGTATCTTCTGAGATCACTGAATCATCGTGTGGTGTCTTTACTTAATTTTGGAAAGTTCATTATTTCTTCAAACATTTCTTCTGCTCTTTTCTCCCTTTTCTCAGCCTCTGGTTTTCTCATTACTTATATGGCACAACTACTAAAACTGTCCCACGTTTCTTAGATGTTTTATTATAGGTTTGTTTTTGGTTTTGTTTTTTATTTTCTCTTTGCATTGTAATTTGAGAAGTTTTTATTTACCTATCTTCAACCTCACTGATTCTTTCCTTAGTTGTGTAGTCTGCTGTTAGGCCCATCAGAGGCATCCTTTGTTTGTGTTACATTGAATTTCTCACATTTCTTTTGGATTTTTTCTTAGTGTTTCCATCTCTCTGTTTATATTACCCATCTGTTTCTTACATACTGTTTACATTTGAGCCCTTAACATGTTAATCATAGTTATATTAAATTCCCTATTTGATATTTCTGACATTTGTGTCATATCCGAGTCTGATTCTAATGCTTGCTTTGTTTCTTCAAAGTTTCCTCTTTCTGGGATGCCTAGGTGGCTCAGTCAGTTAAGCTGCTGCCTTTGGCTCAGATCATGATCCCAGGGTCCTGGGATTGAGCCCCGCATAGGGCTCCTTGCTCAGCAGGGAGCCTGCTTCTCTTTCGGCCTCTGCCTGCCATTCTGCCTGCTTGTACACACTCTCTCTCTCTGACAAATTAATTAATTAATTTTTTAAAAAAGTTTCCTCTTTCCTTTCTTTCTTTTTCATGCTTTGTAATTTTTGCTATAAGCTGGACACATAGTATCATATAACCCAAGACTCAGATATATAGGTCATCAGTGAGAACATGTATGTTAATCTGATTATAAATTTGTCTGTGCTCAGTATTTGCTGTGGCTATAGGTGCCTTCCGACTTAATTCCTTAAATGTCCTTGTTACTATTTCTCCTCTTGATTTTGGGATGCCTTAAGCACTCCTCTTAAGAGAGAGTCTACATATTGCAATTCTTTTAGCTGTAAACCACTGTTCTCTTGATGCCCATTGTCGTATGATCTGATATTGGGGAGAAGAAGCATTCTATAATCCCACCTCTAAATCTCTGTCTTCTACTAGACTTGTGGCTCTGGATTATGACTCTCAAAAGTGTTTTCCCAGTGGCATAGATTTTTTTCCACCCCTAAAGGGGGACAAGAAGGTTAGAAGAGGCTAGAGTGGGAGGAAGGCTCTTCTCCAGCTGGGAAAATATTTCTCCCTGGAGTGTAGGTCTTCATGATAGAGAATGCTCTGTGTGCATTTCACAATGATTTTCCCCTCTCTCCACCCCTGTGAGAGCCCAAGTGTATTTTTCTTGGCTCTTCACTGTGAGAACCTGGAGGGATGCTTGGAAGTAAAACCCCTGAACATATGGTGAACCCCTTAGACTGTGAGCTCTAAGAATTTTCTCATTCTCATGCTAATCCACACTCAACTATCAACAATTCATCAAAACTACCATTTAAGTGTTCCTATCAGTTGCCCCAACAGTTTCTGTTTCAGGTAAGCAGATCTTGGATGTGTCTCTGAATGAGCCTGAGTATGCAGATTGTGGGGTGAAAGCCCTACAAACTCAGTTCTTTCCTGGTTTTGAGAAAAGTCATTGATTTTCAGTTTGTCAAGCTTTTTCTTTTCATAAGGACAAGTGTGACAACTTCTTAACTTTTTACCTGTTGGAGCTGAAAGGGGAAGTTGTTACTGTTATTTTTGTTGCCATTACTATCCCAACTCTTACAATAAGGTAGGTGTTTTGGTTTAAGGGAGATGAGATAGAGCTGCTACTTTCTATTTCCCGGTGGTCAAATTCATTTTTGCATTTAGTGTGCCAAAAAGAAAAGATCAAGTTTTGGTCATTCATTCCTTTATAAGCATTGATTTGAACCTGATTTATCATCAGAATGACTATACACATACTGAAAAAAAAAAAAGTTGTAGTTTTGTTTTGCCTTTCTGGAAATCAGGTACCTAGCAATCCCATCTCTTTGGAGTGTAGCTGAAAACTAGAAAATAAGCAAAAAATTCTCCTGAATAGTTAATGTCACAAATGCAGGTGCTGAATTTCTTAAAATATAATTTTGATAGAAGCAAAACTATATGTAATGCATATGTAAGTTATGAAGTATAATGATGTAATCATCAACTGTGAGTCCGCCACCTATCATAAAGGCTAGAGCATTACCAGTACTTCCAAAGCTGTCTCTCATCTGCAGGACTGCTAACCTCCTGGAGATGACTACTCTCCCCAGTTTTAGGCATATAGTTCATCTGTTCTTTGAAAAACATTTCCTTGTGTATATATTCCAAAACAATATAATCTTGAGTGTTGTTTGGTTTTTAGTTTTATTAAAATAACTTATCATGTTATATGTAGTCTTCTGGACTTGCACTTTTCATTTAATTAGTTATATGTACTCTGTGTGCCCAGTGACCCCCTCTGCAAAATGGACGTAATAATAGTATCTATCTCACTATACTTTTATAAGAAATAAATAAGTTAATATTTGTAAATCACATAGAACAGTACTGGGCATATAGATCATGCTTTATATGTTTGTTAAGGAAAAGATACATATATTCATTTACACTGTTGATGTATTTGGAGTTCATCCATTTTTACTACCATATAATATTATATTTTACATATACCATAATTTATTAATCCATTCTCATGTATATTGGCATTTGATGATCTCCAGCTCTCTGCTGTTAACTAATAATACTGATCTGAACATTTTTATTCATGTGTTGTCATATGCCTCTGTGAGAGTTTCTCTAGGGTTCCATCAATAGTAGAATTGCCATATCATGGGACTTAAGCATATTCAGCTTGAAAAAATAACACCAAAGTGGTTGTATACATTTACACCTCTATTAAGAGAACATAGGAGGTCTTTCTATTCTACGTCCTGCTATCACTTGGTATTATCAAATTTAGTAGGTTTTGCATTCTGGGTGGGGTAAAATATGGTTTATTTTGTACATTTCGAGAATTTCTAGCAATATTGAACATTTTTCTTTCTTTCTTTCTTTCTTTTTTTTTAGAGACTATTTGAGAGAGAGAGACCATGTGCACATTGGGGGATAGGTGGAGGGGCAGAGGGAGACGAAGGCTCTCTGCCCAGCAAGAAGCCCAACACTGGGCAAGATATTAGGAACCTAGGATAATGACCTGAGCCTAAGGCAGATGCTTAACTGACCGAGCCAGCCAGGCATCCCAAAACTGAGCATTTTTCAAACGTTTGTCCTTCAGGTTTCTTCTATGGTAAAGTAACTGTTGTTTGCCCACTTGTCTATTTGTGTGTGTGTATATATATGTATGATTTTTTGTATTTTATATATCTTCATATTTTTCTTTTGTCAGTTAAATATGTTGTAGTAATCTCATATTCTATGCTTTGTCTTCTTCCTTATTTTGCAATTTATTTAAAAGAGAAGGCCTTAATTGTAGAGTGGTCAAATTAATATTTTTCATATGCTTACTGCTCTTTATATCTTCTTTAGGAAACTCTTTATTTAGCCCATCACAAATATATTGTCGTATATTCTGAAATGTTCAAAATTTTGGGTTTCACATTGAAGCCTTCGTAATTCATGTTATATATGGTGTGGGGTATAGATATAATTTTATTTTTCTCTAGGTGAATATGCATGTAGCCTAATATCCCTAATCCCTGTATATATTGAACAATTCTTTTTTTCCAACAATTGATTTGCAGTGACACCCAAGTCATATATAAAGATTTCATATTTGCAAATGTCTACTTTTTAGTCCTATATCCTGTTCCTTTGGTTAAATTATCATTTTTTTAAGCATTTTATTTTTTTAGGTAATCTCTACACCCAATGTGGGGCTCATATTTACAACCCCAAGATCAAGAGTTGCATGCTTTACCAGATGAGCCAGTCAGGAACCCCTCAGTTATCAGTTCTAACATCAATACCACACTAACTTAATTACACAGCTTAAAATGCATCTTAATATTTGTATTTTTCTTTTCTATAGGAGTGCCCTGACTATTCTTCATTATCCCATATTTGTTCTTCCATATAGATTTTAAAATAGGCTTTCTAAGAACTTCAATATTTTATTGGAGTTACATTGAATATAAAGATTAATTTGGAGAAAATTGATACAATACTGAGACTTCTATCCATAGACATGGTGTATGTGTATGTGTGGGTGGGTGGGTGTATTTAGGTTTCCTTTAATATCTTTAAAGTTTTAAATTTTTTCCATAAATATTAATATTTTATAAATCCTTGATGAGTGCCTCCTTTTTACTTTTCTTTGTTTTTTTTTTACCTTGTTTTTTGCTACTGTAAAGAATATCTTTAAATGGATTTTAAAAAAACAATTGCTTCTGGCATATAGAAATCATTCTTTTTGTGTATTAATTAGACATTTAGCAAATTTGTCAAACTTCTAGAAAGAACTCAAATACATTCTCTGTAAGTTATCATGTGTTTCTCTGTAGTTATATCAGCTGTGAAAAGTGATTGTTTTGCTCCTTTTCCAGTTCTTCATCTTATTGCACTGGCTAGAACATTCAGTCAAATGTTGAACAGAGGCAAGTTATAGTTCTATCCTTTTTCTGGCTTAAAATGGACTTCTAAATATTTCATAGATAAGAACACTGTAGCTGTAGACTTAAGGGTGGGTAGCCTCTTTCAGATTAAGAAGTTTCCCTTCTAGTTTGTTGTTATGGTTAGGTATTGAATATTATCAAATGCTTACTTCCACATCTATTAACCTTATAATATGGTTGTACTGCTTTAATATGTTAATAAATGAATTTGCTTTTAGATTTTCTGAAGCTAAACTATCCTGTACTCCTGGAATAAAGCAAACTTGTTTATGACATCATATTTTTTATATACTCCTGGATTAATTTTTCCAATATTTTGTAGAAATATTTTAACTATTAATTTAAGTTCTTTGATGGTTACATGCCTTCCAAGGTAGGCTTCCACAGCTTATATTTTTCTATGATTTTGCTTAATTCAGATACTTTTTTGCAGTTTTGGTCATTAATGTATTCACACTACTTTATTACTACTTTTAATATCTGACTTTTAAAAATAGTTATCCTCTATCATCTGTCTTATTGTCATTTTTCTTTATTAATCTCACCAGGAGATTTTTTACTCCTTCATTGGCCTCTTCAAAGAGCCATTTAATTTTGTTAATTCTTACCATTTATTGTTATTTTCTGTATCATGACTACTTGTTGTTATCTTTATTACTGCCCTCATTCTACTTCCCAAGTATTTATTTTGAAGCACTCTTCCAATTCTCACCACTACTTCTTACCTCAGACCTTCTCACTGAGGCCATTTTCCTTATTCTTAATATATATCCTTTGGAAGTCTCTTTAATGAAAGCCTGCTGGTGGTAAACTTGCTTAGGTTTTATTTACCTGAAAATGTCTTTATTTTTTTCTCAGAACTTCAAATATTATTGCATGTCTTCTAACTTCCATTATAGATAGCTCTTGAGAAGCCTGCTTTAAGTCTTTCATTCTCTTGTAAATGATTGGACTTTTTCCCTGACTTTTTAAAGATATATCCTTTTGTCTTTGGTGTTCATCTGTTTTACTACAATATAGTTACATGAAGGTTTCTTTGTATTTATCTTGCCCATATATGTTTTTCTTTATGTCTGAATTCTTGATGTTCATAAATTCTAGAAAATTATCAGCCAATATTATTTCAAATATTTCCTCTCTTCTTTCTTTTCACTGAACTTTTGATGAAAAATAAGGCCTTTTCTTTCTATGCTCCTTGTGTCTTGTTTTCTCTTTCATAGATCTCCTTGTTCTTGTCTTTCTGCTGTTTTCTGGATAAGTATCTCTTCTGTGTGCTTTTAATCTTAGTGATTCTATTTTTCACCTCTAAAAATCCTATTTATTTTATTTTGTAAATTTTCCTGGTACTTTCTGATTGGATTTCATTCCATGTTTCTTTTATTGTTTCCTTTTTTTAAGATTTATTTTATTATTTAGCAAGAGAGAGAGAGAGATGAGTGGGGGAAGGGCAGAGGGAGAGAGACAGAATCATCCATCAGACTCCCTTCTGAGTGTGGAGCTCAATGTGGGGCTTGATCTCATGACTCTGCAGTCACTATCTGAGCCAAAACCAAGAGTTGGGCACTTAACTGACTGAACCACCCAGGCACCCCTTTATTATAACTTTTTGAAAAACATCTTATTTTTTACTTATTGTATACACTTAATTTACTGATTCTGGTACCTAAACTCTTTGAGGTTCCAAAGTCTTTAATTCCCTCAGCTTTTTATACCTAGTAGCTTATTTCCGTGGGTGTTTGGTGACTTTATAAAAATTATGAATCCAGACTTGATTTCCTCTAATCTGTTTTAATGCTGGGTGTCTAATTTTGTTTTGCTTTCAACCCAAAATCTTGGTTTCCAGATAGGATTTTTATTGACTTCTTCAGAAGCTGGAGGTCACTACTGAGTGGGACTTCCTTAACCCCTTTAGAGGGTCATGTCTTTTTCTTTTCCTTTTTTCTTTTTCTCTTTTCTTTCCTTTTCCTTTTCCCTTTTCCTTTCCTTTCCTTTCCTTTCCTTTCCTTTCCTTTCCTTTCCTTTCCTTTCCTTTCCTTTCCTTTCCTTTCCTTTCTTTTTTTCTTTTAAGAGATAGAGGAGGAGAGAGAGTGGGAAGGGGCAGAGGGAGGAGAAAGAGAATCTTAAGCAGGTTCCACACGGAGTGTGAACTGACACTGGGCTTAATCTCATAATCCTGAGATCATGTCTCTGAGGCAAAATTAAGAGTTGGGCATTTAACCAGTTGAGACCCTCAGGTGTCCCTAAAGGACCCCGTCTCAATGCTGGTATCTCAAGTTGAGCACCATCCCTCCTATACCCCCTACCTTGCAGCACACCCTAGCTGCAATCTTTTTTTTTTTTTTTATTTCTTTTCAGTGTTCCAGAATTCATTGTTTATGCACCACACCCAGTGCTCCATGCAATACGTGCCCTCCTTAATACCCACCACCAGGCTCACCCAACCTCCCACTCCCTCCCGTCCAAAACCCCCAGATTGTTTCTCAGACTCCACAGTCTCTCATGGTTAGTTTCCCCCTCCAATTTCCTCCAACTCCCTTCTCCTCTCCAGCTCCCCGTGTCCTCCGTGTTATTCCTTATGCTCCACAAATAACCAAAACCATATGATAATTGACCTGCAGTCTTACTGTTCTAAGCCGTTCTTGGCATTTGTCCCCATGGTACATCTGAATTTGCCACTGGCTTCTGTTCACCAGTTGGATTTCAGTACCTCCCACTCCTTACTTCTATGAAAGCCCAGCAATGCTTTTTAAATAATGTTACAGTTTATATAGGGTATAGTTCTCTCATACTGGAAAGGCTTTCAGGGTGTCTTGTCTAACACAACATTAATAGTCATTATCTTTTATTCATTTTACTCTTAGTGGAGTCCTTAGACCCTTATTTTGCACTCATTTCTTTATATTTTATGCTTAGTTATATGATTTTCTGAACGGCAGCTTATTCAATGCATTAATAAGAAAGGACAAAGAAGAGTTTCTAGAAGTAGGCTAACAGGAAAGAAATATTGCACCTTAACTTAGTAAGAGAAAACAAAAAGAAAATAGGAAAAACAGCAAAAAATCAGAATAAGAACTCAAAAATCACGGAGATTGGAGGCTATTTGGTAAGAGGGTAAATAACCCACAGGTGTAAATGCAGAGTCAGATGGTATGGGTTCGGGCACACATAGGCAGGGCCCATCCCCTATCTTTACAGGCCCCTTTGTCCAGCCCCTACCCTAAATTTTCCTGAAATGAGGAAAAAAATTGAACTTGTTGGAAATAGGATAGAACATCAGTGATATAAATTGTGAAACATGGGTGATGATTCTCTCTTTATGGAATTGTTAAAAATCACAACATTTTTATAAAGGGAAAAAGAAAAATCCTGGGTGTCATCTTGGGGAGAGCCACAGCTCATCCCACTCTGGCTTCTCTCCATATACCTCTCTAGTACCTCAAAGTCTTCATGTGACTATAGCACAGTGTGATCATTTTATGTCTGTTTTATGATCCTGAAGAAAGGGTAAATCATGTTCCGTGCATTCTGTTAGAGGAATAGGAAAGTGCATAGGGCCTTTTAGAAAAATTTATGCCCAAGATGGCAAAAACAGAGAACTCTTAGAAAGGTTTTTCTGGAATCTTCGGAAGAAAGTTTTTTTTCTGAATGATATATTTCTGTAGGAATTCTAAATAATGATTTTATTATGCACTTTTTTATCCAAACACCCTTCTATCAGTTTTTGCAGAATAACATGCTATCTTAAAATTTAGTGGCTTTAAACAACTGGGACTTTTTTCAGTTTACAACTTGGGCTGGGATCAGCTGGGAGTTTGCTGGCCTCAACTGGCTTCACTCTTATACTTCTGCTGGCCCTCAGTGCCTTGCTTACGTTGTCGGGGGTTGCTGGTGGTAGACTGAGGTAGTGGACCCTTTGTCTCTTGTCCAGCCTGTTTGTGATTTCAGGGCTCCTCAGACTCGGAACTCAGGCAGCATTGCTTTTAGTCAAAGCAAATCACGAGGCCAGCCAGATTCAAGGGTTAGGGAAATAGACATCTCCTGATGGGAGGGGTCACAAAGTCCCTTGGCCAGTTTTGCAACCTAGCAGTGCCCCTTTGAAATAGCAGAGAGCCCTCCACCTAACTGCAGGTTCTGCGGTCCTCGCGGGTCCTTCCTCAGGACTCCCATCACATGACCTCTGCTCCTGCACGTCCACTCTTGCAAACACCGTCTCAGGTGGAGCCGTGACATTAACTCTGGTGATTGGTCTAGGTGAGTATGGGGAGGAGGTCGGACAGCAGGTCCTGACTACAAAACCTGCTGGCTCCTCAGCATTTTCCCTTGATCTGGAGAAGCTCTCTAATTCGAGACCACTCCTTCCTCTGTAAGTTGTGAGCTGTTGGCAATTTCAGGGGAGAGCCAAGAGGCATGCTGCATGTAAGTTCATCTGTCTGAACAAGTGCAGCATGCTGCCCAGCAGGGGGGAGGGGTGGGGGAGGGGAGCCTAAGGACACAACCTCTTCCAGACCTGCTTGCGTCCTGCCTCTTCAGATTGCCCTCCCTCCTTCCCCACACTGGGTAGCACCACATGGTGGGAAATCACAACTTGTCACTTCTTTGGGTGTGATAGCAAAATCTTGGTTCCTTGAATAGAACCGTTTAATGTTAATTTGTAGGCAAAGAGGAACTGTAGAGATGTGTGTGTATGTGTGTGTGTGTGTGTACACGTGCATGAGTGCAAATGTTTGTGGGGGTGGAGGTTGATGTTTCTGAGGCTAGATTCAAACTAAATCATGCTACATCTGCGCTAGAAGAGACATCCACCTAAAATCTTCCCAAATCCTCTTCCCACAGGATAAGCGCCCTCAGACTGTCATCCCCCACCCCCATCCCTGGCCTCAAATTTCTTCCCTCTCTCCAGCTGAAATCCAGAGAGATCGTCTTCAAATTTCCTCAGGCAAATCCACCCCCACAATATAACTCTAATTTTCTCTAGTTAGTTAGCAAACTCTGCCCTTGGTTTCTTTATGTCTCCCCTCTTCCAACCACCTTGAATCTTGTCTTCCTTTTTCTTATTCTGTGTACATTGTGGTAGTTTTTTTCTTCTGTAACACACTTCTAAACAAACAAACAACAAAGGGAGATGGAAGAAATAGCAAAATGCTAAGCAATATTTTTGACAGGTTTTTGTTCCTTATCAGAGCATTAAGAATCTAGCTATAGGCAATTCTGTTGTAGGTAATGTACAAAGCAAGTTACACAGATATGATCCCCAGTACTAGAAATTTAATTCTTCTAAGGTATGATTTCCTTGTATCTCTCCTAAATGCAGAGTAGCTTATGGGCAGTCATTTTGTATTAGATTGAATTGTGTGAAATTGCTGGAGCTCAACATTTTTTGACATACAAAAATGGCAATTTCATATGGTTGAAAGTATTTTGTTAGTCTACTAAGATTTTTGATCAATTACTTGGTGAGGCATTCTTCTGCTCAGTCTAGATTAAACCAGAAAAGAAATCATCCCTTTCCCATCTTGCCAGCACTATTGCCATAGCTTCTTACATGGTTTCTTTGTCTCTGTCTGAACCCCTGTCCACCTTCTAATCAAATCACTGCCCTCACTAAAAGCATCAGTGATGCCTCAGGATAAAAACTAAATATTTAGCCTGGCATGCAGGTCTCTTCTCGTATGAGGCCCCAGTCTACTAGTGCAACTTCTTATGCTATCACCCTGTCCCATATACCTTTGGCTGTAGCCACAATTCCCCAAGAACTGAGAAGATGGAACACATCAAGGCTGCCCCATATCCATGATTTTGTCTCTGGTTCCTTCTGCCAGAGTGCTTGTTCACCACTTGTCTTTTTGAGAAACCCCTACGTACCCTGGAAAACCTCACTTCTAACTTCACCTCCTTTTCTCTCCTCCCTTGACCTACCCCAGCCTAGAGTCATTGCTCCTTTCCCTAGATTCCCAATAGATGGTACTCTTAAAACTATTATACCATTTTCCCATGATAGTATACATATTTGTGAGTATGTACGCTTTGATGGTTTTGAGTCCTCTAAAAACTTGGCCTCTATTTTAATCCTCTTTATATCCCTTGCATTGCCTGGCCCATGGCAAATGGCCCATCAGTGTTGGTGAAATGGATTCACTGTATGCAAAAATTATCAACATTTTCATTTCCTATACAGGATGGAGAAGGAGACTTGGAGGCCAGCAAGTTGCTAATATTAAAGTTAATGAGCTTGCAAACATTCCACTTAAGTTTGGATAGAGAGGAAATACTCAGGGCAGTTTTGTTTTCCCTAAACCTTTACCTGTCCCAGTTGTGATTAGTTATTCTAGAAAAGATTAATATATCTTTAATCCAACAGCATCACATATTTCTCACTTATTTTAAGCAGCAGAGGACACCTTTCAGATTGAATGTTGAAACACGCAATAATTTCTATTTAAACATCACTTTATAAGCAATGAATTTTTGTTTTCTCCATTAATCAAATTTAACTTAATCCTCACAGTACCTCAAGGGAATGTAGCTGGCCAAGAGTATAGTGGTTTATTTAGGTGATGAAACTCCTGCTTAGTTCTGAGAGAATGAGATTTTTAAATTCAAATTCAGTTTGGTTTAGAGCTAGCCCAAAATGCTAAACCCTGAATCTTAGGGCTCTTTTGCTCTCTTTGACTCCTCGGTCTTAGCAAATGCCTGAGAAAGCTATCTGTTTCGAAGTTGGAAGAGTTCAGCCGCAGGAGGTTAGGCCCCTGAGGTTGTGGCTAAGCTTCCTATGGCCCCTGTAAGAGCAGTTAGAAGCCCTGGGACCTGGGATGCAGAAGAACAAGGGTCTGACCCAGTGGGAGGCTACAGCCTGATCTGCATCTTTTTCCGAGAAGGCTGGAGGAGGGGTTGGGGGTATGGGCACACAGTGGGAGAGCAGAGCAGCTGCCGCAGGCAGGAGCTGCCAACAGCAGCAGCCACAGCAGCGGGACTGGCTGGGGGAGCGCCATTGCCAGCAGCTCTGCGCTAACGATGCCCTCTTCTCCCCTCTCAGCAGTAGCTCTGAGGCAGAAAGCAACAGAACAAGTGTCCCAAAAGGGATCCATGTGACTGCTCATTTTGTGCAGTATTTTTCCATTCTGCCCAATACATTTTTATTAAAGGAGTATAGAAACCACTATTTAAGCTATGGCTCTGGACCATGGGGTTGGGGGGACTCTTCCCCACCCTTCCTAGTATTCAACTTCATTTCTCATTCACATCAAATCATCTGGATTATCTCTTGGAGAAGGAGGACGGGGAAGAGAGTGAGTTACGTTGATGGTAGGGTTTCGAAAGCTTAGAGATTTAAAACAATTGGAGCGCTGGGTTGGCCTGAGGGACCTGGACATCATTGTGTTTTTTAAAATCTTACTTCAGCAAAAAACATGTAGGAATTAGAGACTCCAAGTTCACAAATTCAAATGTGCCAAAATATAATCTATTTTTTATAACTTAGATCAATTATATCATATTTCCACTGATGAAGAAATTTAATATTGAGCAATCGAAGATAAACTCACTCAGTCAGAGTTTCTTCCACTCCTACCTCTCTCCTTAGAGGCTTGTAAGTTTCCAGGGTCCTATGTTACATCAGTGAGTGTAATTGAGGTCACATCTCATCTTTGGTCTTTGCCACATTTTCCTGATGTCCACTGAGAAGTTTGTATGCTTACGTGATCTGGAGTGAGTGTTCCACTCTGATCATTCTGTCCCATTCTCATGGAAGCTGGGAGGCTGCTGAAATTCACCAGTCCCTTGTGGGTTCCTTTCTCAGGTTTCTTTGGTACCTGAAAAAATTTCCATATGCTTCCCCAAAGATACTTCAAGGATGGGGAAGCCCAGGGAGGGGGCCACTACTTTAGGACCTTCCTTTCTATGCACTCACACTCATTTCTACCCTGATGCTGCTGCCTCATGCAGACCTGGGGATACCTGATACCTTGGCACTTTCCTGGGTCCTATCTGACCTGTAAGACACGGGTCCTCACTGATCTTAGACTCCCAAACTCCTCTGGATTTTCTATCCTCCCCTTCACTGAAACGTGGCATAGGGTACAGACCAGGTCTTTTTCTTAGAGAATCCTTAGCATCTAAGCTTATTAATTCCTCTTTTTGATTATCTGCTTTCACCCCGAGTGATGGACTCTTGACTGAGTTGGGTAAGATGGCCTTATTTTTCATTTGCTCTCCCCCAAACCTGTATTTGTATGGAACAAACTTGCATCTCAGAATCTTTCATAACTTTGGTTTTGATAGTTAAAAACCAAGATTTTGGAAACATAAGTCTTTTTTCCTCAAACAACTGTCTCTGGTAATCATTTCAAAAAACTGTATTGAGACTCAAAAGCTATGCTGTCCTTTAGTATTTCTGTTGTAACACTCTTCCCTTAACATAAATGTGTATTTCCACTATATGGAGGAGGGAATGAGCCATAAGGTCATTGGAAGTGGCAGGGGAACCACACATAATATTTGGAATTGTTATTTTGTCACACTTGTATTGAGTTCTCTCTCTGTTTATGAGAGCTACAGTAAAAAATTGGTCTTCTAGATTCAACTTCTGAGATGGTCGAGGAAGCATTGTACACTGTTGTAGCCATCACGGGGAGCAGGGTCATGGAGGATCAGATCTCTCACAAGAAGACTGAGTCTCTGTTTCAAGCTATGGGATGTGAATATTGCTTGTTTAGATGAGTTTCACATTGCATTGGACCCCCCTAACTTGCTCTCAAGGTAGACACCAGGAGAAGCCAAAGTATGGCTTCAAGAGGAGCCATTATAATCCCACTCATCACTAGAGCTACAGGAGACCATGTTCAGGAACCTATCACTGGGGATGTGTGTTTAGGCCACTACATCTCTTTTCACTTTCTCCTAATAAATATATAGTTCACAAAGAACTTTACTTTAAAAGAGATTGATCAGTTAGGTAGAATTGGGAAAAGCCATTTCCCATATGCATGCATTTGCCTCCTATGACAGGAAGTAACAAGAAGGAGGTTGGTGATTGCAACAAATGACCAGGAAAGAATATGTAGCATGAGAGGAGAGCAGGACCAAGGATGGAATGCCAGCATCGATAATATTTAAGAGTCTCATGCTCTACCGACTGAGCTAGCCAGGCGCATTGATAATATTTAAAAGGAATAATGATCTAGAAGTATCTATGAGGGGAATCCAAAAATGGAAAAAGAGAGCCAGAATAAGAGATCTGCTACAGAAGTCAAAAAATACATTTCAAGAAGGGGGAAGTGACTCACTTATTAAAATGCCTCAAACAGGTCAAGCAGGAGTACTGTTGATATAATTACTGGTCTTAGTAAGGGCAGCACCAGTAGAGTGGTGATGTTGGAAATGGAACTATCAAGTAGTGAAGAATTGGGAAGGGATAGGTGAACGTAAACCAGTATTTCCCAAAACATGTACTTTGCTATTATTGTGCCAGGCAGTATACCACGGGAAGAGAGGTTTGTTTGGTTTTGAATGCCTTCAGTTGTAGCAGATATTCAAATATTGGCTTCCTCATACAATCACATTTACAAGTTCTTCAGAGACTGCTGTCCCATTGCCAGGACCTGCCTAAATATCCCCACTGGTCACTTTCAGTTCCTTCTCAGCCTTGATGACAAATCTTCTGACAAGCCAGCCCGTAATGCTTCTGTTTGTTGAGGTCACCTCATTATCCTAGTTTGAGTGAACTCTTGGGTGAGGTTTCAAGTTCACCTTCTTCCCACAGGTGCAGATGTGGCCCTTGAACAGCATACATCTTTCTCTGCTGACAGTGGCTCCCTTTGGAGGACTCTCTCCTTGCCCTGTGGCCAGGGAAGGACGAGTTTGCCTTCAGGCTTTTCCAGGAAAACTCTAATCAGGGTTAGGGCTGCACTCAAATGGTTTGAGCAATTGGACAGGACTCCAGGACTCAGAAGACTCAGTGCTTGATAAGAAACTTACAGCAGACTCCTAGTCAAATTAGATGGTTTCATGACAGATGTATATGTGGTGTGTGTGTGTGTGTGTGTGTGTGTGTATCTTTTCTCTTTTCAAGATTTTATTGATTTATTTATTTTAGACAGAAAGAGAGAGATGGAGAGAGAGAACAAGCAGGGAAGAAGGGCAGTATCAGACTCCCCACTGAGCAAGGAGCCTGATGTGGGGCTCAATCCCAGGATCCTGGGTTCAAGACCTGAGATGAAGGCAGACACTTAACCAACTGAGCCACCCAGGCCCCCCTATGTGTGTGTATGTATCTTGATCAAATTATTAATCCTGACATGTTAACATGATAGATGATGATGATGATGATGGTGTGTGTGTGTGTGTGTGTGTGAGAGAGAGAGAGAGAGAGAGAGACTCAATCAAATTATTAAATAGGACATTTGTGGTGCCAACATCTTTTGATAGTCTTCTTTGTATTCCTAGTTGACCAAATAATTTTTTCCAGCCATATACAAAAGATGCTGCACATTTCCATAGTCATAGAGGTCAAAGCCTGGAATTCAGCTATAGACTCTTATGTTGCTGGCTGTCCATAATAATTTTGTGGCACATTCTCCATCCTTGGGTGTTGAATCATCTCCAGTATTAATTGCGACATTTATTTGTTTGTTGCTATTGTGCCCTAAAAATTCCACTTCTCTGGATCATCATGGTGTGAAGTTTCTTCCTCAAATCAAAATGGAGGAGTACAAATCTATGAGAAGGTGTGTGCTACTGGCATTTATAACCTTTTTTTCTAGTCAGATACACACCAAAATATGCCTTTTATTGGCCACAAAGCATTTGAGAGGTGTTTTATGTTTTATCATCACACACTAACTTCTTTTTAAAAGCCTGGCCTCCTCTTACCTCGAATTTTACATCCATGTATTCCCTGTCTTGAATTTCTGGTGGGTATTCTGGGTTCAGGAGTTTAGGGGTTGTGGGAGAATATTGTTCACCTGTGCCTCATGTGCGCAGTGTTCCCTTCTGCAGCCTTCCTCTGTGCTCGGTCCTTCCTCTTTGCCTCTCCTTTCCCAGCAGCCTGGACGTACTGCAGAGAAAGCACTTCTCACTGTGACCCTCAGGGTGTGCCCCTGTCTTTATGCACCCCTAACCCTGACTGTAGTTTTTATGAGGATAATAAGGTTGGCTTATGATTTTTGTATTCCCTTAGTCAAACACAACACCTGACACATAATAGGAGTTCACATAATGCTTACTAAAGGGCTGGAGTTCACTTTGGTGGCCCAGTGTCAGGGCTTAGATTGCAAATACTCCCAGAGCTAAGGACCTCTAGGAGTTTCCACTTATATACTATTAACAGAGCAGGGTGTGGCATTTGTGTCTCTCTCCCCATGTGTCAGGGGGCAGGGGGAGTGTTGTGTTTGAGAAGGGACTAAGGAGAGAACTGAAAAGAGAATACAATTCTTTGGCCTTCCTTATAAGTTGAACTGAAAAGAACGTGAACTTTCTCCCTCCTCTGAACTCCCTCTACACGTGCTGCCTGTACCACTCATTTTAGTACTTAATTAGCACATTGCCTTAAATTAAAGTCGCCCAGGATCATAGAGGGGTCTAATCTGCATAGTTACCTCAGGAATTCTGTGATGCCATAGCAGGTTACATGGGTTTCTGTTTTCACCAAGACTCCTATGTCACTGGGGAAAAACTGTGATGGAAACTTTGGAGAACCCCAGGAAAGAAGGTGAGGACAAAGTCTACTCTCTGTTCCCTTGGAAAGGTGTCCCAGCAAGTCAGAAGATTTATCCCAATATGGGGAAAAAATCAGAGGACCATGCTGGACCTCAGATCTCACAGTAAGGAGCAAATGAGAGGGTTTCCGGTAGCTTTCTCTGGGATTGTACCAACTCATCCCTGTCCAGGCCATCTCAGAAATCAGTGGAGTTGCCAACAATTAGCAAGTGAGTACAGCTACAAAAGCCATTCCTCTGGGTGGGAAAACCTCTTTTTCATTGGGGGAAGGAGGCACAGGCATCTACAGGAGAAACAGATGGAGGGAGTCCCTAGGTGACAGGGGCAGAGGTGTGGATGGTGTGGGTGGACCCCAGAGCCTTGGTAAAGAGGCTGACTGAAGCCTGGAGACCACAACTCTTCTTCTATTTCTTTCTTTCTTTTTTCTTCTTCTTCTTCTACTTCTTTCATTAAATTGCTCTGACACACAGAAAGAGGTGGATACGCTAAGGTCCTTTTTAACCCAAAGGCCACCAGTGGCTATATTAAGTGTGTTGTGAGCCAAAAGAATTCTTGGTATAGGCTTGAGTCAACTCCCTCCATCTGAAATGGAATGAGAAATTAAAGTGCTAGTTCTTATTTAAACAGTACCTTTAATAAACCTATAAATCATAAAATAAAAAGCAAAAACAGCATTTTAGTTAAGTCATCAGAGCCCAAATTCCAAGCCTGAGCTTTTCTCTGTTGTTCTGTTGCTGCTGTGATTATCATCATTATCTTTCTTGGGCTTTCTCTGAGCAAGTGACTACCACCTGAATTTTTTAAAAAACCCCATATAACTAATATATATTAAATAGTTTTATCTTTTAACCAACACGTATAATTAAACATACAAAACATTCCTTCACACCGGTTTGCCAAGGCAGTTGCTGTGATGCAAAATATTGCCCAAAACATCCTCTATCTATTTCCCTCCAGAAGCTTATCCTGCTTGTATTGCCTGGTGCTGCATTTTCTCTTTCCTTTTGTTTCTCTCCACCAGAGTTGGGAGCAGGGTATGTACAGTTTTCAGATAATGTGCTACTTCTGGTTGTCTGCACCATCACTCCCTGACAGTAACATGCATAGTCAAGTGTTGACTTTATATTTGTCCATTGTGCCTCCTCAGTTAAGTTCCCAAAGGGCAACGCCACTGTCTGATCTCCTGAGTGCCTAGGGTGGTGTGGAGCCAGTCAGGGTGTGTCAGGGTGCCCTGTACACACTCACTGGGTGCCTGACTGAATGTCAAATGGCGGCTCTTTGATTTGGTGCCTCTAATGTCTATTTAAGCACAGTTCATATCTGCTGGGATTTAGATCCCATTTTATAACCCACATTCTTCTGATCTTGGTATGAAGAATGTACTGGAGCAGCTCTTGACTATGATCCACATTAAGAGTAAGAGCCTCTAACAGTGGACAGAGGCAGAGATGAGCTAGGATTTTCCATCCCCGGCATGGGGACAGTTCAAGTCCATTTCCTGTCTCACCTGTGACTATGATGTTCCCCCACTAGAGGGCCAATCTTTCTCTTTTTCTTTCTGGAATGTTATATTTTGTAAATGTAAATACCCCTAGATAGGTAACACAGTAAATACTTATTCCTTCCTTGGTGTAAGTCAGCTAGTGTACCAAACTCAAGCAGGATATTTAAGATGGGAAGTTAGGTAGAGATTACATGTTTATTTAAATATTTATGGCCCAAGGACCCATTCTACATGAAGTAGAGACCAAAAGGTGTGAAGGCCACTGATTGTGGAAGGTCTTTAGGCATGAACATGGTCCAAGCCTTCACTAAAGTGTAGTCAGTGTATAAGTAAGTATGGTGGGAGGTCCAACTTCAAAAATAAAACCAGGGACAAAAACCAAATGTGGTTTTAAATTATCATCTTAAGGGGAGCCATAACTATAGCCTGGAGACTAATGCTGTAGAAACTTTGAAGGATTTCTTAAGATTTGTAACTTCACTGTATTTATTGTCACTGTTAGTTTTTTTTTTTTTCCCCCAGTAGTTATTAAAAGTAAACCCTTAGTCAAAAGGGCCTTTATGATTATCTTGGGGAAAACAGGGAATAGCAGACTGTGTTCCATACCACGGCAGATTTTAGGGAGAAAAACCACATAGATGATCCATAATACGAAAAGAACAGAAAGGGGAGCACAGGAAGCAGACGTAAGCCAAAGAAAAGACTTTGGGCTTAACAATAGAAGGGCCTATTTGAGGGCAGAAACCAAAGCTTTCTACACGCTCCAGAAGCTGGAACAAAGACATGTTGGAGAGCAGGTACCCAAGTGAATAGTAGGAGAAATCTAGGCTGGCAGAAAAGAGAGCTAGACAGGAACTAGGGGAGCTACCCCTTCCTATGCTGTTCTGTCTAAGGTTGGCCTCCAGTAAAGCTCAAGAGAGTAGCTTCCTATGAGGTCCAGGGGCCTCCAGAGTGGAAAGAAAGCTCTTGGTTTCAATTCCAGGCAGGTCCTGTTCTTCTTGGAGTGAGTTTAGATCACATTTCAGCAAGTGTCCTCCTGCAGAGAAAGGTCTTCATGTTAAAAGTAAAGTTCACTGGAAACATACTTGATATTTCCAGTGGCATTTCTACCTGTCCGTCCTAGGGAGGTCTTAGCTCCATTGTCCATCACTGCCTCACCACACTCCCTCATGCAATTCAAGTCGCTGGGTTTAATCAATAAAGTTTTAACAGTGTGGAGCCTAATTGTTCCCAAGGTCACCCCCGACACTGTACATCCCCAGCTGGGTAGAACCACATTCCCACTACTGATTTGAACTTGAGAAGAATAGAGCTGGAGTTTTTTTGATGTGGGGTGAAAGGATGATGGGTGGGGGGTGAAAAGGTACCTTTCAACACCCTTTTCTTCCCCATGTGTTCAAATCCCTGATGTGCTACAAACACATATCTTGTTCTTAGGCAGTGAGGTCAAGAGCTTGGTATCTCAGTTCATCTGCTTTGCTATAGGATTCATGACAAGTTCTTTTTTTGTTGTTTTGTTTTGTTTAAGAAAACTGAAGAGAGTCAAAATATAGTCTGGTTGCCTCATGTGAGACTTACATATAACTGACTGGAAGTGCATTTTTCATTTATCTTTTGGTTGGCTTGAATGTTCCATGGCAACTTTTAATAAATATAATCCCCTTTTAACCTGGGTTGGGTAGGTATTTCAGGCTTCCATGTTGAAACAAAATAGTAGCCAATAAGTCTTTAAGTATGCATACTTGCCAAATTTTACAATGAACTTTAGATTTTTATAGCGTGGTATATTAACACAGATTGTAAAAATACATGTGAGCGTAGTGTATGTCATTCATAGAATTCCATCCCTTTAACACTGAAGGGTGCTACAACATTCTACCTTCTTCCTGGAGGCATCTTTTGAGATATCTTGGAGCTGGCTGCCCCTGATTGAATTGAGGGCAGATTTGGACAAGTATGGACACTGTGTGAAGAGTACGGATGCTCAGCTGCTCTACGCCTTGGGATGGGAACTGCAACCTTGTAAGATCTGCCTAAAATGGCAGCAAACTAATTAAATGGAGAGGCAGAGTTACTCAATAAATCTTGCTTGCTACAAAGCGGGCTCTGTGTAGGAGGGAGCGGGAGAACCCTGTGGAGGGGTGGAGAGACAGTCAGGCCAATTTAGCAGAGATGGCACCACGGCAAATTTGATGAAGATGCTCTCAGAAGTAATTGTCACTGTCGCTTTTGAACCCTATGGAAAAATAACCTGAAGCACCAAGAGAAATGAATTTTCCCTCAAGTCACTAAGTGAAGAAATCCTCAGAATGATGATTTTATCCCTCACAGTGGAAGAGAGAAAAAGAAAACAGGAAAGAAAGAAGTATTTTGCTTTCTTCTGCTTAGAAGTTTGAATAATGAGGCCCACCGACAGGAAGGGAAAGTAATGGGGTGGAGGGGATGGACACAAGAAGGAATTCAGATGGGCCAATATCTGGAGTGATCTCACTCTAATTTTCTACATGAGTGAGAACACAGCGCAGGACCATCAGTCACAGTCACGAGCAGCTCAGACTGCCACCTTTCTTTCGCTGCTGCTTCTCTCACCTCCTCCCTCCTAGCCTCCTCCCCCCTTTGAGAAGCAGGTGTGTTATGTGTGACTGGAAATCTGACCTGCTACTTTGATGTTACGTAGTTTATTTTTTGTTGTCCTGGCATTTTCTTTAAACTAGTCTTATGGGCAGCTCCTCTGGGTATTACTGCTTCTTTTCCTTGAATCTCAACATAGAATTCTTGCAGACTCACTTAGCAAACATGAATTGAGCAAGAACTATCCTGCCCTGTTGAAACCTGCTTGTAAATCCTTCTTCCTGGGGTCTAAGTGGCCACTTGCTTCAAATGCCACTTCTTCTTAGAGATATCTGCATTTTCAAAGAATTTGTGGACTTGACTTATGGATGGGAAGTTATGTTACAGTCTGAGAGAAGAGCGACTTTCAGGGGCAATTTTTGCGGGGAGAGTATTTGAGGTCAGGATTCTCCCTTACCTCCCATGGTGGCAGAAAAATGGCCTTGCCTGAAAGGCCACTCCCTAGGGGAGGAGTTGGGGAATAATGAGACTGTACTGTGGCAGGAAAGCAAATTCCTTTTCTAAGACTGACTGACCGGGCTTTTACTTTTTAAGTCATTGCTTCATTAGTACATCCCTGTCTGTCTCCCTAATCTTATATTTCAGTTTCTGACAGGTTAATCAGGCTGCTGTAGCTAAATCATCTATTGTCCATGGGACACTGGCCATTATCAGACGCATTGCCTTGCATGAGAACTCTTTGGCTACACTGGTTCCATTCTGCCCTGGTTACCATTTCCCACAGGCCTGCAGCTGCTGGTTACCATGAACACCTCCCTTTGGTTTTGTTCTCAGAATGTCACAGTGACCAGCTTGCAGGTGGCATGCTGCTATAGATGCTGGCACAGATTTCCAACCATCATGCTGCCTGTACTGATTTTTTCTTAGTATTTGTGCCAATGAGAATCATTTTGTTCTACCTCTCCCTCCTCTTTTCCCTTTCCCCATGCATCAAGCTCCTTCGGAATCACTCAGGCTCAGTAATTAGAGAAAGAAACACCTCCTTTAATGCTAATCCTAAAATTTCTTGATTTCTTTGGATTCAAATTCTGCCATGAGCAGCCTAGGCCTACTGCATCTTGCTGACCCCTTGCTCGCTCTGTCTCCAAGCTCATGCCCACCCTCCAGTCTTCCTTGCTTCATGTGCAGTACAGACATGAGTTTTAGTTCTTTTCCTCTGCTGAGTCTTTCAGATGTGAAAATCACATGGGTCCCGCTGACATCGGACCTTGGGTGGTAACACCTCAGGAGCCACCAACCCCTGAACAGTCCCATGGTCCTTACCTCTCTTGCGGCAATTCATTAGGAACAAGTTGATTTCATGTTGAAGTAAATGAGTTTTGCTGGTGCTACAAATAACATTTGTTGTCTGTCAATGGGAATATGGGCGTGGGATGGAGTTGAGAAGGACTTTAGACTTGGGGGGAGGCATTCAAGGGTCTGTGAAGAATGAATATGATTTCCTATGAGAAACACCACAATAAAAATGAGCTCTTCAGAAGTCCCAAGAAAACCCTCTGGAGCCATGTGGAAAGTGTGTAACTTTTGTTGCAAGAGTGAAACATCAAGGGACCAGCAAGGAGGCAATGGACCAAGCAGGATAAGAGATACATTCTCCCATGCAGCAGTTCTGTTGAGAGTTACTTTGTGCTGTACTCATTCTTGCACCCAAAGAGCATGAATACAGCCAGCATTTATTGGGCACTTACTCTAAGGCAGGGATCTAAGTATTATACATGCCTTGTTTCATTGAATCCTGCAGCTATGCGACAGTGAAATACTGTAATATCTCCACTTAAAGAGAAAAAGCCCCTTATCTAAAATGACAGCTAATGGGTGTTGAAACCAAACTTTGAACCCAGATGGTCTGTTTCCAGACTTTCACTTTTAACCTATGTTAATTCCATTTAATGACAACACTTCTGTCTCAGTGTCTTTTCTAATACTATCATATAGTATGCTCAGTACTTATATGCTAGAAGAAAATATTTTCTCAAGAAAGAAAATAAAGCCAAGTAAAATTTATCAGAGGAGGGAGTGAAGAAAACAGGATGTTGTTAGCAATGACTTTGTCTCCCTGGGACTGTAGTCTCAACTGGGCACGGTGCTAGGGGTCGGGGTCACACAGCACTATGGAAGGGATCAGGGTGTCCATGTTTCAAAGGATTGTAATCACAGAGTTAGGCACAGCTTCTCATTCTAGCCACCTCAAACCTACTACTATTATTCCTTGGCCACACCATGTGTAGTCACCGTTCCATGTACTGGCCCTTCACTCCATTGCTTGCAGTGCACGCTCCTGTTTTCCCGACAGGACAAACTCCTAATCATTGTGTAAAGATCACCACTTCTCTCTTGTTTTTTTCTGACTGCCACTTCACCCTCTTGATTTAGAAGTAGCTAACTTTTCACATTTCAGTTCGTATTACTGCTTACATCCAACCTTACCATTTTGCCATAGAACTATTTATGATCCATTTTCCCCCCTCAGGTGAGCTCTTTGCAGGTAGGGTCATAGTGCCTTCACCAACATATCCACAATACCAAGAATCTCTGTGATACTAAGCATAGTGCCAGCTGCATGCTGGGTGCTTATCAATACAAATTACACTGAATTGGGTTTCTTACTGGCTGTGCTTTCCCCAGAGCTCCAAAAGCTCAGGAGAGCATGGGGGCTTGGTGCCAGAACAATTGCAGGAAACTCTTGTCTTAACTGGCCATCAGCCAGTTGCTCCATGGGAAGGTCAACTTGACTTAAACATACAAGATCAAGTGGACAGCAGGTACTTCTAAAGATATTCAACATTACTAATCATCAGGGAGTTGCAAATAAAAATGACAGTGAACTGTCACTTCACACCCTTAGGATGGCTCTCATCAAGAAGATAAGGTTCAACAAGTAGTAGCAAAAATGCGGTGAAAAGAAAACCCTTATATACTGTTGACTGGAGTGTCGATTAGTCCATCAACTATGGAAAACAATATGGAAATTCCTCAAAAAAAATGAGCCCAAGTGTCCATCGACTAATGAATGGATAAAGGAGAGGTGAGGGGTGTGTGTGTATGTGTGTGTATACATACATATGCATACACATATATACACACACATATGTACACACGTATGTATACACATAATGGAATATTACTCAGCCATCAAAAAGAATGTAATCTTGCCATTTGAATGATGTGGGTGGAGCTAGAGCATATTATGCTAAGCAAAATAAGTCAGTCGGAAAAAGACAAATACATATGATTTCATTCACATATGGAATTTAAGAAACAAAAACAGTTGAATATAGAGGAAGAAAAAAAAGAGAGGGAAGCAAATCGTAACAGACTCTTAACTATAGGGAAAAAACTTAGGGTTGATGGAGGGAGGTGGGCAGGGGATGGGCAAGTGGGTGATAATGGGTATTCAGGAGGACACTTGCTGAGATGAGCAGTGGGTGTTAATATGTAAGTGATGAATCACTAAATTCTACTCCTGAAACCAGTATTACCTTATATATTAACTAACTAGAATTTAAATGAAAACTTGAAACAAAAAAACTTAGATCTATCATATGCTCCAGCAATTCCACTTCTAGTTGTACATCCAAAGGAAAAAAAACAAAGCAGGATTTCACCAAAATATATCCATACTCACATTTATTGCGGCATTATTCACAATAGCCGAAGTATGGAAACAACCCAAATGCCCATCAACATGAATGGATAAAAGAGATGATATATATACATAATGGAATATTATTCAACAATGAGAAAGGAGGATATCCTGCCATTTGTGACTACATGGATGAACTTGAGCACATTATGCTAAAAGAGCCAAGTCAGACAGAGAAAGACAAGTACAGTATTTTGTCGTTTACCTCCAGAATCTAAAGAAGTCAAACCTGTTAAAAAAAAAAAAAAAAAAAACAGTCAAATGGTGGTTACCAGCAGATTCAGGATTCAGGATTGTGTGTTGGGGGGTAAGAGTACAAACTTGTAAGAAGTCATAAACAAGCCACAGAGATCAAATATAGAGTTATAATGAATATAGACAATAATATTATAGTATATTGTAGTATAATGATGTGATAAATATTACTTCAATGGCAGTCATATTACAATATCTAAATGTATCAACATAACACACTGTATACCTTAAATTTATAATGTAACATGTCAAATTTATTAAATACAAAAAAAATAAAACTGCAAGATTGAGGAAGATTATGTCGTGAACTGGACTGAATGATTTTCTTCTTCTTTTTTTTTAATATTTTTTATTTATTTGACAGAGAGAGAGGTCACAAGTAGGCAGAGAGGCAGGCAGAGAGAGAGGAGGAAGCAGGTTCCCCGCTGACTGGAGAGCCCGATGCGGGGCTTGATCCCAGGACCCTGGGATCATGACCTGAGCTGAAGGCAGAGCCTTTAACCCACTGAGCCACCCAGGTACCCCCTGAATGATTTTCTTAACCAGCTTCGGCCCATTGAACTGTCCCTTCAATTTTAACTGTTCCGTCAACCAAATAGCTTACTCAGCTTTTCAGGGGCCTATTACTTGATCTGAAAACATTGGCAACATTTTGACCTCCAGTCTGACTTTAAGCCTGTTATAGATAATGCGTTTTCTCTGGATTAGGTGACATGTCTTGGTTGTATTGGAGAAACATCAGTTATGTCTATGTCTTGGCTAGTATCAGCCAGAACTGGGAGTGTGCCAGCTTTCACTTCATTGCTAACAGACTCCCTAATTAACCTGCTAAATCTAGTGCACGATTCACTGTTGTTTTAGAAACGACATGTGTAATATATAACTTTTTCTTCCTCTACGCTTTTTATTTGTTCAGCTTATTAGATAGTCAAATTCTCTTGCATTGTGTATTAAGCCTTCTCAAAAGAAGTGAAGATTTGGGAAACACCCAGTGGGATTTGGTTTCTTTGGATAAGACTTGCTGTTGCTGCATCTACCCCTTGATAATAGAGTTCTTCTTTGCTCTAATATTTAAATACATCAACTCAGTTCATCTAAAATTCTCCTTTCCTTGTAATGTTTCCATTCGCATAAACTACTATTTGTAAAATAAAAGGCTGGAGAACCCCTTTGAAGGAGTTTTCCTTTAAAAGAGGTCTGTATAGTGAGAGTAGAGGCCATGCCTTTTCTTGGTTCTTGGGCTATCCATATGCATGAGTCCCCTTTGTCATGCCTGAAATAAATTTGCTACCTGTGTTTTTACTTCATGCTTTGCACATAGTGCCCCCAATTGCTACTCCTTGGGAGGCTAAGCCAAGGACTTTGTGTTCCATTTTCATGATGAAATGCAGATTTCCCATTGAACCTAATCAACCTTCATTTCAGAAGGTTGACAAGGCAGATACTTAAAGAATTCAGTTGGTTAAATTTATGGCACTGAAAAGAGTCCATTCCAAGAATATTCTCTGATTCCTAAACTATGGAATTTTTATTTGATTGTGAATTAAATTACATTTTTATTCACTTCAAGTCCTTGTTTCTCAATTTTGTGTCCCTCAACGAGAGACAAACTTGTTGACAGTCAGCATTGGTCTCTGTAACATTCTCTCCCAGATGGAAAAGATCTGCAGTCTGGCAGTCATGCTTCCACCGGCTAATTTTTATACCACCTAATAGAACTGAAATTTTTGCATAAGAGAGCATATCTTTGTTGTCAGGAAGAACTAACGTATCTTGAGTTAATAACCATGTGCCAGGGACTGTGCTAGATTTTAATATGTGCTAAATCATTTTCTAGCAACTCTGTGGGTAGTTGCTATTATCCTGGTTTTACAAATAAAGGTATCTGGACTCAGGGAGCCTTTTAAGTTCTCTGCTAAAGCAGATGCTTAACGGAAGAGCCAGCATTCAAACCTAGACTTTTCTTTCTACAAAGCAGTTGCTTTGTCTTCATTCTACCAAATGCTTGAAAATCCTTGTTAGTTTGGGCAGCCCAGCAGCACTTAGAATAACAAAGGAGACAAAGCTTTTGTCTGATCACCTTTGATGTGACCTCAGAATCCCTCTGAACACAGCATCTAAATATCCACTACCAACCAATTAATGTTAATGTGTGTGTTGAGAGTTCCTTGCCATTCCTGTCTCTAAAGCTATCTCCAAAGCCTGCAGGTGTGGACATTATTGCTAGACCATAGGATCATAACCTAACCCACTCTCCCAGAGAAGCAGCTCTCATAAAAAGGGGTGGTAATGTGGAGACACAAGATATGAAGCCACATGGGTCTGGAGAAGCAGGGTTGGGTCAGCAAGAGGGATCAAAGACATAAGTAAGTGACACACAGACAAATCTTGTTTGTCATTCAGCCAATTTTGAGTGCCTGCTGGTAAGAGGTTGATTACCTTTGGAACTATTTTAAAAAGGTCTATCAACCTGACTTCTCTCCCAGTCTCATTTATTCTTTTGGGTTAAATATATATATATATATTTTATATAATTATATATCTATAATTATAAATGATATATAATCATGCCCCTGAATGAATCATACATGATCACATGCTTCCTTTCACATAGTTTGCCCATCCATGCTCCTTAACACCATTGTGTATTTGGTTGCCCATCCAGGATCCATTTTCTCTTTTCTAGATCATGTTAGCATTCCTTGCTCACCTTTCCCTCTGGTGACATCAGCAACCTCATCATACGTCTTGTGCATTGCGCCTTTCACTAGCATGGAAGATCTGTCCAGGAGTCAGGATATCCTAGACTGTGGGTGGCATATATGGCTTGGATCCCAAGGTCAAACAGCGTGGTTTATGGATAATATGAGGAGTAAAACATACATGTCTTTCTCCTTCACACACACACACACACACACACACACACACATACACACTTGACAAACCATAACAAAGGTTTCTCTCCCACATAACACAGCCTGCTTTGGAGCAGGGTTTGTATTGCAAACAGCAAAGCCTTGGTTTTTCCAAAGTGTAGAAGAGGCTAGGTTATGTGAAGTTGAAGGTACAGGAGGCAAGCAGAATTGCTTTGCTTAATGAAGGAGAAAGAAAGTTGCAGTTTCTGGGGAAAGGAAAGATCCAGGAGTAAATGACAGGTGAAATGGTAGTAGTGTAGTCATAGCATAGAAATCCTCAGGATTGACATGGCTGAGAAGGGAATTTGAGGTACAATGGGAACATTTAAGAAGTTTGCAGTAAGATATCCTATGTAAAACTCCTTTTTCATCATTTGCTGATGCCAGCCCCTATTTTAGGGTGATTGGATTTTTTGGTGGAATTTAGAAAGGTGCTAAGTTCTACATTGAGGATGAGGCAAAAACAGAGGGAGTAGGTTTGTGTGAAGGAGCTGAGGAAGGGAGGACTCACACAACCTAAGACATTTCAGAGTTTGTATGGGATTGTTTGAATCGAGATATTTATATTAGCAGGTACAGCCTTTCCCAATCTCGGGTTCTTTGCTTAAAGCATAGAACACAGGAGATGATCTTAGGAACTGTTTTCTCGGTTTTCTCAAAGTTGGTATGACTAGTATTCCAGATGCACTGAAGAGGAGCCAGATTATTATATACCTTGTGGTCGCTTCAGGCCAGATTTGTCAAAGTAGTGACACCGCATTCTGCCCACTGCCTTTCCTCGTGAGAGGACCACTTCTGTTTGTCTGCATGTTGTCGATGGCAGCTCTCATGCTACAAAAGTAGTGTCCAGTGGTTGGAACAGAGAATATATGGCCCAGCATTTTGTGTCCTTTTGTGAGGTGATCAGGGACTGCCGCAAGAGGAACCACATGAGAAAGACACCAGGGTGGGCAGGAGGTAGGAGTGGGTGGAATGCTTGGGTTACTGCATTATTACGGTTCCTGCTGGAAAGACCAAGTAGAGTGGAGTGAACAGTTCAGGGTTGGTTAGTATGAATTCATTTCAACGGGCTTCAGCCTGGATTAGTCCCTGATTGTCTGCTTCCTGGACCTTGGATGATTAAAATAGAAGCATATTACCTCTTGGGGAGCACTGACCAGGTAGGGGAAATATGGCTTTGGAAGTATGGCTTTGGTTTTAGAAGGAAGTATGGCTTAGTGTACATGGCAAAAGCATGTTCCCAGTTGGACCCTTTGCTTTCTTTAAGAATTGGCTCTTTCCCCATTCAGAAAGGTTTTTTTAAGAAGTCAAAACATTATAATATGCAGAAAATTAAAAATAGATACAATATACCCACAAAGTCTAAAATAGGTTCTCTCTGGGTCTGTAAGAAGGTTTGACACTGTCTGCTTTAGGGCAGTAGGTCTTCATTAGGTCTTCAATTTTTCATGAACCCCAGTCGGGACAGGCTGACCTAGTATACCTAGTAGCAGCTTAGATGAAATAAGCAACTTAGAATGGAGCTGAGAATGTGTCCTCACCAAGAAAAGAACTCTCTTGAAGGAGTCAGTCCATCATGGCCAGGGGTTTATTGGAACTGAGGGGAAACTCAAATATACATGTAGTCGCCTTTCTCAGAAAGATAAGCTTCATTTTCCAAGGGTATGGAGAGGCCGTGGTAGCAATCTCAAGCATCAGTTTTATTTGAGACTCCTTTTTACCCATCCTATGTAAATAAAACCTCTTATTTTTGCCTTTTCCCATGGAGCCTTTGTACCTGGTGCCTGTGGACAGAGGTGGGTATGGGTTCTGTTTAGAGATCTAACCTCACTGGGGCTGTGGGCGAGATACTTATCAGTCCTGGGCCTCAGCGGCCCCACCGGTGCCTTTCTCTGGGGCAGTGTTTAATCCTTAGAAACTGTCTTTTTAAGGAGGCTTTCCCCCTTGCCCTGACATTCCTTTTAGCTAGAGCATTACCCTTGGAAAACTCCTCACCTGAAAGTTGCAGTTGTCATTTATGAGGTCTGTGCCCCCAAGCACATCTGCCGTGCAATCCTCATTCTTCCTCTGCATTTGGATGTTACAGGCCTTAAGTTACGTTCCTTTCTCTCATGGGTTTTTTCCTGCAGTAATGGAATATGCCTGTAGTGCTTCCTTTTCCTTGTGAGTTCCCCTGTGCCTTAGAAAGTCCCAGCTAAGGCTTTGATGGTCTAACCTTCTTCTTCATGAATTTCTTTCCTTCTCTACCTGTAGAAGGCTGGCAATATTTACCAGACTGAGCGTGCTCTTTCCTCTCTCTTTTTTGATTTCTGGCCTAGACAGGAGTGATACTCAAATTTTTAGCCTTCAGTGTAGCACAGGCACCAACCCATCTAAAGAGATGCTGGCTAAGTGAGGCATAAAGGTGTGTGGTTAGGGACCAGGGTGTTGTTGCCAAACACAAGCCCAGCTCTAGACAGCAGCTTTTAAAAAATTTATGTTTGTCTATTTTTTTTCTTACGGAGCCCTTATGGGGAAACACGAAACATCACTGTGTTCTAGTCGGTAAGATCATCTATTTTCAAGTAAAGCCTCATCCATGTTCTTAACCCTGAGTTGATTAAACTCACCCAGGAAGGGTTACCATAGCAGACCCACATCTGAAGCAGTCTGAGGCTCAGTCTTTTGTTGTCTTTTCCAGGTCCTGTTAGTATATTTTATTTGTTCCTCTCATTTCCCTGGAGGCCAGATTTCACACAATTTTGAGCCTACTCCAAAAACCGTCTGCCCTCACTGGTGTGCTGGAGCTGCCTCGCACGGGCTCACTAGAAGCTTGGTTGTGCACGTCTCTTCCCAAATCCACGTTCAGTGTTACTGTACTGAGCGGCTGAAATCAGCCATGGAGGGAGTACTCACAAATTAGCAAACACTACAAATAAGGCTGTTGTTACTTTTCTTCTGGAGAGTGGGTTGTTAAACATTAACCATCACAATACTGCATTCCCACCTACAATAACTTAGTGACCTTGAAACTCACCCCAGTTAGTGCTCTGAATATTTACATTGGTCTTTATTAAAGTAGTCTTTTTTTTTTTTTTTCCTGAAATCCTTTATATATCTGTTCCCACTCTCAAAAGTGGTTCCCTGATTGCTCTTACAAGTAGAGACTATCTTCAGCTGAGCACTGAAACTGAGCATTTTCTTATCTAGGTTCCCTTTAGGGAAACACTACAGGGAAGACTACACTCTTGCTCTCTTGTTCTATGGAATTTTTTTGGACTAGAATGACCCTTTTGTACCTAGAACAAGTAAAACATCCCTTTGCCTTTTCTACTCATCTTTTTTTAAGCCACTTGATCCAGGAATATCTCTTTTCCCTTTTATATCTGTCTGTTGACCCCCAAGATTTTATTTTCACATGTGGATTGGTCTAGGCAGGCCTCTAAGATCTCCTAAGGAATCTTTTCTTTCTTTCTTCTAGAGCTTCTGCTATGATAATAAAATGCATATTTTTAAAGCAAATTAAGTTTCTTTCCTGAGCAAACTTGATTCCTTGGAACTCTTCAACACAGGCTTTTTTTTTTTTTTTTTTTTTTTTAGATTTTTTTCCAACTCCTTAATGCAAGCAGATTCTGTATCCCTTATGAAATAAAAGTGTCCTTTGATAAAATCTACCAGATAGATAAAATCTATCTAGTGTATAGCATGGTGATTATGTTTAATAATCCTGTATGACATATTGGAAAGTTGCTAAGAGTATAGACCTTAATTGTTCTCATTACAAAAAAGAAATGGTAATTATGTGACCTGATAGAGGCATTAGCAAGCACTATGGTGGTAAACATTTTGCAATATATCTAGTGTATCAAATCAAGGCGCTGTATATCTTAAACTTACATAATAGTATATGTCAATTATATCTTAATAAAGCTGGGGAAAATCCATTATCCCTTTGCGGGTGAAGACAAAGTCTAGGTTTTTTAAACCTGAATCCACTGTCAAAAATTATATATTTAATAAATCTGAAGTCAAACCAATAAGGTGACACAGAAGATAACCATTGGGAACATATGAACATGCTGCATAATCTGGGAAGTGACCTTCCCCCAACCACTTCTCATACACCGCTCTGAATGCAATTCAAAATAATATAAAAGAGCTAATTTCTAGAATGCATATTTACCTCTTTTCTCCTAGTTGTCTTTCAAGTTTAAGCTCAAATATCACCTCTATACAGACTTCTCTGGCTCCCCTAGCAGAATCTTTCCTGTGCACTTTGTCCATTCTATTTTATTACATTTGTATTGTGTGATAACTCTTTCATTCTTTGACAATACTAGGAAATCATCTTAGATCAGATACCTTTTATTCTTCTTTATATTCCCAGGACTTGGGACAAGACATGGCTGGAACTTCATAACATTTGATTAATGATAGGATGCAACATTTTTTCCCCTGCCATTTATGAAGTTTACATAAAAGAATAAGAAGTGTCATGGAAAACTGAAGTCATTGGATTCGGTGTTCCATTTGAGAGCTATTGATCCTTTTGTCTGATCCAGAGTAGAACAATGCAGCCATTGAGATGAGTCTTTTGGTTTTCTTGTCCCTCTCTAGGGGGCCAAAAATGTACTCTGAGTTTTGCAACCTGGTTGTGGTTCTGAATAGGTGCAGAGTAGCATCTTGCTCTAGTGATGTAGTGACTTAGCCCAGTTGCTCAGGACACCCATTCTTTTCTGGCCTATTGAAATGAGTTTATGGTTTCAGAAAATCTGGGTTTTCACTCTTGCCTGTGCCAATTAAAATTTATGTGTTCTGACACAAGTCATCAAATCTTGGTGAATCTCTGGATCCTTATTCATAAAATAGGCTTAATAACATCTGTATCCATGAGTTGATTTGAGGATCATACAGGAGAACTTGTAAACATTTATTCTCTAAAAACCAGTGTTTTTATATGAGTGATTATTGCTAGAGTCAGCTAGAGTTAACTGTAGATGTGCATCCTGAGCAATACAGAAGCTATAATTATGAGCCCTGTGCCATTTCTTCTCTGACATTTCAGTATAGTCATCTTTCTCATCACATAAAAAGAGTTAACCTGGGAATGGCCATGCTTCATGGCTCATCCTGAAGTAAATTTTTTTTTCTTTTTCAAAAGTTTGAACTGATAGAATTTCACCAGCTTCTCTGCCTCTAAGACCACACAGGCTCCCCCCGCCCAAGTCCCTCTTTCAAATAAAATACTTCAATCTCTTTCTTGTGATTGTGTAACTCAGAAATGTCTAAAGCTATAAGCTTCAAGCTTGGCAGGGTTGTCATCTTCACTGTGAAAGAAAAAACAAGGAAAATTTGAAGGAGAAAATTTTTACTGTACTCTTTTTCTTTTAAGTTAGTTAAATGTAGGAAATAACGTGGAGTCGTTATTTACATGTTTTCGTTCTCCTTGTTAATAACATCCTTGTATTGCCTGAGAAGATTGCAATATCACCATCCTATTGGCAAATAGGATAGAGACATATTCCTATTCTAATCAGGGATGGTGTATAAAGCTTGTTCTAGTCTTCCAAGCAGTAAGTGTTTCTCATCTTCTGTTAGACTAATTTGTACCCAGGTCTAATATCAAAGTCAATTATGGTAAGTGAAAGGGTGATTGTCTTCAGGGTGCTGCCCCACCCCAGAATCCTCCCCTACTTTTAGCACAAATGAAATTCTAACTTCAGATTTTCCTTTATCTAGATAGCTATACTTTTTTGCAGAAAAGCAAATGGTGGTTATTACCTATGGACCACTCTGAACTAATAAAGAATCTGAAAAGAATTTTTGAAGGGAGTTGGATGTAGGTTGTATATATAGACCGTGTGTATAAAGATGAGCAGGGGGGCTCAGAAGATAGAGCAAATAGGATGATGTAGTTACCACTTAACTGACCTAGTTTATAAATGAAGGAAGGGACATACTTAACTGCAATTTGCTTATAAGGAATGAAAAGTCCAGAGGGCACTCTCAAAAGTATAGGGAAGAAAATAAAAGTCTGGTCAAGAATAGGGCATAGACAAAGCAACATGGAATGTGAGAAGACGAGCAGAGAGATGTCCAGAAGACTTACCTCCTTGTCTTTGTCCAGAAGTGACAAACATGGGAGGTGTGGAAGGTTTGGCTGGCTGAGGTTTCCTACAGAATGATGCCCAGTGTTCTTAACATATTCAGTCACCAGCCAGATCTCCATGTGCAAAGACAGATGAGATGGAGGTCCAGGTGGCCAACTAATCCCCAGGTTACTCTTTTCTTAGATTTCCTCATCAGGAGCAATTCACAATTTGTATTCACTAGAAAGAAACAAAACAAGAGAGAAATTTTAAAACAAAAACAGACACAGTGTTGTTGCAAAAGACATGACTTATAAATTCTGGAATTCTAGAATTTTATATATAGGGAGCTCATAGTTGAAAAAAAAAACATTGAGTACTTGGGCTGCAGGAAACTTGCTCAAGTTATCTTAGTAGTGGGAGTTTCTTGAAAGGGCACACTTGACAGTAGAGAAGACAGTAGGCTCACTGGAATCTAGGTACATCGATTACCCATGTTCCTGGATAATGCTGAGCACTAGAGTCATCTCTGTTGTTCCCCTAGGAGCAACAATCTATAGATCGCCACTCTGACACCGTTAACAAGTCTCTGTTACTCTCTGTTTATGCCTCCCTTTGTGTCTTTTCTCATTGCGGGACAATTCTTTGGAGATCCAAAGTGACTAGACAGACTCTGGAGTTAAAATACCTGGTTTCAAACACTAACTCTGTTCCTCTCTGTGCATGTTACCTAACCTCAGTCTTCTCATCCTTAAAGTGGGGATAATAATTGTACTTACCTCATTGGTTGTTTTGATAACTAATGAGTTCATGTATTTAAAGCCCTATTGCTAATATATTCTATCAATTCCCCCCTGTCCCAACTCTGGAGAAAGACACTGGATCTCCTAGAAAATTATATTACCTCTATCGTGTGGAGTTTTTCTTGCAGTAGTACCAGATGGGTGGTGACTAGCGACTGACCACACTTGGGTCAGATTTCTGTGATGTCCAATCCATGGTCGACCCTTGTTTATGAAATGCCCTAAGGCCATTTTCCTTAGGAAAGGCTGCGGATAGGCAATTTTCCTTAGAAGGGATGGTAAGTGTGGCGAGTTCTGACTGGCAAGCCCATTTTGGGAGGGATTGGTGTAAAGAGGATGCTTTATCTAATTAACTAAATCCATCCATCATGCTGCTATTACAGTCTCTGACCCTTCTTTCTTTCTCATTTAACTCACATAATTACTTCAATTATGCACTTCTTCAATTATTATAATTATGTATTTTTTATTGAAGACATTCTTAGATGGTGTAATGTTGGCAAGACTATCTCTAAGATTCCTTTCTCTCTTGATATTCAATTAAGATGTCTTTACACTGATTCCTGTTAGTTTTGAGGGCGAGGGCCCTGTCTTCTTGTTTACAGCTGTATTCCCAGCATTAGGATAGTGCCTGACATGTGATAAATGCTCAATAAATATTAGTTGAATGAATGAATAAAAAGGCGATTTGGAAGAGGGAAATGGTTAGGCAGAGTGATACTGGGCATACATTTTATAGTCTTTCTCTAATGTTTAATGTCTAACGTTTTCCTATTATAAGATAGAAAATTATCCATCACTCATATTTTACTAGTGTATTTTTCTTACTGGACCAAAATAAACCCTCTGGAGGTCAGCGCAATGAGCTAAGCCAGGCGCTGAACATGCAGGAATAGGGGATGGAGATGTTTACGCCCAGAAGTTGAACTGGCGTATTGCTGATAACTGGAAAATGCATCACCAAAGTCACTGTGCAGTTGCCATGGATACTATCTTGGGTGCTCTGAGGTGTCATTACACAGTGGAAAGAGTCATGCAGAGTTGGGCCCAAATCCCAGGTCTGCTCTTCTTTGGTTCTATGTCCTTGAACAGGTTATTTGAACTCTAGAGCCTCAGTTTTCTTATTTAGAAGATGCACAGTTGGATTGAAGATGATAATGGCGCTTACCACATAGTAAACATTTTCCATTACCCAGCACTAATCCTTCTCAATTATTCTGTGCCATATGTGTTATTATTCCTATTGACAAATGAGACAACCCAGGTGCAGAGAGGCAAACTGATTTGTCAAGGTCATATAACTGATAAGAGGTAGAGCTAAGATTTAAACCAGGTTTGGCCTGAATCTCATACCTTGGTTAGAGATAATTTATGTAAAGTGCCTGGCACACTCAGGCATCTAATAGTGGAAATGTTAAGATTACTTCTCAATATATATGGCCCTCAGGACTTTATCATCCGCACCGTTTCTTCCCAAGTCAGAGAGCGTTACAGACCCTCCTTTCCACCTCACCCCATTTCCTTACACAAACTCATGAACTTCAAAGACCTTGTAAATGAAGTGAGACAACAGCGAACACAACTGGCTACTTTCTAGACAATGTCATGAAGGACAGTCCATTTCTTTGGTTTGAGGATCATTTAGGGGTTAATACGTGTCTTACAGTGGCATGCTTAGATCCTTGACAACTGGGTAAAAATGGGTCAGGTAGGCTTTTTTAGCAAGTAAACACAGGAAAGTGGGTGTTCAAATCTTTCTCCCACTCACCATCATGCATCAGCACTGCTTTTTCAAGTGTCTGAGCTGTAGCCATGAGAGATTCTTTATAAAACCAAATTTGATTCTGTTCTCTGGATCAAAGAAATGATTACACCCTGGAGGGCTAAAACTATTATACAAGAAGAAAGAGAAGAAGAGGGTAAACGCTGAGATGGGGAATAATTACTGCCAAAGGTGAAGGAGATTGACTGGGAGCATGATACCTGTATAATTGAGGCAAAGTGAATATAAAACTCTGTGCTTGTTTCCAGCATGCACATCCAGAGGTCCTTGGCGACCTGTGTGTACAGCAGGTGGGGTGCTTAAATGTTTGCTTCTCTTGGATCTTTGCTTTTATAATCTGCTTTTATAAGGCCTATTTAAAGAGTCCACTTTACGGCTGGCCGGGGAGTGGAGCACAATAAAGCTATATTTAAAAAACAATCCCAGTTATCTTGAATTTCTTATGGCAAGAGGGCCAATTCTTCGAGTGTTAAATCTGCAGACGAAGGTAATGGCAACTCTCTCCTGACCTTAAAAAGAATTTCTGCTAATGGTTGAGTTTCCCAGCATAAGCTCAGATGGTGGGGTGAGTAGAATAGGAAACCAGAGAATCTGACCTGGATCTGCATGTGTAATTTCCTGCCTCTGCGGGTTCTGTTCTTTATTAGAAGCTGGAGGGGTTTGTTTTGTCTTGTTTTTGTTTTTGTTTTTTGGTTGTTGTTGTTGTTTGTTTGTTTTTTCTGATTTTTTCTAGGAACTTACTTCAGGCTCTCCTTCTGGACTCTGAGGAGAATTGTGTCCTAGCCAATAAGCGTTATTAGACAAATAAGGGGCAGGCCAGGGTTGTAGTGGAGGAAATTCCATCTCAGATCTTGGCTTCCTCACCCACCTTCACTTTCTAGATTGTCAGTTTCATTTCCATGATGAGACTAGGCTCAGTCTGGATGTGATATGGCTTATTAAAGGAAATATGCCACATTCCTTGAAGTTCAGAACTCAGCCTGATCTTTCCTGCCCCCTTTCCTCCTCCTCCTCTTCTTCCTCTTCCTGGCAGTCCTGCTCCTCCTCCTCTTCATTTGCTTTCCCCCTCTTTCTTCTCTTCCCCTTCTTTCTTTGGAGCCTCAGTCCACACCAATTTTTTTTAGGATTTTATTTATTTATTTGACAGAGATAGCGAGAGAGGGAACACAAGCAGGGGGAGTGGGAGAGGGAGAAGCAGGCTTCCTGCTGAGCAGGGAGCCCAACGTGAGGCTTAATGCAGGGCTAGATCCCAGGACTCTGGGATCATGACCTGAGCCAAAGGCAGATGCTTAACGACTGAGCCACCCAGGAGCCCCCCAAGTCCACACTTTTATTTTTCATCTATTCTAGGTTCTCTGCTTTATTTTTTACTTTGTTTCTCTTCCTCCATATTTCAAACCTAACTCACCTTTGTAGTCTTGTCCTGCATGTCTCTTCCTTCCCCCTCTATGATATTTTCTGTTTTTTCCAACTAGTATTATTTATCACATTTTAAAAGAAAGTACATCATTAATGGTCATGAAACCCCCAGGGGACAGAAGTGGAAATGGAAAGCTCTTTCTCAATACCCAGATGGACTGACAGGAAGTGGGGGAAATACAGCATGAAAGACTAGCTCCAGGGCCCCAGACAAATTAGTCTGGGCTGAGTGCTGCCTACTCTTCTCTGGATGGCTCCATTGGTCCCACTCAACAGGAGACCATTTTATAACTGTCCGGCCCTCTGTACCAAAACTTTGAATTTATTTATCTATTGGTTTTTGTAGCCACCCCCAATAAGTCTGCAATCATTTGCTTTTGAAGACAAACATTAACATTGTTAAAAGCCTCCCATAGGTGCTTACCCACTTACCATGCTCAGAAACCTAAATGGAGTGGCTGCAGAGATAACACTGCAAATCATTGTTAAGTAAAGCTTTGATTCTGAGAAAAGCAGAAAACCAGTGGTGAGAGCCAAACAAAATATCTGAGCCCTACTCAACAAAAGAAGAACATGGGGTGCATATCTTGTGAAAGGTACTGTGAAATGTACTGCAGCCAGAATGAGTAAAGAGAGAGGACCAAAGCCCGTGTGAGTGGAGGGACTGACACGGATGGGCAAAGCAGGAAGGGGAAGATAGGTAGGCAAGAGGGCCAAGCTTAGAGTGCTATGATGTTCTTAGACATGCAGTTCTCAGTCCTCCTTCAAAGAAGAAATTGTTGCCTCAGCTTCAGGGAATGCTTTCCTCTGCAGACAGTTTTCAACTCTTAGTCCATTTATGGATTGGATCAGATGCAGACAGCTTCTTGTCAAAGGCCACACCTTCCTGAAATGTCCTATATCTAATGATTGACAGAAGTGGAAGGAAAAAGACTCACCCACTTCAGGCCAGTGCAGGACAGCTCTGTTGGGACATGTTACCCCTAGAATTCCCCATAGGATTGACCAAGGCTGTCTTTTGGGTTTGCATTGTAGCTCAACTTCTCCTTCTACCGAGTCTTCTTTCTTTTTTCTCCCATCAGTGCTTCCCTAATGAGTATCCTCCATACTAACCTCCATCTTAGTCTGCTTCCCAGGGAACTCAACCTGGGACAGTTGGTACCCAGTGGTCCAAGAAAGTGTGTATTAAAGTGGAATTTTGGAGCCAGATGATTTATTTCCCATTTGGGAAGGAGGGTTCCATCAATAACAGACAGCTTCTGGCATAAGGAGGAAGTTCGGTTATCAAAACTTTAGGCCGAATTGGGTGGTATACTAGTGGAAAGGAATGTTATGTATTAGAGAAATTTTAACTAGAATAACAAGGGAATTGACTGGCTATTGCTAAGCTCAACTGACGCACTAAACCACAGGGTAACAAACCATGACTCATGGGTGAAATTCTGTCATTGCCTATTTTTAAAAATGAAATTTGGTTGGAACACAGCCATAATCATCATTTATATATTGTCTATAACTGTGCTTTTGCTAGAAAGACAAGTTGAATAGTTGTGATAGCAAAGTTATGGCCTCAAAGCCTAAAATGTTTAGTGCTATATACTGTATAACCCTATAAAGAAAAAGTTTGCTGACCACTACACAAGAAAAAAGAACAAGAGTTAGAATGATTAACAAGCAATTGGAAAACCAAACATGAAACCCAGATGTCCTTTTTGATGGATTACAAAGAAGCTCTCTTCTCAGGTAGTGGGCGGGCAGAGAGAGCTACAGAGCTAAATCAGGATCTGATCAGTATAGTAACTGAGCTCCAAAGAAGGTTAAGCTCCTAGTCAAGGGAGGTCTATTATGTGAAGGTCAGAGCTCTGGTTAGGAAAGAAGGGGACACTAACACATTGGATAGAGATATCTGGATATCAGTATAATACTAATCTTGAATTTCTAGAGTCTTCTGAACCTATTGAGCCAGTAGAAGTAGACCAATAATCCCCATTAAAAGCTATCATACTCCTTTTCTTGCTTGAAGAAAATGCAAAGACCTCTCCCTTGAGAAACAACATGTGCCCCCCTCCCCGGCTCTGCCCCATCTTCCCTCTTGGCCACTAAACCTATAACCAGCAACCAGAAGAATGCAGGCCCTGCAAGAGAAGAAGAGACTATACTTTAAGGGAGTTGCAATTTTAACCAGCCATGTACTGGCAGGAGCTGGGAGAGTATCTATGGGACTGGATTCCTGGGGTGCTTGATCAAGGGGACAAGAATGCATGGTTAGAGAAGGGAATTTTTTATTGAATTAGGAGTATTCTTCTGAGACACAGGATTTAATACTGTATCAAAGACTCCAGAGATATGGCAGATTTGTTACAAAGTCTAAAAGCATGAGAAATGAGTAGCCTACCCTGAGTGAGGCTAAAATGCCCGAATTTCTGTCGAAGAGATGAAGGAAATTATTAAAAGATTTGGGGAAATAGCATGCCAACATGGATGTACTATGTAAAGCCAAACAGCCCTTGAGATGATTATGTTCCCCAGGAACACCCAGAGGATATACAATTTCCAGGCTCCGAGGAAAGCTCTAATGAGACCGTCAACCAGTATGAAGAAGTCCTGTGAGGCCTCTCCTTTATAGGCCATGGATAATGATAGGAGAAGCCATTACAGAACAAAGCTCACTTGTAACAGTGGTCTGATTGGATTCCTAACGCAGTGGAGACTAGGTAGCAGCATTTAACTGTCCAAAGCCAGGTGTATGAAATTTACATAAAGAACAGCAAGGTTGGAATGACAGCCAAGAAGATGTGAACTACAGAGAGGTGTGGATTCTTAAGAGACTGTGGTATCCCCAAGAGTGGAAAAGATGTGTAGGCAATAAAGATTATTCAACTTGTATTACCAGAGGATACCAAGGATGGGTCATCAAGAAGCCAAGGGCAGTCACCCCAATAAAAAGTAATAGTCCTTGCCCATTTCCTAGGCCTGAGCCAGTTTTTAGATCCCAAACTTGTTTAAAGAGGAAACAGAGCCTCTGGGACAAAAGACTACAATACCATGGCAACATATGCAGTAATGATTCTTCCAGTTCTTCCTCAAAAAGATTTATAGCAATTAACTCAGGATATTGTGTAAAGGGAATACCCAAATATTTCAAGGACTGTTGGACCCAGTGTTGAAGTTAACATACCTGAAGACATGAAGTATTCTTTGTCGTTGTTCTATTGAAATAGAGACTTACGGGGCCCAGGTAAAACATAGACTTTGACAAAGTTCTCGCTTATTGTTTGTCTTGGGTTTGTGAATCACCCTGTGGTAATTTCCCCAGTCCCCAGAAGTGTAATTGGGCTAGAAATAGTTGGCAATTGGTGCAACCTCCTCATTGTGTTTTTGGTCAGTGGGGTAAGAGCAATCTGTAATAGTGGGGAAGATCAGGTGCATAAATGCCCCTACCTCCGGACAAGATAATAAGAATAAAAAGTTTACATTCAAAAAAAAATTACATTCCAGGAGTGGGGAAAACAGAAGAATATAAAGGAATCAGGAGTGGTGGTCCCCATCATATCTTCCTTTACATTCTTAGTCTGGTACCTGTAGAAAAAACAGACTGATTCTACGACGAATTCAGCCAAGTTGTAACCTTGTGGTATACATGCAACTGCCATGCCAAATGAGGTATCTCTTGCTAAAAGAGGTTACCATGGCCTCAGGTACCATTGATTTGGTGAATGTTTGCTTTCTTATCCCTGTTTAGAAAAAAGAATCAGAAATTGTTTGCATTTCTGTGGATTGGACAGCACTATATATTTGCATTTTAACTCTGGGGCCATGTTAGTTTTCTATTTTCTGTCATAATACAAACCAAAGAGATTTGGGTCATCTGGAAACCTCAGAGAAGATCATATTGATATACTTTATCAAAGACAGTAAGCTAATTGGGTTGAAGAAGCAAGAAGTGGCTGGCATGTTGGAGACCTTGATAAGACACATGCTTTCAAGAAGGTGAAAGATAAACTCTGAATATTCAGGGGCCTGCAATATCAGTAAAATTTGTAGGGGTCCAATGATCAGGAACATTTTAGGACATTCCCTCCAAAATTAATCAAATTATTGCATCTTGCTCCTTCTATCTCAGAAAAGGAAGCAAAGGCTTATAAGCCTTTTATGGTGCTAGAAGAAGAATATTTCACACCTGAGAATACTGTTTCATTCATATAGCAGGTGATACAAAGGCTGCCAGCTTTGAATTGGGCCCAGCACAGAAAAGGGCCCTTCGGCAGGTCCAGGCTGTGAGCCAAGCAGCATGCCACCTAGGTCATATAAAACAGCAGACTTTATGATATTAGAAGTATCAGTGGTAAGAAAAGATGCCATGTGAAGTTTTTGGTAAGATGCAATAGGAGAATCACAAGGTAATTTGGAGTTCTGGATTTAGGACCCTGCTATCTGTAGTAAAGAATTATATTACTGAAAAACAACGTATGAGGGTGCCTGGGTGGCTCAGTAGGTTAAGTGACTACCTTTGGCTCAGGTTATGATCCCACGGTCCTGGGATTGAGCTCCATGTCAGGCTCCCTGCTCAGTGAGGAGTCTGCCTTTCCCTCTCTCTCTACACCTCTCCCTCTCCCTCTCTCTCTCTACACCTCTCCCTCTCCACCTCTCCCACTTTGTAATCTGTCTCTCTCAAGTAAATAAATCTTTTTTAAAAATCTGATATGTTAACTTTCACCCTAAAAAGTAGAAAAAGAAGAGTAAACTAAACCCAAAGCAGACAGAAAGAAAGAATAAAGACTAGAGTGGAAATAAATGAAATAGAGAACAGAAAAACAATAGAGAAAATTAATACAATAGAAAGTTGGCTATTTGAAAAGATCTAGACAATTGACATATCTTTAGCTAGACTGACCAAGTAAAAAAAAAGAAGACTCAATTTGCTGGAATCTAGGATGATTTAAGGGACATCACTACCAGCCTCACAGAAGTATAAAGAATTCTAAGGGAATAGTATAAACAACTGTATACTATAAAATTAAATAGTCTAGATAAAATGGGTAAATTCCAAGAATGATAAAAACTAATGAAACTGACTAAAGAACAAATAGAAAATATGAATAGACATAAAATAAGTAGTGAGATTAAATTAGAAAAATAAAAGTCCACAATTAAAGCCCAGGCCCAAGTGGTTTCACTGGTGAATTCTAGAAAGTGTTGAAAAGAAGAATTAACACCAAACCTTCACAGAATTTTCCAAAATATTAGAAGAAGCAGGGATATTTCTCAACTTGTTCTATGAGGTCAGAATTACCTTAATATAAAAATTATCTCAAAATGGAGGCGATACCCTTATGTAAGAGCTAAAAGTATAAAACTCTTTGAGGAAAACAGATGTCACTCATCACGACCTTGAATTAGGCAATGGCATTTAAGACACAACACCAAACGGAAGCCACAGAAGCCACAGGGGAAAAAAAGAAGATACAGTAGACCTCATTAAAATTAAACAAAACAAAATGTTTGCACTTTAAAGGACACCATTGGGAAAGTGAAAAGACAATCCATATAATGGGAGAAAATATTTACGTATCATGTATCTGGCAAGGGTCTAGTCTCTAGAATATATGAAGGACTTCTACAATTGAACAATAAAAGACAACATGATTTAAAAATGGGCAAGAATTTGAGTAGAAATTTCACCAGTGAAGATCTACAAATGATCTATATGTACGTGGAATGATGCTCAACATCATTAGTCATTAAGGAAATGCAAAATGAACCAGAATGAGATACCACACAGCCTTAGGATGGCTATAATAAAGCTGAACCATAACAAGTGTTGGTGAGAATGTGGGAAAATTAGAACCCTTACTCATTGCTTTTGGAAATGTAAAATGGTGCAGCAGCTTTGGAATAGAGTGTGATGGTTCTTCATAAAGCTAATTTAGAGTTACAAAATGACCCAGAAATTCCACTCATAGGTTCAATAAAAATCAAAACATGCATCCTCACAAAGACTAAAAACTAAACACAAAAACTAAAAACCAAAGAGATGTTAACTTTTCAAGGTTGAATTTTGTGGTGTGTGGATTATAAGTAAATAAAGCTGCCCAAAAGCAAAAGAGGGAGGCACCTAGGCTGCATAATTCAAGGAGACACTTACTCGTGTGCAAATACTCCCTCAAATTTGTGTCCTCATTGTCTTAAGTTTCCCACAGGAGGGAATGTGCACTGAAGGGCCAGAGAAGCTGTTCTCCAAAAGTTTACGCACAAATTGACCCAAGTGATAGGAGGGGTGGACTGTACTGGAGTTGGACACATGCCCTCCAGTTCTCTCTGAGGAGTGCCTTGTTGCACTGGGAGCAGCGAGTGCCGTGAGAAGCTTCAGGTGTCTGTCTCTTCAGAGACTGCCTGAGCTTCAGAAAGCTGCTTTTTTCAAGGAGTGTACTTTCTGAGGTGTTCCACATTCAGTGATTATAGAAGAAACAATCTAAAACCTCAGCCATTCCAGCCCAGTTTGGGAGACTCCAATAGTTACGTCTAGCTGCACAACTTTCCTATAAAGTAGGCTGAGGTGGTGGTTCAGGCCATCATCAGAGCTCAGTTCCCACCCCCCCCTCTCTTTTCCACTCCACTTTGCTTCCCTTCCTTCCACTGTGGTTATCCCAAGAGCACTTCCTAATAAACACTCTGTGTACTACATTCCGTCTCAAAGTTTCCTTTCCCGAAAACCTAATCTGCAACAGAGGTTTAGGAAAATTATAAGCAAGCAAACAAACAAACAGAGAAACAGCAAACACATAGAATCCATTAGAGTTACCAGCCCCCCAAATTAGAGGATCATTCCACCCCAGTTGTTAACAACTGTTTGTAGAAATGGGCTAAATTCATTTTCAGAATGAAATGAGGGAAGTAGGCAATAAGAAATGATAATAAATGATCACAGATCCTGAAGGGAAGCCATAGACCCTGGCAGGAGTGGTGGGACACAGTGGTAGCGGTGTGGTATCAGTGACCCAGAAAGGATATACCACCTTTCCTGTACTGAAGGAGCTCACAGGATTTTCGTAGATGTGGGCAATAATCTCTATAATTGTAGAACGACAGCGCAGGGCTGATGATTATAGTCTAGAACTCCTTTTCTTAGAGTTTTTCCGCTTCCCCTTCCTGTTTCTTCTCTCCTTCCCTCCTCCTCTGCTCACTCCCTTACTCTGAAGCCCCTGGTCCCCACTGCACCCATGCTTACCCTGGGGGATGAGTGAGGCCTCCCCACAGATCTGCCAAGCCAACCACTGTGGCATGGACTTGGATGTCAGCTCTGAGAGAAATCTATCTGTGATGAGAAGCTGAGGGTTCTTAATGAGCAGGCCACAGGCCTCAGGGCATCAGCCAGGACCCCTAATCAACACAGTAATGTGGTTTTGTAAAGTTTCCAACATCTCCTCTTTAACGAACATTGCTTGTAGACTAACTCTTACTACATATGGAGTCAGAATCTAGAATCTATTACCATTCTGCCTCTTAACTAGTCCTGGCTAGCCGTAGATAGAGAGGGAGAGACAGCAGCGTAAACGGTGCTGTTGGGGGATTTAGAGAGGTCCTTTTGTCTGTATTCTAGCTCCAGGGTTAGTAATCCTTTCCTTTTAGGCTCAGGGTTTTGCTTACCTATCTAAGCATAATCTTTTGAAAAATTAAATGGAAAAATTTTTCTAAATAATCTGAATTAAAGTTCTGCTTATTATTTATGTGAGTTTGGCAGTTACAAAACTTATGTGAGCTCAAGTTTTCTCAGGTATAAGATGAAATGAGAGGGATGCCTGGGTGGCTCAGTTGGTTAAGCATCGGACTCGTGATTTCAGCTCATCTCATGATCTCAGGGTTGTTGTGCTCTGTGCTGGGCATGGAGCCTGCTTGAGATTTTCCCTCTCCCTCTCCCCCACACCCCTGCTTGTACATATGTGTGTGCTCTCTCTCTCTCAAAAAAAAAAAAAAAAAGATGAAATGGGAATAACTGTGGGCCTAAAGGGATTATTAGAAAGATAAAGGTAGCACATTCCCTCCCCAATGTCCATGAGTGCTGTGAAGTGTATAAACCTGGCGATTCACAGACCTGTACCCCTGGGGCTAATAATACATTATATGTTAATAAAAAATTTAAAAATTTTTTAAAAAGAAAGATAAAGGTAACAATGGTGAGAATTTTGTATATTGTCAAGTACTATATAATGGTAAGATATATATATATATATATATATCTTATATATATATATATAAAATGGTAAGCTATACCCATTTCATCATAAATATTACAAATGATATTACTGTCAATTTTCTCTCTTTATCTGGGGACATTGCAAAAATGGGAGTTTTAAAGACAAGGAAGGGATGATTTGGGAGCAGTTACATGATGTACTTGTCAATGGTAGGTTTGGGCATGTGTCTAATTGAGAGGCAGAATGTACTGGATAAACCCAAGGCAGTGAATTGGTGGTGGGGAATTGCTGGCAACAATTAATCACCTTGCAGTTCAAGAATGAGTCCTAGACTACATAGCGTCTAAAGAAAGCCAAGTACAGATAACCTCATTCATTCACACATTCATTCATTTACCTATTGCAAAAACAATTAGCCAGCTTTCACTTTGTGCTTGACACCAAAAGCACTGTATAAAACAGTCACACAGAGTGGTGGCAGAGACAAGCTAATAGATCACCCATTTCAGCGTCATGTCTTGAAGCCGTGACAGCAGTAGCAAGGCTAGGAGAGGAGCATCTAGATCAGATTAGGAAGCTTAAGAAAGGTTTCTTGGAAGAGGTGATGCTCTATCTGAATTTAGAAGGATGAGTAAGTCTTAGATGACGTGGGGGCGGAGAGAGTGTTTTCCTAGAAGAGGGAACAATATGTGCAAAGACTTGGAAGCCAAAAGCAGTCTGTTGTATTTTAAGGAACCACAGTGGTTTCAAATGACTGTTTTGAAGGTGTGTGGGGAGGGCAGGTGGGAGGAAGTGAGGCGTGTGTGAAGGTGGTAGAACAGAGAAATAGAGGAGGACAGAGCCAAAATACCTGAACTTGATCCTGAGAGTAATGTGGGACCCAAGCCTGGGGGATGGTGACACAGTCAGAATTGCATTTTAGAAAGAGTAGAATTGCTGGGAAGGGGTTAAGCCAGAGGCAGGAAGCTCAGGATTTTGCACAGCAGCCGTGAGGGCATGAAGTGGGCAGTAGCCTGGTCTTGGGTTTGGAGACGAGTGAGTAAAGCTGACAGTCTGCAGAAGTTTCTGGTACTGAGCTCTGTGACCAAGTGCGGAAGCATTAAGAGGGACAAGTTAGAATGCCTCTCAGAAGCTGAAACATACAGAGACTTTGGGTTTGGTCATTTAACACTTTCTGTTAAAACCTTCCTCCCCTGTTGAGAGTATGAGTATCTGCCCAGGGTCTGCCTACTCTCAGGATCTGGGAGGAGGACCAAGCATCCAGATCTTTTCAGTTCAATAGAGGACCATTCTCACTACCAGTCAGGCACAGTCCATTATTTATTCTAAGAAATCGAGCTCATTTAAAGCAGGCTTACCCAGAACAGAGTCTCCAATTCCCCACATTCCCTGCAAGGCCCCAGGTTCCCTGCTCTGCTTCCCCTACAGACCGGTGTGTGGTGACCCTGAGCAGCCCCTCCATGGGGTCATCCTCTCCAGCTTATGCTCCCTCCTCCCAGCAGGCACACCCTCCTCTGTCGGGAGTGACAGATGACTATTTTGGTCTTGGGATTTCCTCTACAGAGTGTGTCTGTCACTTCTCCAGTCTGTGATAAATGCATTCTAAAGAACTTAAAGGCTGTTTGACTGGGGCTGAGGCATCTATTTTAGGTTAGAATTGCTGACATTCCAGGAGCATTTTTTTAATAGAGAAAAGCGTATTGGAAAGATGCGCTCTGCTCTCTTTTACATAGCAAGACGTCTGTGCTGCCTGGTGATCTGGAATGGTGTAGTGCATTTGCAACCCATAAACTGTGACCTGTGGTGGATGACCAAAATGTCCAGTGTCCTCCCAGCACCCATGCCATTGCAGAATGACTTTGTATTTCCTCCCATTAAGGGGAGAAGAGGGCTTCTTTTTCTCAGGACATTGAAAGAATGGGAGTTTTAAAGGGAAAGAAGGAAAGGACGATTTGGGAGAAGTCGTGTGATTGACTTGGCACTGCACCCAGGGAGGCTATGTCTGGGTGTGTGTCTAGCTGGGAGGCAGAATGTACCATATCCGAGTATCCTGAGAGACAAGGAGAATTGGGGGGCGGGGTTGCTGGGGAAAATAAATAAACTGCTTTGCAGTTCTCTGAGATCCCTGTGCCAGTGTCCAAAAACAGCCAAGTGCAGATCACTTCATTTATGCATCCATTATTCACTAACTCATTAATTCATTAATTTAAAAAAATTCTTAAAGATTTTTTTTATTTATTTGACAGAGATCACAAGTAGGCAGAGAGGCAGGTGGGGCAGGGGGAGCAGGCTCTCTGCTGAGCAGAGAGCCTGATGCAAGGCTTGAACCCAGGACCCTGAGATCATGACCTGAGCCACCCAGGTAGGCTCCCCAAGAGAGAGAATCTTAAGCAGGTTCCACATTCAGTCTGTTGCAGGGCTCCAGCTCACAACCTTGAGATGATGACCTGAGCCACATGGGGTCACCGAGGTCCGAGTCCTGCATGCGGATACAGTCCATGCTGCTCTCGATCTTGTTTCTTGTACCATTTTCTGATGGCTCATCCACAAAGTTCAAGTCAATGGGCTGAACTGAACCTATAGGCTGTTCCTATCAGCTTACAGTTTGTGTCCCCCAGGTACTGTGAGAAGTGAGGCTGAGTGTACTGTGGCAACTCTAGCTGAAAGGTGCTGAGCCCACCCCAGCCTTGGCCAAAAGAACCACCCAGGAGAATCAGGAGTTAAATAATGATATTTGGAGGCCTCGAAGTTTGGGTGTTGTTGATGTGCAGCAGAAGTTAAAGCATGATCTAAATCTAAAGGATAAGTATTTTGGTCTTCATTTCCCTAGAAACCTCCTTAGGCCTCCCTTGAAAATGGGTGATGCCATATTTTAAAGTCAGAATGTCCCATGCCATAGAGCAGAACTAGAAAATTTCATGAAAGCTGAGGAAAATGCTTGGATCATCACTGGAACGTTGACCATGACCAGGATTAATTTTTAAGGGGAGTCAAGGAAGGCTAGACCCCAATAACCTTTAGAATGTAGAAGCTTACAAATGTAATTAAAGGCATTGCTTTAATTTTTCTTATTGCCCTAAGTAATAATTGATTTGGTGATTTTTTTCTATTACCTTCTTGTTAAACATTTTTAGCTCATAAAAACCTTACTCTAAGCTGATTTTTCACAGAAAAATTACCTTTCCATTTCTTTTGGGTCATCTGAAAATTTTATTCACTTTACCAAATTGAACCATGTGATATCCTGGAACAATGTGAATCTTTGAAGGGTTCTCTTTGAGAACAGTAATAGAAGATATAAGAATAAAGTATCAACTAATTATTACTCTAAATTTACTATAGACCAGGTATTCTGCTTATAGCTCTACATTATCTCATTCAATCATTTCATCAGCTCATATGGGGTAGAAACTACCCTCGTTAGTGATTCCACTTGTAACTCAGGCTCAGAGCCTTGCGTTGGGAGGAAGCCAGCAGGAAGCAGCTGTGGTATCTGAGGGCATTGTGCTGTTGATGCTCTACTCCTAGCCATCACTTGGTGCTGCTGTGTTGGGACTGTGTGGTTCTCCGTTAGTATTCATGGGCCAGCCCTCCAAATTCTGTGCACTTCAGCCTTCTTCATCTATAACATGGAAGTAACTTGGAGGTAACAATATGCTGTTAACTGTTAACAATATGCAGAAACAGAGGACTGAAATATGCCATTTTGTATTACTGTAGTAGTAGATATGGAAACTCTCTGAGGATGTAAAATAGTATCTTGCACATGGTAGGAAATTTGTTTTTGTCCCTACAAAGATTGTCAAGACAAGTGATCAGAGTCTTGATCTCAACAGGTCTCCCCGTTTCTGTGTCTTCTCTCTTTCTCCACACAGTATTTGAAAGATATTCCGTAAATATGAACGTTCCTGGTTCTTGTCCGCTAGACTGAGTCCCAGCCACTTTTGACATGAACAGAAGATAGACGTCTGGTCTAGAAACTCAGGGACACCGAATGATTTGTCATTGTCCTATGAGAGATACAAAAACTGGTAGCAACAGAGATGTCCAATGAAGGACAGTAAAGTCAAAACATCTGTGAAGATAAATGATGCTTACTGAGTGGGAAGGTTTAGGAAAGAGGTGTGGTCAACGTATTCAGCAGGAGGTAGCTGTTCCCTTTGTGCCTCCCAAAGAATGTTAACCTGTTTACAGGTGCACAGTGGATGAATGGGTTGGGTGCTTAGAGGAAACAGAATATTCTTTATCTGGGACTGGGATTTGCCCCTTGTGTGTCTCAAGTAGTTCCAACAACTTGAACACACAAATGTGTAAGTGTGTGCACGCATGTGTGTGCACACACACACAGATATACAGTGACTGATACGTGCACACAGACCCATGCCCACATCACAAAAGATGCACTTAAGCAGAACTCCGCTATTTCTTTTAATATTTAGCATATATGGCCAAAGGAAAAGAAAATCAATAGATAATACAAGATAAAATGAATCCTCAGTTCCTTAACAAGGAGGAAGGGAGAATGTATAAAACGTCAACATCAGCCTCCAGGCCAGTGATGAGGGCTGCCCCTCTGGTCTCATAAATCCTGCCTAACAAGACAGAGATTACCAGCCATAAAGCATCTCATTCTCACATGGTGTCATTTCCATAAATGCAGTATATAAAGAACACAATGATGAGTGCTAACTCAGATCACTGGGGAAAAGACAAATGTTCATAAAGGAGCTTTTGTTGTCAAAGTGAGGTTTTAGAACTTGTCTCAAAAGGATGTCTCAAAACTGCTATGAAGAAATAAACACACATTTATGTGTGTGTGTGTCTATGTGTATATGTGTGTATATATGAATAATTTTTTTTCTTAGTATTTCCCCATCAGCAGAAACCTAGACTGCTGAGTAAGGAGGTCAAAGGGACATGACCCTTGCCTTCACAATAGCACTAACTGTCCATTTTCCCTTGTGTGTGTCCTAAATGATGTCACCAATATGCTTTTTGCCAGTCCACACCACAGGACTACTGGGATGCAGTTCAGGCTTGTTGAAGTTTTCCTGCCCAGGTCCCTGAAGCCACCTTCTGATTAATAGTGGTCTTTCTAATTAAGAGAACTTCCATCAACACTCTGTGCCCCATGAACAAGATGGGGGTGTCTCTAAGAAGCAGTGGAGCCCATCTTCTAAATCTGTTATCTCCTAGTGTTTGACTCCTTGCCATCTTAGACAACTCCTAATATCCCAGTCTTGTTTCTGGTCCTGTGAGGTATTTCATAAAATTGAACAGCTTCTGATTCTCTCAAAACCAGAAATCCTGAGGGTGAGGAGACAATTCTGTTAAACTCCTTCTGCCTCGTCTCCAGAAGGCTGACAGCTGACCCCCCTCCCATGGACAGCTACATAATCATGTAGATCATGCAAAGAACAGTTGTTTTTTTTTAATTATTTTTATTAACATGTAATATATTATTTGCCCAGGGGTACAGGTCTGTGAATCATCAGGCTTACACATTTCACAGCACTCACCACAGCACATACCCTCCCCAATGTCCATAACACAAACACCCTCTCCCGACCCTCCTACCCCGTAGCAACCCTCAGTTTGTTTTGTGAGATTAGAAGTCTCTTATGGTTTGTCTAGTTGGGGGGGGGGGGGCGTTAAGGAAGTTTTTTACTATAGGAAGAAACACTTCTCTTCTGCCCCACCTTCCAAAACAAAAACAAAAAGTAACTCTACTGCCTACTTAATTTTTCTACCTGTCCACCTAATCTGTTCTTTTTTCTCATCTCCTATGGCAAGAACAGACACTTGACTGTGGGACACAGGTTAAGCTTTTATACTCCTTAAACATCCCTTAAGACAGTTGTAGTAGGAGTTGTAACCACACTCGGGTATCCAGGGCATTTGGCAACAGACCCAAATCCCTCTTTTCTTAAACCTGCGTTCCCTCCCTTCCCCACAACAACTCTCTCCTTCTGCACATCTGCCATCACACACATAAACAGTCCACACAGAGCACAGGAGCACCTCGGTGACTTAGGTCTTAAAAAGGGTGTGAGAGAACTAGGATTATACACATTTACTCATTTGTCCATCCATCCGTCCAATGGAAATTTATTCCAGGCACTTTGACGGGTGCTGTGACATTTCAAAGATAAAGATGAAATGTGTCTGCCCTCAATGAACTTTTAACTCTGATGGTGACTTGGGATTACATTATACCTGAACTTCCCATGATAATGTTTTCAGAGACTCACTAGTAGGGGGAAGACTCATTAAAAGGGACCACTGGGGGCACCTGGGTGGCTCAGTGGGTTAAAGCCTCTGCCTTCAGCTCAGGTCATGATCCCAGGGTCCTGGGATCGAGCCCCACATTGGGCTCTCTGCTCAGCGGGGAGCCTGCTTCCTCCTCTCTCTGCCTGCCTCTCTGCCTACTTGTGATCTCTGTCTGTCAAATAAATAAATAAAAACTTTTAAAAAAATAAAATAAAAGTAAAAGGGACCACTGATTTAAAGGAGGACAAATAAAATGGAAGGATTGGAAAATGGGGACTATTAGGGAAAGCTAGAGGAAGCACTATTATTTACCACAGAAGGAAAAATCCTGAAGTAATGACTTCATGAGAGTATTTAAATATATAGAGGATGGACTCCATTATGGATCTCTCATCCATGAGTTTATCTAAAACCCTTTTTGAACCAAATTATCTTTTTTTTTAGTCTGTGCTATCTCTAGGCATAATGAGTTCTTTATGTAGACTGCCTGCTGTGTGAAATAACACATCCTTTTGCTTCTGAAATTTCTTCCTTTAAGCTCACAGGAACTCCCCTAATTCTAGGTTCCCAGGATGTGGTTAGCAGTCTTAATGCTGGGTGCCCTCCCTGAACCTGACATGATTTGGAGGCTTCTTTCATACCTACCTTCAAGCCCCTGTTTTCCTGAAGAGTCCTTGTTGTTCCTTATAGAGAACATGCTTGACTTTTGTTATCAAATTAGCTACACAATTTCCTGAGATTTCTCTAGCTCTTGTGTGTCTTTTTAGGGGAATGCTAAAAACAACAAATGTATTAATTAATCTAAAACACACTTCCCCCTACATTTTAACATCTCTAAAATCAAGATATGTTCTACAATCAGTGTTAAGAAAGAAATGAGTCAAAGTTTAATTGCCAGCATTTTTTTCCCCTTAATGTTAAGAAAAAATATTGGCGTGCTTGACACTCACCTTCAGTCATGAAATATGGTATTAATATACTATTGTTTTTTGTGGGACAGTAAATGATAAGGCACAATGGTAATGTTTATGAGATGCTTCATGGATTGTGCAGAATTTAGTTAATTTGTGTATTTGTTCAGTGTTTCTTCAGGTGCTTTTTTCCACCAACATCCTTATTGTCTCAAAGGCCAAACCAGCTTCTCTGTTATTTAAAACTCTTGGTAGAACACCACATCCCCATCAGGACCTAAATGATGCTAACCAATAAGACTGGTGAAGAAGCACCAGAAACGTGCCTTCGATTTCTAACCTGCCTCCCCAGGCAAACCCCACAGGCTATTTTTTCCCTATTGGTTCTGTCTAGAAGTATAGAGAAAGAGTCTTTACCCCTCATCCTCCCAACTGGGTTTGAATATAAAAGACAAAAGAATGTCAGGATGGAGCTCTGAGTTCTTTGGAAAAAGGAATTGTAGAAAACAGCACGATATCATTATTATTATCATGTTGACCGTGTCCCTTGAAATCTCAGCCATTCTGGAGAATGGATTTTCAACTGAAGTGCAGCTCTATAATCGGAGCTTAATTGGAGGTAGAGTCTGTTCAGCAAGCTTCTCAGCATGACTCTCCTTTCTAAGGCAGATTGTATTTCACTTTGCATAATGAGGCAATCTTTCTATTTACTGATTATTTCCTTATATAACTTGATCACTGAAAAGAAGTCACCGCCAGGATGTCAAACAACTGACTAATAAACATATTCCCAGTTCCTGATGTGCAGAGCACTTAAGATCCCTCTTTTGCTTGCAGATGGAAGTTTGTGCACACTGTATGTCAGAGGACACATTTTGCTAGAAGGCAAGGTTTATATTCCTGGCATTTTCTAAATAAAGCCAGGAGGAGAAGGACAGGGTAATGTATCCATGGCTGGCATCTTGAAGGTGTGAGATAGGATGTGAAATTCTTAAGAGTTGACCTAATGATCACACAACTAACATTTGCAGAGTGCTTCATAATTTCGTATTAATTTATTCCCTACACCACCACAATAGAAAAAAGCAAAACATGTATTATCCCACTTTGATAATGAGAAAAGCAGTAATTGAAACAGTTAACTTGTCTAAAAATACAGTTAACAATTGGCAGAACCAAGAATTGAAGCCCAGGTGTTTTGATTCAGAACCCTGGGTATCATGCTGTCTCCCCCTGAATGCTGACTATTTTCCAGGTCTTACCCCAGTCTTCCTGACAACCACAGTGGTACCTACCAATCCTGTGTCTTTAATGATTCAGATAAGGGAGCCGACAGGTTTGTACCAGTTTCTTTAGATAATTTCCTCAATCATCCAATTTGTTTTATGGCATAGACCAAAATTCTACCTTTTTCCGTTGTTCCTATAACGTCTACTGGCTTGCTTTCTATCTAGAACTTATCCTGATGTATAACTTTTCTGTGTATTGGTGTGTCTCCTTACTCTCTGTCTCCCCTATATGGGTATGTGTGGGTGTGTATTGTTACATACAGGGCTCAGCACAGTGCCTGACACATAGCAGGCATCCAGCAAGTATTTGTTAAATGGATGAATGAATAAAAGGTGCCTGAAATGGCTTAATTTCCCTATCGGCACTAAAGTAAGTGCTTGGACTTTTGTAAGTGAGCCACTTTACTGCAGATTTTATTTCCTTCAACAACAAATCCGTGTTCAAGTTCTCATGGTATTTTGTAGTGTCAACCCAGCATCTTGAATTGTTCTGACAGAAACTCCATATCATCTGCATTCAATTATGCATTTACTGTATTGTAGACCTTGGTTATCTCATTACAACTGGAAGGAAATTAAAAGGAAAGCCAAATAGCACACTAGGGACCACTGCAGAGATAGAGTCTAGACTTAAGAATTGCGGTGGCTATATTTATGGTCTTCTTCCTGGGTTCAAGTACTTTCATAATTCTTGATATTAACTCAATGAACCCTCCAATTTTCCCAAACTTATGTAAGCAACATTGGTAACGTGGTAAGGAAAAACAAAACAAAACCTGTATTCAGTGTAGCATGTGTCTTGTACCATCAGCAAAGCTAGTGCTCTCCTCTGCCCATAAACCATCTCTTGTAAAGCTCTGTATCCTCTCCCAATAGCATCAAGTCCCTCTGTGCAGACATTGTGCTGTGTTGGTCAATGTGCTTGTTAAACTGACCCACTGCTTATATTTTAGTTAGAACTGATGACAGTGACGTAAGTCAATATTAGTTATCACTGTCCTTGATCTGCTCCTCAAGATAGAACCTACATGTATCTTCTTCCAACAAGTTGGACAAACATCAGTAGTAAATAATGCATTATAGATAGAGGTCACCTGCTGATTGGTGGCAGCCACTGACAATTATAAGCTTGCTTCCTGGACATCTGAACTGATAATACTTCCTTCCTCTGTCCTCCTTCCAAACCATCCCCCTTTCCAAGTTCATCACTTTGTTTTCAAAGAATCTTACTCATTGCCTACTGTAAAAACACAAAGTCTAAATTTATTTTTTTTAAGATTTTATTCTATTTATTTGTCAGAGAGAGAGTGAGTGAGTGAAAGTACAAGCAGGGGGAGAAGCAGGCAGAGGGAGAAGCAGGCTTCTTGCTCAGCAAGGATGTGGGACTTAATCTCAGGACCCTGGGATCATGACCTGAGCTGAAGGCAGACACTTAACTGACTGAGCTACCCAGGACCCACAAAATCTAAATTTAACCCCATCTGTCCCCCAAAATGTCCCTAACGTGAGACACAAAAACATAGACATGTTTTTGCTAAAAATTAAAATGACTTAGTGTCCTCAAGTTATGTGAATAAATAGAAATTTAAATAAACAAAAATGAAGCAACATCCTTATCTTTAGAATCATAGTATATTTGTGGAATAGAAGTCCATGATTATCCATCTGATCTAATAATCCAGGGGCCTCTAATTATGGACGAGGAAGCGGAGACCCAGAGAAGTGAAGTGGCTTGTCCAAGGTCATATGGTCACTTAGAGACAGGAACAATGTTTCTTAATGTCCAATTCAATATGATTTGTAGGTCCTAGAGAGGAGGCTATGACTGGGTTTGTAGACTTGTCAGTCTTTGGTTTGTTCTACTCACTAAGATTAGTATGTCTAACTTTTGTTTCTGAGTAGACATTCTCAGTTGTTGTGAGGCTATGGTTCACTTGATAATTCTTGACATAGCTTCTCATCTTGTAGAGAATGCCTGTTCTTACTCCAGCTGTGTTACTAGAACAGATACGAAGAAGAATCCCTTCATTATAGCTTCCATTTGGCATGATTCAAGCATAGGAATGGCTTAAAAGGAAACACCTTCCTTTTATGTTTTACTTCAATTTCAGGTTAATTGCTGAGGCTTCACCTTTTGGTCAGTGCCCTTGGTTTCAAAAAGCCCCTGCTCTCTGTGAGGAAAAAAAATTTTAGACACATTCCCCTGACTAATCTGGTTAAGTCCTGAGATCACTCTTGAGAATTGAATGAAAACACCATTCCCCATATTTATTACACATCTATAACTAAAAAACTAAAAATATTTATTGTATTTGTATGATAGGTAAAAACAGAGAAATTAAATTTCAGTCTCCTATTTAGAGATTACTCTCATTTTTAGCTATGAGGGCAGGGCAACAGTAGAGTTTTTATGGAGGTGGATAGATGAGGAAATTAAAGGGAGATTGTTCTGCACTTTGTTCCATCTCCACCTGACTCTGGTCTTCTCTTATTTCCTCAGAGGAGTATGCCTGCAGTACTTTAAGCTTCTGGGATTTTAGTTCTTCTATCTGATTCACATCTTGAGCCACTTTACAGTATAATGTGCCAGTGGGCTGGTCTGCATCACTGATTCTCTGCAGTTTCTTTAAAAGTGAATATCTGGTGACTTTGGGCAGATTATCAGCATGCAGATTGGTGCAATCATGGAATCATGGGGTGCCTGGGTGTCTCAGTGGGTTAAATCCTCTGCCTTCAGCTCAGGTCATGATCCCGGGGTCCTGGGATCGAGCCCCACATCGGGCTCTTTGCTCAGCAGGGAGCATGCTTCTTCCTCTATCTCTCTCTCTCTCTCTATCTGTCTGCCTCTTTGCCTACTTGTGATCTCTATCTGTCAAATAAATAAATAAAATCTTAAAAAAAAAACTTGGTGCAATCAATGACTGTGTGATTTTTCCTTAAAACAAAAACAAACTGAGGGTTACAGAAGGGAGGGTTGGGGAGATGAGGTAACTGGGTGATGGGTATTAAGGAGGGCACATGTGGTAATGAGCACTGAGTGTTATACGCAATTAATAAATTGCTGAGAGAGAGATAGAAAGAGAGAAGAAATGACAACCTAAATGTACTAAAACTCCAGACTGAGATTATGCTGAAAGTCTCCAGTTGGTATGTATAGATCAAGAACTTAGCTAATTCAAACACACCCAGAATCTGACAGGGTTACTCTGTTGGGATGAACTTCTAAGATGTGCTGAATTGCTAAAGCACCCTTCACTGTGGCAGTGGAGACCAACTTCGGTAGCCCCTCGCCGATCCCAGGAGACATCCAGTATGGGTGGATTCTGGAGAGAAGGTGTAGTCAGGTGGCCAAGAGCTTGGGTATTGAAGCAAGACTGCCTGGATATGAACAGGGGGCCACTGCCTATTTGATATATGACCTTACACAAGATGGTTGTGCCTCAAATTTCTTACCCATTATCCAAAAAATAACAATAATATCACCAACCTCACAGGATGCTGAAATAACCAAATGTACTAACACCTGTAACGTACTAGAATAATTCCTAGTACATAGTAAGTGTTAGTACCAGTGATAATTAGATCAAACTGTCTATCTAACAACAATGTTAAGGAGGAAGCAGACCATGACCATTCATCAATGTCTTGGCCTTCATGAAAACTGCTCCACAAGTACAGTGGAAACATTGATTTAGAAGTTATTCCCAGCTGTGCTATTTTGGGCTCATTAACTTATGTTTCTGAGATCCAGTTTCTTATCTACAAAACAGAGTACTAATACCTACCTCATAGTGTTGTTATTAGGCTAAATAATATCATGTAGAGGAAACTGTGCCTGATACAGAATAATGGTCAATGCCTATCACTTCCCTTCCCTTCCCACCACCAAGACCACTACCAATCCCCTACAGCCAAATTGAGTCAACTGGGAAAGAATGCAGTTTTTGCATCAGAGTTTTCAAAATGAGAAGGAAAATTCATTTAATTATTAATCCAATGAATATTTATTGAGAACCTACAATGTTCCAGGCCCCATGCTGGGCACTTGAGAGACAATGGACAATGGGCCCAGCTTTCATGGAGTTTGCATTTACCGGAAATGGCCACTCTTAGTGGGTGAGAGATCCTCACTTTGATATTCAAGGTATAGAAGGAAACATTGTTGATTATTATCTCTCATAAAATGTCCAAGGAAGTTTTTGTTTGAAGAGGAAGTCATCTTTGGATTCTTCTCTTTCTTTGAATTGGACTGCCAAGCTCCATCACACCACAGCCCCTGAGGTGGTGCTTCACTCTCCATGGAGAAAATAGAAGTTGAGGGGAACTGCATGTCATTGATTAGGCTAACTTCAGTGTCCCATCTGTCTTCATGGCTCAAGATCTTCAGTTGCAGTTCCAAAACTCTTCAGAACCAAGACCAAATATTGGTTCTCACTAAGAGCTTACTGGCTCTTGTAGCAGAAATTTGAAAAGGTGGCTGCATGCCATGGTGCTTTGTAGAGCTCAGAATCATGAAGTTCTTCCTCTGGGAGCTTAACGTTTAACTTTGTCAAAACTCTCAAGCCAAATGAGGAATTTACAGGAAGAAAAACTGATCTGTGGGAAGGAGGAGTATGATAGTGTGAAAGAAGTAGGACCTTGGAATTGGATGAACCTTGGAATCAGGAGAGGAGAGGTAGAGGTATAGACTATGGAGTTGGAAATGTCTTGGTTTCATTATCTTACTAGCTATGTGACTTTGAGGATGTTACTGAACCATTCTGTGCCTCAGTTTCTTGGTCTACAACATGGGAATAATAACACTAACAACTTCATTAAGTTACTAGAAAAACATTGTGAGTCTAATTAAGATCCTCCTGAGAATGTTTAAGGGAAGAGCAGGGAGGTGCTCTGCTAGGATTGCGCTGGGCAGTACAAGTGGGGACGGGGCTGCAGGCAGGGGGAAGCCATGTGTTGATTATCTGGTATGTGTTATGTTCTCTGCTATGTGCTGAGAAAAGAGGAGATACAGAGTAAATATAAAACATGAACTGATTATCTGAGTACCAGATAACCTCCCACACATTATTGAACTAAATCTTCATGACATCCTTAATAGATGGTAAATTATATGAGCTATAGTTTGCAGATTAGGAAACAGAGATTTCAAAAGTTTATACAGCCAATAAATGACAGAGCTAAAAGTCAAACACAAGGTGAACTTATTCCCAAAATCTATACTTTACCCACTCTTCTGAGGGTAAGACCATATCTTTTTTTCCAATGTGCTCACTGTCTAATGTTAAAAAACACTATGATTATGTAGATGGCATGGACTTCATAATTACAGACTCTAGTGTGAAAATGAAATTTTGTTTCCTTTTATCTAACCTTAAGTCTTAGATCTGAAATTTCACCAATGGGAGGAATTTTAATCTTAACCTGTTTAAGGTAAAATCTCTTGTACCATTTTCTCCCCTCATGTTTGTTTGTTTTTTTTTTTTTAAATAAATATCCAGTGAATTTAGGATTTTTTTTCTTTCCCTTAACCCAAAGGTAGTCTAAATTCCAAGCAGTCAAACAATGTTGTGGTATTTTGTCTGTGGCCATTCTCTGACATTGCTCACCTTTGCTAAGGAGAAGTTCATCTACCTCTGTAACTACTGACCCTCTGCTGATGCTCACAATCCCATCATGGTCTAAGCCCCATCCTGCCATCTTGACAACCAATCTCCTCCTTGATATTCACATGTAAATGCTTTTCTCATTAGACTTTTCAACACATTGCAGAAAATATGGGATTCCTCACATAAGATAGTTGATGGTTGGGTGTATAAACTATCAGCCTGTAAGTTGTAACTTTAGGTTTCACTTGAAAAACTGAGAGATCTCCATATGTTTATAGCAAAGAGTCATTTTACTGTCTTATCACAATGAATAGCATGAAATTTTTAAAATTAACATATAATGTATTATTTGTTTCAGGGGTACAAGTCTGATTAATCAGTCTTACACAATTCACAACACTCATCATAACACATACCCTCCCCAATGTCCATCACCGATCCACCCCATCCCTCCCAACTCCCTCCCCTCCAGCAACCCTCAGTTTGTTTCCTGAGATTAAGAGTCTCTTATGGTTTGTCTCCCTCTCTGGTTTCATCTTGTTTCATTTTTCCCTCCCTTCCCCTATGATCCTCTGTCTTGTTTCTCAAATTCCTCATATCGGTGAGATCATATGATAATTGTCTTTCTCTGATTTATTTCACTTAAGCATAATAGCCTCTAGTTCCATCCATATCATTGCAAATTGCAACATTTTGGTTTTTGATGGCTGCATAACATTCATATATATATATATACACACACACACATACACATATATATGTGTATATATATCTCATATCTTCTTTATCCACTCATCTGTTGATGGACAACTAGGTTCTTTCCATAGTTTGGCTATTGTGGACATTGCTGCTTGGATAGCATGAAATTTATCTCTTACATCTTGGACTCCCCTACAAAGAGAGTCTTCAGGTCAAGAATTTTGAGAATCTAGTACACAGCTCAATGCCTGGTACATGATGAGTGTTCTATAAATACCTGTTTTAAAACAATGTATGAATGAACTCACAACTACTGAAAAAATACCTAGAAATTATAGAGAGGTCCTTCTGGGCAGATGTAATGATATCCAAGAGTATTTTAATGATGTTATTTTACCTTGCTTACCTCAAATAAGAGAATGCAGGGGCTACATTAAGGAAGAAAGATAGAAAATCATAATTGGGGAGATTAATTGGGGAAAGAAACAAGGATACCAGTACTGAGCACTAGCTACGTGTGAGACCCTGTTTTAATGCATCTGCATTAAAGAAGGCTTTGCCTCTGCTGATCAAGTTTCGATTTAAAAAAAATAGCTGAAATTTTTTTCTCTTAATTCAGACAAAATTATTTTGGACTCTTTAAAAATGCCTTTAACTAAAGTCAAAGGAAAACTTCATGACAATCTCACTTGAGTAAGGATACAAGTTTTTCAGAATGTAGGTGTTAAATTCAAATCTAGCTACAAACTAGCTTTGATGTGAATATTTCCAAGCTACCAAACCTTTAATCAAACTCACTAAATCCTGAAGCCCGAAGAATTAATTCTGGCTGGGGTTTCTCTGGTGAACTGGTAGGAAATCACATAAGAGATTTGGCTTGAACAGCCTTGTGTGAACACTAAGTAAAGACCAGGTAGAATATCCAGGAAAAAGGGAGAAAAGGATTATGTGTATCTGGTCCCTATTAAGAACTGGACATCTTAAATCATTTTGTTCTTACAACTTTATAAGATAGGTATTATTATACCCATTTTACAAATGAGGAAAATAAGGTTTGGAGAGTTTAGAAAATGTGCTCATTTAGTAAGTAGCAGAGCCAAGTTTTGTACCTTAGGTTGTGTGTCAAAGGTTAGGACATGGTGGGGGGCATTACAAAAGCTGGGAGCCTGAGTTGGAAGGGCACATTTGATATTCAAAAGGCCCAACTGGACAGAAAGCACAGGCAGAATCATGACCAATAAAGACCTCAATATCTGGAACCAGAATGTGTGTACAGATGGCACCTGATCAAGGCTCCAGGCTAGTCACAAGGTGAAAGACAGAATCCAGACTATACCAGCTTGGCATAGAGTGCTTCAGGGCTTAGAACACTCCATAGCTGTATCTGTTACATGGAGTATGGATCCTGGGGCATGGACTGTCTCCCTTATGTCTGGGTTTGAAGCTGGTTTCTTGGCATGAACAAATAAGGCAAGTAGGTGGATAAGGGATGGGTCTACAGATGCCCCTCCTCCAAGGAGACCTTAGACTTTCTTGGGTGACATAGTAATGTGTTTGATGATACATAGTAGCTTTAGCATATTTTAGAGACGGAAATTTGAGTAAAAGTTTATCTCCAAGATAGGAAACAGAAACGTGGAAGTCAGGAACAGGGCTGGGCCCATGAATCTGCCTAACAATGGGTGATGAGAAAGAGTTAGGTCAGTGATAGAACTCTTGACCTGAACTTGGAAATTTTCAGAGAAGTTCAGTGAGGGTGGTTGGAATATGGGATCGAACATACCTGTCAGGTAACTGATGAAAGGGCACGTTCAAGCCCTAGATTTTGAAGGCATTCTTCATAGCACCTGTAAAAGGCAGTAAGTTTCTCAGCGGTCGGTGGCTAAATAGAAGGAGTCACCAGCTTTCATGGTGAACCAGTTACAATCGGGGGGAGAGTATTATGAGGGGGATCATTCACTATAGAGATGGGGTCTGGAAGAGACTAGGTTATGGGTCCAGGTACAGGCAGGCATTTTTTCTTCACTCTGTGACATTGGCCTTTAATTTAAAGACATAAGCCTTTAATTTGAGAATGACCTATTTTTTTTTTTTTTATAATAGTCAGAATTCCCCAACTTCGCCCAGGGCAGCTCCTAAGGTTTCTCTTATGAGAAGTGAGATGATGCTACCTTTTTCAATATCCGTCAAACAGATACAATGCAAGAAACCTACCCACTAGGCCGTTTATTAAAACCACAGCACATCAGCCCACACAGGCTTGCCTGGTACCTCCTACACTTGGCAATGTTAGCCTGAGTCCTCTGTTAATTGCAGCAAAGCTATCATCCAAAAAAGAACATGCCTTGGCCTGGGGCTGGGATTTGCAATTTTCTGTGCAGCACCTAACTCACAATCCATTTTTTTTCCCTTGTTTTTGGGCTGTTGGTATTGGTTTAACTAGCACGGTGGCATACTCCTCAGGTGGTGTTCGGAGCCACTGTACCGCCTTATTGAATGCCAGCCGGAGCTGCAAGTCCCTGCTCTAATTTTTTTTACACATCTACCAGCAACATCAGGTTTTATTAACAGGGGAGACAGCTTTCTAATGAAATATGGCTCTTAACTTCCTTTTATATTTGGTAATATCCTGAACTCTTTATCCAAATGAAGCATAAAGCACTTACAACTGTGTTTTGCCATTGCACTGACCGAGGAATATATTCATTTGCAGTAACATGGGATTCAATGGAGTGGAAAATAAGCTCTGAAAATTGCTCTTGCCACAAAATTGTATCAATAAATAGGAAAAGCCCATTTAGATTTCACTGACCAATCTCCCCCCTGTGACAAAAATTAATATGGCCAAGTGGTACGTATAGAAGGTAAGAAGCAGTAGACGCCAGAGGTGGAGCAAGCCATGTGTCAGGCTCTGCCTGGTGCGGCTGACCTGTTGTACTGTTCCCAGAGCCGGCTGAGGGTGCCTTTGTGGGTGTGGGAAGAGCAGTGGGTGGGAGGTAGGTGTAAGGCTCTGGGGCATGAAGCAGGAGGAAAGATGCTGGAAGCGACCACCTGTAGGTCATTGACCCCACTCTTCCTATTGTATCTCTGAGTGTGCATAGACTGAAAACCTTTCCCGGAAGGCATCTAGCCCAAGTTGAGAAAATGCAAAGCAGGCTCATATTGTACTTCTTTGAGTCAGTGAGGCTTCTGGCTGTTAATTTCAATTCACCATATTCTCATCATAAAATTCTAGCAGACACATCCAAAAATAAACACATGCTTGATCTGTGGTTTACCCATGTGGAGATGAATAAAACATCAAGTTCAGGTATAAAATAGTCAATTATGATGTTAAAATTTTGTGGAAAAAATAAGGACTTGTGATTGATGATATGGAAGTAAAGTTAAACTAAGAGTCAGAACTGACAGTTACTGCCTGGTTTTGGGCAAACCAAAGAATCTCCTGATCTCAGATGCCATATTGGTAAAATGGACCTCATAATGGCTCTGCTGCTTGCTTCTCAGAGTTACAGTTGAATGAGATGGTGCGCGAGCATCTGTAAACATTAGAGGTACACTTATTACTCTCTATCATCAGCACTAATGTGGAAGAACACTAATCATGAAGGTAAACCACACCTTTCAGAACTACTCCTTTGTTCTACAAGCGGCAAAATTTTGTGGTGAAAGATGATGGTCTTAGGAAGCTAAGGAGATAGATTGGAGTCTTACCTCTCCTGCTGCAACATAGTAAGCCTGCAGGCAGCTACCTTAACATCTCCCATTTTCCTGTCAGAAAATGAGATGGCTGTACTGGATTATCTCTGAAATTCCTTTCCAACCCTAAATTTTGTATGTCTTTGGCCAGAGAGGTAGCATACTAGAAACCCAGATCATAAGCTAAGAAAGAAAGAACATCTGTCATAATTTCTAAAACAAAAAGTTCACAGGTCTCTTGCAATTTGATGTTAAAGGACAAGGTCATGGAGGAAATTTTGGACAGGTTTTAGAGAGCTGTACTCTCTAGAGTGAACTTGTCTTGAACCAAAATCACATTACTTGCACTGTTATCAGATTTCTCTTTTTAACCCCGCTTTTGAATCATCTGTCCAGTGTCAGTGAAGCTTGCTAGAGGTGGTAGACTCCTCTCCTTTCCAGATAACCATGGGGATTCTTAAGTCTTGACAAAGATGTAAAAACTATGCATTTATATGCCCATTGCCATGCTGGCAGAAGCTGGCTTATTGCTTCCTCACCTTGCCAATAGAGGTGCTTTTGGGGAGCTTCTCTTATGCTGGATTTGCACAGACGCATGCAGGAAAGTATCCCAGGCCTCTTGCATGTTGACTAAGCCCCCCTCTCAGCCCTCTAAATGCTTGTCAGGAAGTCCTGACAAGTGATAACTCCATGTGGCACTCAGCATGGCGGAACCGTGTTCTTTCCTCCCTCTATACGCTCTTGCCAGACTGCCCCTTCCGCCCTGCAGGGTTTCTGCTGCTCTAGTTAGAGTCTAGCAGATGATCACACAGACTTGTAGCAGGTGGATCAGGGAGGGAAACAATGACTTGTAGTCTGTGTCCCATTAGCAGCAACGTGGGTGAAGAGTCTGTACTATGTTTTATGGCTCCACTTGCCAGTTATTCTCTTGAAGAGAGTGCAAACTCCTTAATCAAATTTTGAGAGGCCTTATCAGTGTAGAGTCATTGATCCTCAACTCAATATGGTGCTCAGGATTGAGATTCCGACTTCAGTTGCCTTGGTTAGACCATCCATGGTATATCTATAATCAGTCAATATTCTTTCGAATTAATGAATGAAATATATGAGAACATTTTCTCTACAAAAACCCAAATAATACAAACTGAAGCCCATTTACCATTGCCTGTTATCCTGTGTGCCTACCCAGAGGAGAACAGTCAGTCGATTAGTTTTTATGAAATATGGCTGTAACAGGATGATGAATGGGAGGGCAGCTGAGGAGTCTTTGGGAACATCTCTGCAGGATTCTCTAAGACGTAGTAGAACTGACTCTGCTACCATCACCCTGTAGGTTTCTCCACCAGATGTGTAAGAATGGAAGTGAAAATGTGATGTGTTGGTTTAGAGACAGGGTACTGTGAGCATCAGAAGAATTGCTTTAGCCTAACCCTCAAGCCAAAGGAGGAAGTCTCCAGGAGAACCCACTTTTATATTTGAAGAATGTTAGCAAGAAGAACCTGGCCTCTAATGCCCTAGTTGGACATCTGCTTAAGTGGTGAACTTGCTGGTCTTCACTCAACCCCTGTTTGAGCAGGGTGAAGAGAGAATTGGGTAGAGGGGGGAAGATGAAGCAACTACATGTTGTTGGATTTGGCAAGGATAAAGGAGTTTTCTGTGCCTCAAGTGGACATGGAAGAAGGTAGCTTGAACATTCTGGTTGTTACCCTGACTGCAATGGCTAACTTCCATGAGAGGAGATACTGTCAGCAAGGGAATGGGGGTTTGAACCTCTAGGAAAGTAGGTCAAGGGAGGTCAAATCAGAGCTTTTCATCTGTTTCAGGAAGAATTCACTCATGGTCCTCAAAAAAGATGCCTGCCAGCTCAATGTCATCAAAGGCCAGACAGTGTCAACCAAGAGAGGCCCTCAAAGGCACAAAGACTCCAGTTCCACTTCTCTACTCCTGATCGCTGCAGGGGAGAGAGAGACCTAGAAGAGGGAGGAGGAAGACAAGCAGCACAAGAATAGGCATCCTCCCTACTACAGGTGCCTCCAGCTGGGGTCAGGCTGAACCAGGGGGGTGGAAGGGTATGAGATAGTTTATTTAAACCAGGATAAATGGGGAAGATTAACCTAGACTGTTTAATACATGAAAGTAATTGGAAAGCTATAGGATCTTCCTGCACATCATTAGGGGTTAGAAAGGGGAGATTCAGCACAGTTGAAGGTAGTGATTGAAAAAATAACAAAGCAGTTCCATATCTGTATTGCAGTGAATCAGATTTTTCAATAAACCAGTTATGTGCAAGATATAGTGTCGTTTGTGTTTTTTTAACATTAATAATGTCATAATGTATATATCATTCTGTAGTATGCTTTTTCTAATGCAGCAATATGTCTCAAAGATCTTTACACGTCAATACACTTGGATTTTGTTGTTATTTATAACTGCTGCATAGACTTATGCAGTAAAACATTCCTAGAGTTTATTTAGCCATTCTGTGGCTGCGGGTTTTTAGCTGCTGTGGAACATGTGATGATTGGGCAGAGACTGTAAGAGATGCCAGGGTTTAGCATAATCTCCAAAGTAGGGCCATACCGGACTGATGCTATGGACTGATTAAGAACTTGTCAAGAATTTCCAAATATTTAAGGCAGGGTTCTACGTTCTTAGACACTGGGAAAGAGGCATAACAGGTTACCTAGGAATACAGCGATCTTCTCTTCAGCCTCCTAGTTATTGTTCTTCTAAGCCCCCATCTTACTGAGGGAGAAGCAAAGCCAGTGATTGCAGGTCAACACTCTGTTTCCTTACCTTAAAATTGAATTGTTCCTTAGCCTTCTAAATTTTGGTTTTGTGGCAATTAACCAATAATGTCAGAGAAGTACTTTGAAAATCCTGAAATGGGGATTCATTACAAACTCAAGGATTTATTAAAACAAATTCCCTCACCAGCTGGATATAATATTTCATATACATTTGTCAGATACATATATTTTAATCTCTAATTTATGTTTTTAAAGTAATACATGCTTATAACAGCAGAGTATTTTTTTCTGGTGATACTTTGCCTCAGTGCCAGTAATTACTGAACAGATGTAAGGGTAGCCAAATAACTACATGCAATATTAAACATGCAATGTTGAGGACAGACTATACTAATGATTTCATATTTTGTAGGACTCTAGTCATCATGGTCAAATATATCTTAAATATGCCATAAATAGGGGCACCTGGGTGGTTCAGTGGGTTAAAGCCTCTGCCTTCGGCTCAGGTCATGATCCCAGGGGCCCTCTGCTCAGTGGGGAGCCTGCTTTCTCCTCTCTCTCTGCCTGCTTCTCTACCTACTTGGATCTCTGTCTGTTAAATAAATAAATAAAAATCTTTTAAAAAATATGCCATAAATATGTCTTAAGATTTAGTGAGCTCCTCCTCCTAAGGCTAAGGATTTTGTTTATTGGTCGTTCAGAGCCTCCCTCTTGAAGCTTTAAAATGTGAGCATAGCATAATGTATAAACTTGTCAAATCATTATGTTGCACACCTGAAATAATGTAACATGATGTGCTAACTATACTCGTTTAAAAATTTTAAAATAAAATAACAAAAGTAAATAAATATGCCAAGCGAAATAAGTCAGAGAAAGACAAATGCCATCTGATTTCACTCATATGTGGAATTTAAGAAACAGATGAATATAGGGGAAGGAAAGGAAAGGAAAAATAAAATAAGACAAAAACAGAGAGGGAGGCAAACCATAAGAGACTCTTAACTCTAGGAAACAAACTAAGGGTTGCTGGAAGGGAGATGGGTGGGGTCATGGGGTAAACTGGGTGATGGGCATTAAGGAGGGAGGGCACTTGAAGTCATGAGCACTAGGTATTGTGTGCAACTGATGAGTCACTGAATTCTACCCATGAAACTAATAGTATACTATATGTTGCTTAAATTGATTCAAATAAAAACATACATACTTAAAATGAGATTGTCATACTTCTACCCAATGGAACTTTTTTCTTTTTTTTTTTTTTAAGATTTTATTTATTTATTTGACAGAGAGAGATCACAAGTAGGCAGAGAGGCAGGCAGAGAGAGGAAGGGAAGCAGGCTCCCCACAGAGCAGAGAGCCCGATGTGGGGCTCGATCCCAGGACCCTGGGATCATGACCTTAGCCCAAGGCAGAAGCTTTAACCCACTGAGCCACCCAGGCGCTCCTGGAACTTTTTTCTAAAATATCTCTTCTTCTCTATTTTCTCCTGAGAGTAGAAGAATCTGGCAATTATCCTCCTCCCTCTAAGAGTTTGGGCAGTTTGATTTATCCCATTGTCTTTTTTGTCTTTTGTTCTGCCTAACCTACAAACTCTTAGTGTTAGATTTTTAGCAACAAATAACATTATTATCGTGTACCAACCCAGGTTGCCTGACGGCATGAGTGTGTTTCTAGTCGGTGTTAGAAGAAACAGCCACTGCAGATATGTTCTTTTGGTTTACAGTTCTATTCTTGGCTCTCATTTACAGGTGTCAGTCAAGTCCACAGGATGGTCACTGGGCACCTATAAGGTAAGGAAAAGCCTTCTTTCTCTTGAAAGCTTAGACCTTAGATGAGCCACCTGCCAGTGATTTTAGCTTTTTTTTTTTCTCCTCAGAGGAAAAATAAATACAGATCACTTGGTGTATCTGACAGCCTTCAATTAGAAGGATTTATAGAATCATGCAGCCAGAAGGGAAACTGAGAGCCCATAGAGTTCATTGTCCTGTCTCAGACAGGTCAACAATTGACATCCTAAGTAGACCTGCTCTCTTTTTATAGCTTTTAAGAATACAGGAGTGAAGTCTCACTCTAGATGAATAATACCAATATTTCATAATCCTCATTGTATGTTGTTTCTCTTTTAACCTAAGCAGTAGAGTTGGAAGCTATCAGCTCCTTGTCTGTATAGCTCCATAGCCCCTGGCTGAGACTTGGCATTGGTAGGTGAGATAATTTTCTACATTTGAAGATAGTATATTTTTTGATGCAAATGTGTGGTATTTTTTTTAGATCAATTTTGTGGTTTTCTTTGATACTTTCTGCAAGTGCCCAGGATCAGATCCAGAAAGGCTACCCCTGCCGTGTTACTGTGGGTGGAGCCAGCCGAATGCTAAGAGGACTCTCAAGATTCCAACAACAGGTATGTGGGAAAAGATAGATAGCTTCCTTTGTTTCCGACAGATGCCCACCGGGTGAACATCTGTGAGAGGAGTGGAAGGTATTTACTTTGCGATCCTGTTTGTATCAGTAGGAAATCATATGGAAACTTTTGAACAGTTTCCGCAGAGGTGAAGGCAGGTAGCAAGTCTATTGCTTCACTTGGCTTTCCAGCCACCACTTCCATCCCCAGGTGACGGTAGGCAGAGCTTGCTATATTGTTGCATCGTTTGTGATGGAACCAGTCCACCTAAAGCTAGTTAGTCAGAAGACTCGGTCAGGCCAAGAAAACATCCTGGCAGGGTCACAGGGCCTGTGTCCTGGGGATGGATGCCCCAGTACGAGGTGAGACTTTTCCTTTGACATTTTAGCCCCTCATTTTTATCCATTCATCTCAGGGGAAACAATCCTAAAATTGAAAATAGGATGAGTGATTAAGCATAGAGTTTAATAATAACTCAGATTCTTTTTTACTATGAAGAGTATGTATGATTAGTATTAGGGTTGCCAATGCCCTCCCATTTAGGTTACTTCCCAGGCAACAAGGTAACTGGGCAGAGGAATGGTAATTTGAAGTTGCTCAGAAAGCTTGGGGAAAAAAGGACTTGAAAAGTTTTACAAGAAATGTCATATACTCTAGAAAAGATGAGATTTTTTAAATTGAACATATTTCTATTGAACTGTTACTATGTGCCACATGTGACATAGTATCGACCTTCAAGAGCCTAGCTTATTCAGAAGGAACCGTTACCGTATGTGATCTGATGTTAAATAATGCTACGGGAAGACGTTCCAGATCAGAGGTGTCTGAGCTGAATCTGGAAAAATGAGCAGGATCCAATTTGGTAAAAGAGAAGAGAAGGTCCAAGGGCTGGTGGTAAAGAAAGAGTGAGTAGATTCTCCAGGAAACTACAAATTGTCCAGGATGGTAAAATGTAAAGTGCAAGGAGGGGGGGGTGATAAGATGAGGTTGTGGGGATAAGTTGTGCAGGGTGGTGGACAGTTTATAAACCTTTTGGAAGTTAGCTTCAGGGCAATAATGCGTCACTGCAGGGCAAGGTTATCATGCAGTTTTAAAAGTCATTTGGATGGTAGGGGGAGAGGTTTGAAGAAAACTGCATCATTGGAGGCAAAGTTGGAGGCAAGCAACCATTTAGAAGATTGTCAAAGTAATTCATGAGATAGATAGGCCTGAACAAAGTCGTAGCATTTGAATTGGAGAGATCCATATTGGAGATGGAGTTTGAATCCTATTACAGAGAAAGAATTAATAGACTTTGATTGATTGACTATGGCAGTTAAAGAAGAAAGATCTCCAAGTTTTGGTCACAGAGGAAGGCACTGAATTGAGTTTTAGATATATAAATTGTGAGATATCTGTGGGATATTCACATGGCAATGTCTAGCAGGTCTGGTTCTCAATTTGAGAGTCACCAGCATTTATCAGTAAGTGAAGCCCTAAGAGTCGGTGAAATTGCCCAGGAACTGTGCAGAGAATGCGTTGCCCTTGCTTTTTCCTAGAACACATCTCTTCAGGGACTGAACATGGGAGCTCAACATTGACAGAGTCATTTCGTCTTGGACAGTGGTGCACATTCTGTTCTCTTTCCAGACTCTACCAACTGTCACCATCTATTATTACAATCTCATCAGTATGTCATGAGCCTTTCTAGTTTCCAGGCTGATAGGGACACATGTCTTCTTCTTGACAGCATAAATAGGTGTCTTGATTTGGATATTAGCCAGGCTCATATACCAAAGTGCAATGAGATTAAAGAAAAGCCCTTCCCCTGTATGTTGATGCCTCCGAGGCAGCTTTTCCAGTGACAGTTCCTTGCCTTGTTACTAGATCGGAGGTGGTTATTTTACTTTTAATTCTGTTCCTTGATTAGCAGAACAAGATTCTGAAACCTTTGTGGCTCGTGTTGGTTTCCACTGAATAGTCTGTATATCTATTCATCCCTGACCGCTTGTGAATTGCTATAAATGTGTACAGAAATGGGGGCGGGGAAGAGGTGGGGCTCTCAAAACTTGATTTTCTAAGGCCCGACAGAAAAGTAAATATTTTTAGATTTAAAAAAAAACCCCAACATTTCAGAGTGGCAAATAAATGCATCTCAGTGTTCTGATGATTCGAATGTTCTAAATGAGGAAGCACTAGAGCAGCATCTGTGCCTGTCTCGTTCCCTTTGAGGCACTGGGAAGTAAGATGACTCTGAGAACCAATTGCTTGCAAATTTCTTCTCTTCGGAAATAAATTTGTGCTAGCAAGTCTCCCAATATGCAGATGCTGCCTCATTGAGTCAAAAGAACATTTTAAGTAGAAGCATTTGCATTCTGGGGACTAGCTTCTGCACTTCTAAAATGAGACTCTGTTGAGAAGTCAGATATTCTTCCTAAATCTATTAGGATGGATAGAATGTGACTCCATTCCCATTTTTATGCTATTTTACTTGTGCTTGTGGAGACCCTGTTGGAGATACATGCTTGTGAACTAGAGAAGAACTTTGCTCTGATGATCTAGATGATTATACCAATCCTCTGCCTTTTTTGGCTAGTAAAGTTGAGGCAGAGCTCTGTTGGCACATGTGGGGGTTGTGGGGGCAGGGTGGAGTTGTGGATCTGAGCTGGACTCTTGTGACTCACCCCTGACTAGTTTGACTTTGGGGACATGGCATCTGTACTAATAAAAAATGCTGTCAATCACAGTGGTATATTGAAGGGTTCAGTACATTGTGTCCAGAAGAGTCTTTATTTAGATGGCAAAAGTGTCAGAAGAAAAAGCACAACCTGAGTCTAATGGGCTGATTGAACTCAAGGGAGAGGTAGCAGGTGGGAAGGTGGAGGGCAAAAGAGCAGTTTCTAAGCAGGAATAGAGCAGAAAAGACAAGTTCTGGGGATGGACCAGCCATTTATCATAGCAAAAGAAGGTCATATGAACTCATTTTGGAGTTCAGAGTGGTGCTGGAAACAGAAATTAAAGAACTGTAAAAATGGCTTATAGTTTTGGTAGCATGTATCTGGTTTAGTATTTATACCCAAGCAGTTTACTACATAGGATAGGAAATGGCCAATCCTGCAACCAAAGAGGAAGCTGAATTATCCAGAAGCAAGCAGCAGCCTAGCATTAACAATGGCATCGGTGCCAGTAAAGATGGCAGGCAGCTTTCTGGGCATTGGCATTGCCAAGGGCATTGGTGGTACATATCTGCATAGATTTTTATGTGTAAATTAGAGCTGCAGCAGGTAAGTACAGTGACCTGAAAGCTAAGAGCAGTCCCAACAAATAATTGTCTTTCCAGACATCATTCCCAGGCTCAGCCTTGCAAATTATTTTTGACTTTATGTTATCTGTAGCGTGGTTATATACACTGCTATGGCAGGGATGTTTCAGGCTCTCTCTTTCTCTCTTTCTCCCCATCTCTCTCTCTCTCTCTCTCTCTCTCTCTCACACACACACACACACACACACACACACACACACACACACACACATCCCTATAGGTCACATAGCTTTGTTTGGAGGCTACCAACTTCTCTGAATGACCCAGAATTTTGTTGCTATAGGTTGCCACAGACCATGATGTGTCCTATTATAGACTATGACCATCTAAACAGAAGGTAGGGGGACATCTGGGTGGTTCAGTCAGTTAAGCATCTGCCTTTAGCTCAGGTCATGATCCCTGGCTCCTGAGATTGAGTCCCACACTGGGCTCCTTGTTCAGCAGGGAGTCTGCTTCTCCCTCTGCCTGCTGCTCTCCCTGCTTGTGCACTTTCTGTCTCTCTCTCTCTCTCTGGCAAATAAATAAAATTTTTTTAAAAGGACTTCAAAAAATAAATAAATAAACCAAAGTAGGGGTCTGGAACACCTTCAAGCCTGGTAGACCAAGAAAGATGAGCTGAAGTGGGAAGATCACCACATGAGCCAGGACAGAGTGCAAAATAATTCTGGAAGCTAGAGTCAGACATGGTAGGAAAACTACTACAACCCTTTTACTTCTGAACTGTATCTTTTATCACAGCCCTCCGGGCCAGCTATTATTCTCTGTCTTGGGTTAGGTTTCCAAAAAGCAGAGCCCAAGTCAGGGATTGGAGAGCACATGATTTATAGAATATAGAATGCTCTCAGGAGAAAGGTAATGAGGGAAGTAAGGTAGAGCAGGGAAAAGAGCTAACTGAGACTCAAAGATAAGATTTTGCTTTCAGCTATCCAACCAGTCTATGACAGAGCATAGACTCAGACAGAGTTAGTGAACACAGATTGTAGGATGGCATTTGACTGGTATTTGCCCTATACTATTTTGTCTATGCATGTGATCCTGGGTCCCCAGCCAGTGTACATACCAAAAACCAGAAATTATGTCCCTACGTGAATCCTGGCTCTGGCCAAGGCTAACACAGAGGAGCCAAAATTATATTTTATATTATCAGGATATAATTTTCCATAAGTCTCTTGTATTTTCATACATGTGAGAAGAAAAATGGACTGCCTTTATTCTGCCTTATTATGCCTAACAGTCTTTTTCCCCCCATTTTTTTTAGAGAGAAAGTGGGGAGGGGAAGAGGAAGAGAATCTTAAGCAGGCTGCCTGTCCAGTGAAGAGCCCAACACGGGGCTCAATCTCATGACCCTGAGATAATGACTTGAACTGAAATCAAGAGTCAGACACCTAACTGACTGAGCCACTGAGGCACCCCTATTCCATCTTTTCAGTAATGTTGTATAGTCAAAACCTTGGAAGATGGAGATAGTGTCACCTTCCATAGCTAGGGCAGGCACGCTTCCTATCTATTATATAATATTTGGTTTTATTAAGTTCAGTTTTCCTTTCCAGTAATGCAACACACTGAGTACACAGGTGTCACTTTCCCTCTAAGCATTGCTTTATGGGAATTGGCGTCAGGGAATTATACAAAAATGATGATATTCTGGTTGCTGCTATTGCTGTGAGTAATAAAATGTCTTTGTTTTTGATCTGGCAGTTTCCTGTCTTCTGCCAGTATCCATGAAACTATGGCAGCCTAACTTGTTAGCATGCAAGTAGGGGGAAATCTTGGACCTATCGAGTTATTGACCAATATATATTACCACCTCTGGCTTTATATAAGGAGATTTAACTTTGTTATTGGTGATTTGACTTTCTAGGAAACTTTGGAAACTTTTTTTGCACACAAGTAAGTGTTTATGTCTGTGCCAAACAATGGTATGTCTTTGATGTGCTTTTAAAATAATTATTTGCTCTCACAGAAATGAAGAGCCTTTTTGTTAGATTAGTCAATTGGATTAATGCAATTAGGTAGATTGCATTAATGGCCCCAGTTCTTCATCCTTTTGGTCAATGAGATAGCAGATGTAACTCAAGCAGAGCCTTGAAAATGTTTCCAAAATTGGGCTTGCACTTCTATCTCCGCCATCTCCATGAGGTGAGCAAGGCTGGGTTATCCTTCTGGTTCTAGGATGATGACTAGAGGCACATGGAGTAGACATTTGCAGCATTACCTAGCCTGTGTCAGCTGACCTCTACCTAGCCATTGACATATGAGGGAGCCAAGTCAAGGCTAGCCAGACATCTCTACTAAGCCCAATCTAGGTCAGTCAGCCTATAAACAGGACAGCTAAATAAATGGCTGTTTGGATTGTTTTAAGCCATTAATATTGGGAGTAGCAAGAATTTTTACACAGCAAAAGCTAATTGTCACAGCTTCCCAAGGGAATAGATTGTTTCCAGTTCTTCATTTGAACAGACTTGTGAGAAGGGTGTTTAGAGTTAGCCACTGAAGCCCGAACGCCACACCCCAACTCTCAGGGTGGCATGAGCTCTGTTGTCTCTTTGTATGCATTATATGGGCAGACTAGAAAGTTGTCTGCCTGACTGCCTACCTTTGTTCCCTCCCTTCTTTCATTTATTGGTTAATTTATTAAAGATTAATATGTTCTTCTAGTAGACAGGTGCTAAGCATACAAAAATACTCATAAACTAATGAGGATGTACATGGAGGGAAATATTAATAATAGATATAATAAGTGCTAATGGAGATGTGCGCAGTCTGTTGAGAACACAAGGGACAAATCAACCGCCTCTGAGGAATGCGCGTGGGGAGCTTCACTGAAGAGGCATGGTTTCAGGAATACTGGGTAGACACTGCTACCGTTATTCCCCAGCTCGTGCTGGTGCATTCAGCATGGATTTTCCCACTCAGGAAACCTACTCAATGTTATGTACTTTTCTAAGCACAGGGGATACAAAAACTAATTAGATTTAGTTCCTTCAAGGAGTTTATATTTTTAGCTTAATTCCAGTAACTTGGCATTTCCCCACCCCTTATTTATAAGATACAGCTATCTCTAAGAGGAATTGCGTTTAATCTGGAATCAGTATTTTATCCTTATTTTGAGTATCTTCCTTCCCCCCTTCTTCCTTCCTTCCTTCCTTCCTTCCTTCCTTCCTTCCTTCCAGCTGTTGACAGAAAGGGTCAGACTGGATTGCTGAGTTATGGTCCCCCCTACACTGGGAAAAGGCAGGAGCCCAGAGACAAGTCTGGTTCACTGGGCCTAAGTAGTAACCAGGAAATACCTCCATTGTGGACTGGAAGCTCTGTTTTTCAGTCCTTTCCCTTCTGAATGGTCAAGATGATATAAATATACTCTATCTTACTAAGTTAGCCCCTGTAATGATGGAAATCACCTTCATTCCCAGCCCTAAGATACTGTGAGATGGTATCTCAGGAACTCGTCCTGATAGCCCGTTCTTGGGTGGATGTGTGCGGCCTCAGCTCACAGGTTACTCCTCAACAGGTTCTGTGCCCATTAGTAAGGCTGCCTCAGGCTGTATCCACAGCAGCTTTTCTCAGACTTCCTGTTCTGCCTCAGCCCATCACCAACTCCAGTACTCTCTGTACCTTACTTGCTAGCGTTTGAAGGAATGATTATATCATATGTACAGACCTACCAATTTCATTTAAGCTGTGAGTGATAGAATTATTTTAAGCAAACAAACCAAAGTTTATTTGTTCATACAACCAGGTCATAAAGTTACAGCTCATGCCTTAGGAGAGACTGGAACCAGAGCTGCTGGGCACACACACGCATTTTGCACACAGCACAGGTCCCAAGGCACAAGTAGGAGCTAGAATCCAGTCCTTTCTCCATTCCCGAAGCTGTGCTCTTTGGCAAGAGGTTATGTCCAATCAAAGATACCTTCTGTTCACCTTCGGGGCTATGTCCTCCCTGAGGCAGTGCATTTATCTAATTGGTCTGCTCAGAGGACAGACCCATCTTCTACCTTCTCTCCTTATCCTTTGCTCTTCTATTTCAATAAAAAATCTGAATATATATGGAGGAAAGTGAGAAAGAAGATTATGAATGTAGACAATAGAAAGCAGCAGCTTTACCAAATAATTAAAAGTCCTTCTTTTGGAACCAAACCATTGGAACAAGATCAAATTAGGAAAGATATTATGGGAAAAGTTTCTGGATTTGAGAAATGATCTCACACTGGAATGACCAAAATTGTTCACTTTTTAGGTAAAATTAATAAAATGATTTCAATACCTAGATACAGCCAGGCACAATTTTTGAATTATAAAGAGGAAAAGAAGTCCTATGAGTACCTCTGACAAAAGGAATAAAACAAACAGAGCGCTTATCTACAGAACCATTATTACTAGGCTGGTGACAACTTAGTTTCTTCAACAATAAATGCTAGAAGACAATGGAGCAGTATCTGGAGTTTTGGTAGCTATGAGAAGAAAGATTATTAGCCCAAATTTTATATCTAACAACACAGGTATTCAAAACATTTTCATATTCGCTAGTAAATATACTACCCACTAATTCTTTTTTAAGAAGGTAGTTGAAAACATTTTCCAAATGACTGATGAATTTTTTAATAATTACATGAGAAGTCATCATGAAAATAAAAATCTGGTTTACATTTTGAATGATCACTTTGTCTGCTCTAAGGATCGGGTAGTGGAGGGGAAGATGGAATTTGTGTTCCAGGTGAGAGATGATGATATCCATGTGACAGGTAGAAGACTGGCTTATAAAAGGGTAGTAGCAGTAGAAAAAGATTAAGTTTTTTAGTTTGGGACATGTCAAATCTGAGATGTTTGCGAGGTATTCAGATGGAGATATCCATCTGAGGGTTTGGTGATGCAATTGCTGAGGTTAGAGAAGTTGATGGTACAAGTACAGCATACAGTTGAGGAACATCGGCATATAGATGACATTGAAAACCATGAAAATAGATGATGTCATCAAAGGAGAGAATGCGGGAGAGAAAAAGGCCAGAGTTGGATACTGAGTACCATGAAAAATAGGGCAAGCAGCAAGCCAGCAACCATACTAGGCTTATCAGAGCATCATTTCTTGTGGGGAAAGGTGGAGGGAAGAAGGAAGGAAGGAAGGAAGGAAGGAAGGAAGGTAGGTAGGTAGGTTGGGGAGGAAGGAACTCTTGGATGTGGGCATTGTAGCAGATATTCAGGTCCCTCATTGCATGTTGCATTTTAAGTCAAGACTCGGAAATTTAGCAAGGCCAGATACTGGACTCCAGCACTTGAGCTGTGGGACTTTTAAATTATCTGAGTGAGCAAGAATTGACCTGTCACCTGGCATAATCAGTGGTCTTTATTCAATAATGTGTGGATGGTGGAACTTTGCTCTAGTCTAATTCTGCCAGCTTCATTTATGGTCGTTATATATTTCTCTCTCTCTCTCTCTCTCTCTCTCTCTATATATATATATATATATAGCTGATATTTATATCAGGTGGTGCTAGCCCCACCTGATATGGACAAGATAACTGAGATCTAAAACTTGACTAACTGAAGCCCTGGTTTACAGCCAATTTCCATGGATCTCTGCTGGAGTGCTGCAGAAAATGCTCTCAATCTACCTTCTTTTATTATTTTTTATTATTATTTTTATTTTTATTATGTTAGTCACCATACGGTACGTCATTAGGTTTTGATGTAGAATTCCAAGATTCATTGTTTGCATATAATACTCAGTGCTCCATCAGTCTACCTTCTAACTCCAAAGGTGGTTCTATTCCCACTGTCAGAAACCTGTATCATTTCAGTTTCGAGAGCTGTGAGATTAGTCACTGACATCACTTTAGGAGACACTGGAAGATGGTTATTAATGGTCAAGTGAATTCCCCCAGGAGGCAGTTTCATTTGAATTGGTGAGGGGCTTTTTCTTCTGGAAGTATCCTTGCTGTTTGTCCCATACTTGGGGCCAGTAATCTTGGTAGGGACCTTGGAGTCATCCTGTCACCTCCATGCTTCTCCAACACGATTGTGCTGTGATTGTTGAAAGCATACATTTGCACTCAAGAGGAACAAAGCTGCATAGTGGACATGGCAAACGCATGGCAAGGTCTCTGGGTCCAGAAGTTCCATAACCCATGGGGGAAAGTAAAAGAAATGTGGGTTCCCTTGAGTCACTTGATCAGCAGGACTGCCAATAACCAGTCAAGGGAAAGTAGCATCTCTCAGTGGTGTCTGCCCACTCCTTAGTACAGCGTATAGTCTGGAATTTACCACCTCCTGAGGGAGTCAGGGTAGTCAGAGCAGTGCCTCTAATTAGCAGAATCCAATTAGAAATTCTCTTTTAAATAAGTCTGAAAATGTTATTTTAGTATTTCTATCCTTTAATAGAGCAAAGAACTAAGAATGCCTACAGAGGTACAAAGTTTAGTAAATAACACTTGGTACAGTCTACTCCTTTGTGCTCTCAGTGTCCAAACACATCTTTTTTTCCATATTTAACTTCTAAACAACATTATCCGTGTCATGCACTCACTTACCAGCATGCATTTGTGTATTGCATGAATAAAAAGCGACTCTTCCTCTCCCCCAAAAATGGGAGATACAAATTCTCATGTGTCCATGTGTGGAGGATGTTTATTCCTTTCCCAGCACAGCCAAAATTCCCTTTGATTTTATAATCTAAAGACTAAATAATAATTACTACCAATTTCAGATAGCCAGGAAAGGAGAGAGTCATGAAAGTGACATAAATCATTTCTGCTCACATTCTGTTGGCCAGAACTTAGATGCAGGCAGCTGGGAGGGCTGTACCCAGGAGAAAAATGAAAATTGTTCAGTGAACTATAGCCTTGCTTCTGTCATACCAAAAAAGCAAAGTGTTTTAGGAAAGAGGGACTTCTGATTAAACCCATGTATTCATCTCCTCTTTCCCCCACCTTGGAATAATCCTCTAAAATGACAATAAAGGAGTAGAACAGGTAAAGTTAAGAAAGACAAAGAGAACAGGAGAGTGAAAGACAATGAAAGAGAGATGTTAACAAAAATTTGAACACGAACATCAGATGAATTTGGTGGAGGAATGGTAATTGTTTGAAAAGAAGATGACAGAGAAAATAAATGATTTCCCACCTTCCCCAAACCTCCTGGAAGACCTTAAGTAACAGAGGGACAGGGGTATTGAGCGGCTGTAGTCTCAATAATAAGGTGTGGCAATCATAAACTCCAGCATCATACAGTAACCTTTTGTCATGCCCATTTGTGAAGATTAATGGGCTGGCTCCTGTGTTTGTGGGTCAGCTGGGGCTTTTCTCAAGGCTGGGGTTGGCCAGGGCTCCCCAGCGTGGAGAACTCTCTTCCAGAAGTCTCCCATCCTTTCCCCAAGGCCAGTGAGCTAGCACACCTGTGCCTCACTCATAGTGAGGACAGAGAAATGAGGACACAAGTGAAAATTCTAGACCTCTCATGGGCCAGGCTCAGAGTTGGCACAGAGTCACTCACACTTAGTTGTATTGGTGAAAGCAAGTCCCATAACCAAGGCTAAATTCAAGGGGCGGGAATAGATCTGGGTCTTTAGTGAGAGGAGCTACAGTCACATGCCAAAGGGTGTGGACGAAGGGAGGGTGGAGAATTAGGTCCATTCGTATAGGACTGGAGCAGGACTAAGAGGATGGGCGGGAGATGAGGCTGCTGCATGCAGGTCCTGCGAAGAGCAGCTACAGCCCCAGCTTCCTCTCCCATGCCGCAAACAGCAGAGTTGGGGAGGTGATTGTCAAAACCAGTGGGGTAAATACAAGCCTCCATTTTGAAAAGTAGAGCAGCAGCCTCCTTTTCCCATTTATCTCCCAGAAACTGCAGCAGATCTGGGGACGAAACTGGTAGTCTTTTCTGGAGAAACTGGAGAATGAACCTGGAGAGAAGAACTACTGCTAACGTTCACTGGAGGAGGTGGGCTGAAGCTGTGGAGGGACAAGGAAAGTGAAGCAAGATTTCAAAACAAGCAATTATTAATTATATATGTAATTATGCAACTCATCAACACATGTAGTTAAGTAAATAATAAATGATATAGGACTTAATAACAAACATAAAATTATATATACGGAAACTTTAAAACAGTAATGAGTTAGAGATGGATGTGGCATCAGTCTATAGAGACGATCCTTTCAAGAGGTGGAGATGAGAAACGAAGTAACAGTGCAATGTTTGGCTTTAACAAGTATTTTAAAATCCATTTTATGAGGCAGAAGAGAGGGCGTAACTGAAGGCTCACCATCTTTGAGAAGCTAGGGATCTGCTCTGAGCTAGAACGCGTGTAGCTAGAACACGTGTAGCTCCGGAGACTTTGGGAAGCCCAGGAGCTTGTGTCTCTGTTGAGGAATTTGGAAATCCGTAAGTTTCTTTTTATTATACTGCAACATCATGGACTTAAGACACACATGCACAAGACCTGCAATCAACATATAAAATGCTGATAATGATTATACCTGTGAGGTGGGATAGGTGGTCTTGTTCATGATGCTTTTCTGCACTTTCTAAATTTTATATAATAAACACATTAATTTCAAATCTAGAGGAAACATTATCATCTATCAATCCATCTGTCTCCTTGTTTATTTCCTTCAAATATTCCTGGAAGGGCAGGTAGACCACTGAGGAAGTGGTCCTTTAACTAAGTTGGCATAATTTAAAACACCCCATCCTTTTAGGAATGAATTTGCCCCGAGGGAATGAATGGATGGTGGAGCAGCATCGCGAAAAGAACCATCCCCTCTCTTCCCTTCCACGGCTCCTCTTTGCATCCTGCCCTTTCTTCCGCACATCACAGTTGTCTCAGCCTCCCTCTCGCTGTTTCACATGTTTTGTCTCTCACTCCCTCAGGCTATTTTCAGATCGCCCCCTCCCACTGCCTGATCTATTTTCATGTAAGGAACATGATTTCTGAGAGCCCTACTTCATTTTTCCCTCGTCCCCCTGTGGACTGGCCTGAATGCACATTGTCAGAGAACGATGTTGCATGGACTGCAGGGAAAGAATTAAATTAATAGATCATTCTCTCTCAGGACAGGGGGAAAAAAATGCAAATAAACACTGTGTTGCCTCACCTCCTTGCTGTAGTACTGGGTGTGCTGGGACCCCAGACTCTCTGATTCTCTGGCTCTCTGGCCTTCTTCTTAGTCTCAAACCCAGTGGATATGGGTTAGAAACCCTGTCCCTGACTAACCTTGTGGCTTTGAGGAGTTTCTTGTGCCCCCAAGCCGAGGAGCTCTTCCCCTGAAGATGGGATTGGGGACACCCCCACCACTGAATGTGAAGCCGGGAGAAGCTGCCCCAGCCAGAGGAGGGGCCCAGCCAACAGCCTTTTCCAGCCTGTGCTTCTGACTTGAGCTTCTTCCTACTTCTGTTCCAATTTAACTAGCGAACTACACATAACATAAATACATATAATTGAACCAGCTAACACAACAGAAGGAATATCCTACCTGCATTTCCACAGTCCTGTCTGGGCTGAGCCCAGATGTCCCATGGAGACAGACACCAAGAATCTTTGCCTTAGCATAAGAGAATGAGAGAACAAGCTTCTGTGTTAAGGAAACCTTTCTCAGTTAAAACAAACAAACGTATAATAACCTGCCCAACTCCCGGGCTTCCCTGGATGATCATAGGTATTTATTCTGGCCCAGAGACTGTTATTCTAACCTTGTTTAAGCCTCGAGATCCCCTGTGAGAAATTACCATCCTGATATTATAGAGAAGAAAGTGAAGCTCAGAGAGGTAGCTCAAGGTCAATTGCTGTTAAGTACTGGAGACAAGATTTGAACCTACAAGAAATCTGTATTCTCTGTAAGGTCTTAAGTAGATACTGTGCTGTAATTTTGTTGTAATTTCCTGTCCCTTTTGCAAGTAGGGACACAATAGGAAACTGAACTTAAAAGCACTAATTAATCCAAAACACTGACATCTCTTTAGTTATTACCCTGTTCTCTCTGAAAAGGCTCTTCCCCTCTATTTCTTATTTGTTACCTTCTTCTAAACTTGGGACTCAGTGGATTGGCTTTTGGGATTGCCAAGGGGTTCATTCATTCCTTTATTCATACCTTCTACATCTAGCAACATATGGTACGCTGGGACCTGTTCAAGACACTACAGACAAGCAAATGTCAATGAAGTCACAGTCCGTGGAGAGAGAAATATGAATGTGTTCTAACAAAGTCCTATTGGAGGGGGCATCAAGGAATGCAAAATCTCTAGGCAAAATCTCTAGGCAGGTCAGAGTGGGTGCATGAAGTAGGAGGTGTTCAGCTGCAAGTACCAGCAAACCCAGTTCAGAATTTATTTATTTGTATTTTTTATTATGTTCAGCCACAAATCATTAGTTTTTGATGTAGTATTTCATGATTCATTAGTTACATATAACACCCAGTGATCATCACAATATGTGTCCTCCTTAATACCTGTCACCTTATTACCCCCTCCCCCCACCGCCTCCCTTCTGAAACCCTCAGTTCATTTCCCGGGGTCCATAGTTTCTCATGGTTCATCTCCCTCTATGATTGTTCCCCCTTCAGATTTCTCACCCTTCTCCTATGGTCCTCCATGCTATTGCTTATGTTCCACATATGAATGAAACCATAGGATAATTGTCTTTCTCTGCATGACTTACTTCACTTAGCATAATCCCCTCCAGTTCCATCCATGTTGAGGCAAATGGTGGGTATTCATCTTTTCTGATGGCTGAATAATATCCCATTGTGTATATGGACCACATCTGCTTTATCCATTCATCTATTGAAGGACATCTTGGCTCCTTCCACAATTTGGCTATTGTGGACATTGCTACTGTGAACATTGGGGTGCATGTACCCCTTCTTTTCACTACATCTGTATCTTTGGGGTAAATACCTTGTAGTGTGATTGCTGGGTCATAGGGTAGCTCTATTCTTAACATCTTGAGAAACCTCCATACTGTTTTCCAGAGTGGTTCTACCAGCCTGCATTCCCCCCAACAGTGTAAGAGCATTCCCCTTTATCCACATCCTCACCAACATTTGTGGTTTCCAACTCAGAATTTATTATCTCACAAAACAGTGTCCACTTAAGTCATAGTGTTAAAAGTTACAGTCTGGCAAGGGCACCAGCTCCATTTTTCTGCTCCTCTCCACTCTGACCTATTTTATGGGCTGAATTTGACCTCAGATTCCCTAATGTTTGCAAGATGATGGCCAGCAACTTCCTTGTGTGTGTCTGAGAGGAGAGAGAGAGAGAAACCTGTGGTCAAATTATGGAGGAAAATGTCTTCCCCTCAGTCACTTCAGGTGGTGTATCCATTCCTAGGACAATAACATCCACCTGAGACATTGTAAAAGAAGAAGTTTCTTACAATGGACTTTGGTAAAAAGACCCTTCCCCTGACATGAGTTTATCTTGAGTAATATGTGGGAAGTGATATAAAGGAGAATGTGATATAAAGTGATATAAAGAGACTGGAGGCTGGATGGCTAACCAACAAGGTCCCCAGCAGTAGGGTTCAGAGGGGAAATGACATGTAAGCTGGTGTTGATGGATGAGTAAGAGCTCACCAGAGAAAGGTCAAAGTGGATTTCCAGCAAAAGAGTTAGCTTGTGTCTTTGACCTTGCCGCAGGGACGTGAATGTTTGATGCCTGGACTGGTAGTTTCACAACAGAAAAGTGGAAAGAGGCAAAGAGGGTTTTAAAAAGGTGGGCGCAATCTAGGAAGGGTCTTGTATCCTTTGTAAGCCATTTGTTTTCCATCTGCAAACAATGGAGAGCAAATGGCAGTTTTTATGATACAGCTGGGAATGCTGGATCTAATTTCTCTTGGGATAATTAACTCCATAAATGGATGTGTAGGGAGTGGAGAGGCTAGCAGGAAGAAGACAGCTACATAGTTTCAGGTGAGAGACACCGAGTTCCTGACTAAATCAAAATGGACATGGATGCTTGGGAGGTAGATGGGGCCTTTGAGAGGTCACATTTGCTCCTGAAGTCCATAGTCAGGGTCATTGCTACAAAGGAATAAATCACCATGGGAGAGTGAGGCTAGCAGTGCACAGCCAACCCCTGACCAGAGGGCCAGAGATCCCAGCTGCATTCAGCTTCCCAACTCCAGGGCTTGTCTAGGCCTGCCGTGTTTTTATCCTTTGCACAGGAGCTTCCAAGTTAGTAATCTGAGACTTATGATCTCAAGAAGAGAGCCTCGGCACCCGCTCAGTGGAGCATGGCGTTCCTCTCTCTGGCTTATGCTTGGATGTTTCTTTTCATACTCACTCTGACACCGGCGGATTCCTGAATTTGTTTCCAGGGGCTGTCTCTGCAGTTGCTGAGGCTCATATAACAGGTGGTCAGAAGGGGTCTGGGAACTCGGTGGTTGAGCCAGTTAGAATATTTCTCAGCCAAAACCACTGACAATAGGTAACAGAGGTGGTCTCTCGTCTACTCCTGGCCCATGGTCTGGAGGTGTAAAAACTGGGGTATGTCTTCCTTGGTGGTCTATTATTTTAGACTTCAGAATATTCTGGAAAAAAATCTTTCCACCTCAGTAAATCACTAATCAACTCCTACAGTTCTTCTCTAGGATAGAAATTTAGCTTGGTGGCAGAGAATTTACTAACGGGGGAAAAGTCGTGGATGGGAATGGTGTCCACCCATGGCATAGCATCAAGAGGAGGAATGCTCCCTCATGAATTTCTCTTCTGTTATGGCTCATTCCTGCCAGGATACAAACATGCTATGGTATCTCATGTAGTGAAAACACCAACAATCCCGATACAGATCTTGTAGACCTCTTGTGCTTTGCAACTACTCCATTTCTCCTTCTCCCTCTTTAGGAAAGCAACTCCAAAAAGCTGTTCAAACTCGTTTTCTAACTCCTTGCCTCAAATTCTCTCTTTAACCCACCCTGCTCAGATTTTCATCTTCACCACAGTATGGGAACTACTCTTATCAAGATAGCTGTGATCAATGGTCAGGTCTCAATCCTCATGACATAGCCCCCAAAACACTGGACACATGTGGTCATTTCTCCTTTCTGAAACTCTTCGCTTAATTTGCTGGTCAGTAAGCATTTCTGATCACCTGCCTACACCACTGGCCATTTCTTGATATCCTTGGTGAAATCCTCTTCCTTTAAGTGGTCCCTAGGAGTTGTAGTGCCCCAGGCCTCAGGCCCTAGACCTCTTTCCTTCTCATACCTACTCACTCCCTGCACATGCTCATTTAGTTTCATGGCTATTTCGTATGCCAATCACTCAAAAATGCTCTCCTTTAGTTCTGGGCCTTGTACTTGTTTATTCAGCTCCCTGCAAGATATCTCCATGTGGCTATCTACTGGGCAACTCGCGATGTTGCCTGTCATCAACTTTGTAATATTATATTAAAGACAGCGTGCTCCAGAAGTGCATATTAGTTACTTCAAGCTACAGATAGTTGCTCTAATCAGGAATCTGCACTACAGCTGGCTTCATTGCAGAAAGGCCATTCTCCAGAGGCAGCTACTCCAAGCACTTCAGCTATCTTTAACTCTGATCAACACCAGACATTTTGCTAATTAGCATGCTGAAGTCAAAAATGAGTTTTCATTTGTGAAATTAGTGGCTTGTTAATCAGCATAATGGATGTTAGAAATGGGCTTTCATAGGTCAAATTAGAGGTAATCAAGATACGGGAATTGGCTAAAATATTTTAGGGACATTCCCTATCCGCATAAAAATAGGGTCTAAGAATCTAGCAAGTCTAATGGGCTGTTCATTTAGGGATAGTACCTGAAACTTGATTCTTCAACAGTTCTGTTTTTAGCCGTTAGAACAAAGGAATTCTGGATGTCTGACCCTACCTTGGAATATGAGCTTCTGCTGAATAGACTTCTCATGCAGGGCAGTGATTGGAGCACTGGAAGGCCAGTGTGTTGGGACTACATCAGGCTTACAGAGCAGGTGTATAAATTGCTTTGTGCCTACTTGTTAATGACATTATGTCTGCATATGTGGTAAAATCTGATCTGAGACTTGCTTTCATTATAACTTGGTAATGAGGTTGTGGGGGCAGTAACTGATTCACCCATTTCGATTTTTTCTGTGGCTATAGTTGTATACCGCAATGAACCTAAGAGTTGTGCATTATCAAACTGGCTTATGTCAGTTTTCAGGACAGTTCAAATATAACTTGGCCAAAATGGAACTCTTTAGTCACCATCCCCCAGAATGTGCTCTGCCCAAGCATTGCCTTTGTAGCAAATGGCACTTATGTTAACCTTCGGGCTAAGGCCAAAACTTAGCATTTTGCCAGAACTTTGTCTCCCATCCCCAGCCTATCCACCGAGAAGTTGTCTTGATCCTATCTTCAAAGGATATAAATTTGTGCACTTTTCTCTATGTCCATCATTCATCTCTCATCTCTACTACTACTGTGGCCTTCTATGTCCATTGTTATCTCTGATCAGTTCCCACAGAGCTGCCAGAGAGTCTGTCTACAATGTCAGTGGGATCATATTGTCCTCCTGCTTTAACCCCTACAAAGTTTCCTATTATACTTAGAATAACATTTCAACCTATTGCCATGTCCTCTAAGACCCCCTGCTATCTAGTCCCTGGCCATTTCTCCAACCTCTTCTTCCATTCTTGTCTCACCCCTCTCTTACAGAATTCAGTTTTCCTTCTGTTCAACCTTCAAATTCCTTCCTGTCTCGGGCCTTCACCCTTGCTGCTCCTGCATCAGAAATACTCTCTCTGCACCTCAGGTCACGTGTCACCTCTTCAGAGAGGACCTCCTTACCAACCACCTGCTCTAAAATAGCCCCCTTTCTGCCATTCTCTATCCTGTTGCCTGCTCTACTTTTCTAAACTTGTAGAATGACATATTTGTTAAACAAATTTTGATCTATTTCTCCCAATACACAAGCTCCATGAGGGTAGAGACTTGAATCTTGCTAGCTAATGTATCCCCCTGAGGACCACAGTGCTAGGTGCATAGCAAATAAATATTCCTTAAATATGTGTAGAATGAATGAATGGTTCTAATATTCTTACATATTTCTGTTTCTCCCATGTTGTGATATCAAATTCATTGCAACTGGAAAGGCATCTGGGGAGTGAGGTATCTCTTTGTGAGATTTGCTTATACCTATGCATTCATTCACATAACTCGTCTTTCTTGCATGCCTTCAGTCCATCAAACCCTGTAGTTGGTGAGGTTGCAACTCTGAGCAACCCAGACAGGTTTTCTGCTCTCATGGAATTTACCATCCAGTCAGAGTCATAAATATTAAACAGCAAGCAAATGATTACAAATTATTAGGAGAGATATAAAGAAACCAAAACACTAGAGGACCAAGATAGAGAGAACATTATAGAACCTGGTTAGAGGCAGCATCTCTGAAGAGATGACTTTATGTTGAGGCCTGAAGGATGAGAATGAACAGGGCTTGTAAAGAGGATGGCAGGAGCAAAGATCCCAAGGCAAGAAAGAGGTCAGCCAGTTCACAAGACTAAGAGATGTACTGGCTCGGAGCTGTGCGTGAGGGATGAGAGCCACATTTGACACTGAAAAGGAAAGCAGAGACTGAGCCACCTGGCAAAAATGGATTGGGTATGAGTTTGGGGTCAGCATGAAAGCAAGAACATTGGTTAGAAGACAGTCATGATGGTTGATCCAGACTTGATGTAAGCCTGAGCTAATGTAGTGGCAGGGGAAAAAGAAAGATGTAGCCACCTTAGAAATATATTTTGAAGGTAGAATCAGTTGGAACTGGAGAAGGATGGAATGTGGGTGGCCAGGGCTATATACATGACAGACCTCCAATAAACATGTGATTATACTGTATCATGGGAAATAAGCATATTTCCTAGATTTTAGGGTATTTGCAGTGGTGGAAGGGCATTGTTGTTTTCTGAGAAAATGGGGGAAGACTGAATGAAACAGCTCTGAGAAGGAAACTTCTGACTTGAGCATGTCAACTGCAAGATGGCTACAGCACATCATTTGAATATGCAAGACCAGAGCAGATAGCACTAGACTAGAGATAGCGATTTTGTATCCTTGGGAATACAGATGGTGTTTAGAGCAATGGAATGGAGACTATCACCCAGGAAAAACTTATGAAGAGGATATATCCCAGTAGGTCCCAGGAAGTGTGACAATCTCAGTCAATCAGAGGTTGAGAGACGTAGGAGGAAATTTGACAGGGGCAAATACAAGGAAATCCAGGATAGTGTGGTATCCTGGGGACAAAAGAGCAAAGTCTTTCTAGTAGGAAGGTTGTCCATTAGGTTGCATGCTGGTGAAACACTCAGAAAGATGAGGAGAGAACAGTGCCCATTGCATTTGGCAAAGTGGAGGTTGTTAACTTTGACAGGAGCGTTTCAGTTGAGTAATGGAAGTGGTGGTCAGACATCGGGTGAAAAGTAAATTTGAGGCACAGAGAGTGGAGACAGCTTGTGTATAGAATACCTGTTTAGGAGGTTTGACCATGAAAAGGAGCAGGAAAATATTGCAATAACTAGAGAAGTAGGTGGGGTCAAAGGAGAACTTATCAGTTTGTTTGTTTTTTTTAAGTTGGGAGATTATAGGATGTCTTTGATACTGATGGGACTGTTCGAGTCAAGAGAGGGGGAAGATTGTGCAGGAAAGAAATGCAGGCTGCCTTTAAAAGTCAAAAGGGAATGGGTTCCAGAGTAGACACAGAGAGTGATTAGCTTTTGGTTGGAGGGGAATTTTTATTTTATGGAGCTCAGGGTGTAAATAATACTGACTTATCCTGTTTTGTTGCTCAGACCCAACAGCTGAGAATAGTAGATGCTGAGTGTTCTTCATGCTCACCTGAGGCCCAGCACAATTTATGCAGGACTCGGAAAGAGGTAAACCAAATCCTGGTTTTGCCCCACTCTTCCACTACCCAACACCAGACAACATAGGAGAAGCTGGTAGTGATTCTTGGTGTGTTCCTCCAGACCTATGAGGGCATGGGGGTGCGTTCCTCTCCACTTCAAACCAGTGTGGGAAAGGCTTCCTGTAACCACTTGGGAAGCTTGATATATATCCCTGGGAGCTTGGAGCCCTAATGCACCTACTTGGCTACTCTTGAAAAAGTCTGCAGATGAAGGGTTGTGTGGCGTGGTGGGAGTAGCAGTGCAAAGAGGGCTTCAGTGGAAATGGTCTGCGTTTCCAAAATCACCAGGTTCAGAATGAAAACTTTCTTTCCTGTGGGCCATAGGTGGACCCCCCAAAAATAGGTAATCTGAGAGTTTAAAAGGAAATTTTTTAAGGAAAGTTCCTTAAAAGGAACTTTCTCAATAGGATAGTCTGGAGAGAGGAGGTAGCCCAAGAGAGAAAGTCTGTGTTGGTGTCCCAGGAGACAACAGGGAAATCATAAAAGTTCCTCAAGAGGGGGCATTGCCCACACGAGGGAGCCGCAGGTGAGATATGCGAAGGGTCCACAGATGTGATTCATTACACTTGGGCTTCTGACACACAAAAGGCCCAAATGCTGTGAGGCAAACACACCAGTGTTGTGTCTGATTGCCCATCTCCTGAACCCAGCTTGAGAGGGTCAGAAACAATGTAGAGAATACGAGAGAGGTAAAGAAGGAAAATAAATGTAGGAGTGGACAAAGAGTGAAGAAACAGGCATCTGGGGGTGAATGAGTCTCCAGCTGACATGGGTTAGGGGATACAGTGGGGACACTTAAGCTGGAATGGAAACTGAAGCCTTGATTTAGGACTGAACTGGACTTCCTATGTATTTTACAAGCCAGATATTTCATTAATGCCTGAGAGTGATGGGGACAATGAGGCTATGCCCAAAAAATTTCCAACAGTGAGGAAGAACAATTCTGCAGAGGGAGTGTAAAGGGGCAGTGGTGAGAAAGAAGAAAGTTGCTTTCTGCCTACCTTTTTCTCATCCCAGCTTGTTCAATAAGCTGCATCTACTTTCCGTTTGTTTCTATCTTAAAACTTTGTGATGTTTGTACTATTGCAGTCCAAATAAAACCTGTGTGTGACAGTTTATAAGCACTGCCATATTTCCTGTTCTCTCATGTTGGAGACCAGTCTTGTGCACTGAAAAGCTTCTAAAAACCTAGCAGGAAGCAAAAATGAATGACACAGGTGAGGACTAATGCAGTAGAGAGGAATGGGGACTAGGGAATGCATGGCTTCTTAATGTTGTAGAAACCCTCTGATGGTCATACAACATAGAAATGGAGACTTTTGTGTTAGGTATTAAATACAATTCTTCCCCTACCCTGGACATTACAAGCCTACACTGCAGAGTGTGGCCATAGGATGGGGGTAGGGGACAAGGCCATGTGACATGCCCGTACCTCACATTCATACATCCTAAGCTAATGCCATTTACCAGATAAGTACAGAAATATTTTGATATTTCCCTAGCCTATAATTTATAATTTCTTATCAAAATTCTTGGTACAAATAGGAAAGCATCAACCTGTCATCTTAACATTGAGGATAGATGAGGGAAGAAACAGAAAATGTGCTTCACAAAACTCCTTTCCCCATCCTGTGCCAGATCCTGGTAATGAACACCAACACAAGCCATTTGCTTTAACAAGGAAACCACTTTTTTAAAAGGCTTCCGTTCAATTCATTAAATATTTACCAAGTGCCTACTATGTGCCGGAAAATAATAGCAGGTCAGCTTTGACCAGAAGGATGTGAACTCTCTAGTGTATAATCTTGTCAGTTGGAATTATGCCTGAGTAGCAATATGCTAGCCTCAAGCAAAATATCCTGTCAGCAAAATAAGAGCTTCCTCAACCCAAAACAAAACATATGAGAGAAATATAAAAACAGAATTTCAGAATGAGAATAGTCATATGCTAGAGAAAAATAAATGTAATTGTGCTTCATTAAATGTTTGCTTTCAAAGTGATTCCCTAAAAAGGAACCCAGGATTTGTTACTTTACATTGTGTCTGAAAATACCATGGAATCTGGGATGTTGGGAGGGGAGGGTCCTCAAAGGCCAGGCATACCACAGTTCCATGTGGAGCAGGTATCCTCCTCAGAGAAGGGCCCTTTCTAGATGGTTCATTCCACCTATGTGTGGTCACTCATGACTATCATCATCAGGTTCTGGTGCAGTGAGTTGTCCCAGACTCGATGCAAGTAAGTGCTAGGACCAAGAAAGACCTGTGGTGCTGGGCAAAGTTTAAGGAATGTGGGTCTGAGTTGGTCTCTAACCAGGAAGTACCCTGGTTATAATGATGGGTGAAAGCACCCAAGAGATGAGGTCATCAGTAGAGGACAAACATGTTTCTGGTCCTGAAGACTGACAGCAAGAGTCAGAAGCTAACTGGAGGAGAGTCCTGCAGTAAGCAAGAAAAATATTCCTGAAGACCTGAGAACAGGATGCCCAGTGTTAGGGAAAGAAGTCTTCTAGAGTGCAGTAATATCTTTAACAAGACTTCCAGAAGCCAAGCCTTGAGCAACCAGTAAACATCTCTGTCTCTTCTTTAGCATCTGCTTTACCTGGGTCATCTCTGTCTGCTGGTGGGGTTCAGTTGTTGCCATCCTTAAATTTTCCTTAAATGCAGTGACTTCCTCTTTAAATATTTTGTTCTTTTGATTTTTATTATTCCACCTTGTCTTGGTTTTTGTCCTACCCTTTAGCTCTCATTTTTAATGACTGCCTCTTTTAATTGATCTCTGAATATCAGAATCTCCCAAGGCTCAGTTTTGAGGTCTCTTTTCCTTCTTTCCATCCCTAGACCCATGGCCCACCTGTCTTTGTTTCTCCAGCCATGACCTCTTTTCTGAGCTCTAGGCTTGTGTAGCTATTCCTACATGATTTATCCACTTGTGAGTCAAATCGGGATTTCAATAATTATATCCAAAACATAATTATATCCAAAACATAACTCATAATCCCCTCTATTGTCCACAGCCTGCTTCTCCTAGTCTTTCTTTATCTTGATAAATGGCAGCACCAGCCAACTGAAGCATTAAGTCAAAAACACAAGAGTCATCCTTAATTTTCCCTTTTCCTCTCTGCTTCCCTACTCAACACCCACTTTATCAACAACTCCTGCCATTTCTGTTTATAAAATATTTCTGGAATCTACCCATCTCTCTCTATCTATAGCATTGCAACCCAGCTCTAAGCTGCCATTCTTTGGCCCCTGATAGCATTAACTACAGTTTCTCAAGAGCCCCACACAATTTCAGAATCTAAGCTCTCTGAAATATAGCATATTATACAAGATCTTACCACTTCTTTGCATATTTAAAATGCTCATTTTGCATGATAATTGATGACACATGGTCCATTGGAAAAAAAAAATTGAAACCTGTCATCTTAACATTAACAGGAGGATAGATGAGGGATATACTCCATTCTATGCCCATTGGCCAGAGGGATCTCTTAAAGAATAATTTATATAATTTTACTGCCTGTACAAATCCCATCCAAAACTTACACAAGAGTCTCCCATTGTACTTGGAATAAAACCCAAAGAGACATTGTATGAGCTTCCTTTGTCAACCCATCTGACTTCATCTGATACTTCATTCACTTACCTTCAGCCACGCTGGTCTGCTTTCTTGTCCTTGATAGCCCAGGCTCAATCCTGAGTTAGGCTTTTTTTCACTTGATTTTCACACTTTCCAGAAAGCTCTTCCTAAGACTGGCTGTTTGTTGTCATTCTAATCTCAAAATATCAGCTCCTCTGCTGAAGGGAAGGTCTTCCCTAGCACCTAATCTAGGTCTTCCCCAACCCTTGTGTCCTTCCTCTTGATCATGCCACTATCTTTTTGCACTGTACTCCTTTCCTCAAGGTACTTATCAGTCTCTGAATTCATGTATCTTGTTGATTATCTGTCTCTTCATTACTAAAATATGAACTTTAGGAGAATAGGGACTTTATTTTGTCCCTCATTAGATTCCAAATCTGTACCTAGAATGCTGCTTACTAAACATGGGTCTGTAATAATTATTTACTGAGTAAATGTGAGCCCTACCTGCCTATAGCTTCCACTCATTGATTTCCTGGAGATATGTTTAATAAGTCTGCTGTTCTTCTATTTGATGGCCCTTTAAATATTTAGAGGAAGTCTTTTTATCATGCAACTATCTGTGTATGTGTGCATGTGTCGGGGGGGCGGTATGTGTCTCTCCTGGATATTTAAATCAATCTTCATATGAAAGGATTTCCAGATACTTCACTATCCAGGTCACCTTCTCCTGGATAAACTCTAAGAGAAGATTCTCCGAAGTTAATTCCAATGGTGACTAAAAATAAACTGAATGACACCAAAAATAGATAGCAAAAGAAAAAAAAAATGCTTTCAGGCTGGGATTAGCAGCCAACTCCTATCTTGGTCTAAAGTATTTTTCCGTAATGCAGAATTTAAAGCATAGACAATCTTAAAAGATTGTCTTTATTCTTCTTTCCTATAGCAAATAGCTCTCCCCCAGGGCCCCCAAGCACTCAGCCTTAAACATGTATTATTTACTTCCTGGCTTACTACTTCCCAAGCTCTGATCCAAGAGAGAACATGAAGACAGAGTCTCTGGTTACACTTCCAGCCCTAGCCTCTCCTCTGATCTTCAGACTTGCGCATTCAGTAGCCCGTCCAGCATCTCCCCCAGTTGTCCCATAGGACATATATAGTTCAGCATATATAGCAACCTGGACTTTTCTTCCCCTGCCTCTAACCTTTTCTCTTTTATTTCCAGTTACTTTAAGTGACACCACCATCCATATTGGCATCCAAGCCCCAAACCTCAGAGTCATTTTAGATTATTTTTTCTTCTTAAATATTCATATCCAATCAATTTCCAACTCTTCAATTTTACCCTTCCTGTTTCCTTTATTTTCACAGCATCACCCCAGGCCTTCACAACCTCTTGGTTATGGCATCCTGAACTTTGCCACCTCTGCCGTGTTCTATTTAACCCCATTCCCCACACTGCTGAACGTCATGGTGACTTTCAGTGCATCTCATTTATGATGGATCCTAAACCTCCTAACACGGTGCCCATAGCCTCCTTAGTCCTGATCGTTATGCCCATCCAGCCACATCCACCATTTTCTGAATTGCCCTTAACCCTAAAAGACTAAACTAAGAATTCCCCCAAAAGACAACCCACTTCTATTCCCCATGCCTTTTCTTTTCCCTCTACCTGAACTTCCCTTCGCACCTTTCTTCGCCAGACCAATACTAACCCTTAAGGCCTAGAGGAGCAAGTGCTTCTTCAGGGAACCTTTTTTTTTTTCCCCAGTGTTCCAGAATTCATTGTTTATGCACTACCCCCAGTGCTCCATGCAATACGTGCCCTCCTTAATACCCATCACTGGGCTCACCCAACTCCCCATCTCCCTCCTCTCCAAAATCCTCAGTTTGTTTCTCAGAGTCCACAGTCTCTCATGGTTTGTCTCCCCCTCCAATTTCCCCCAACTCATTTCTCCTCTCCATCTCCCAATGTCCTCCATGTTATTCCTTATGCTTCACAAGAAAGTGAAACCATATGATAATTGACTCTCTCTGCTTGATGTATTTCACTCAGCATAATCTCCAGTGCTGTCCATGTTGCTACAAAAGTTGGGTATTCATCCTTTCTGATTATTTCCAAAAATACTCCATTGTATGTACGGACCATATCTTCTTTATCCATTCGTCTGTTGAAGGGCATCTTGGTTCTTTCCACAGTGTGGCGACTGTGGCCATTGTTGCTATGAACACTGGGATACAGATAGTCCTTCTTTTCACTACATTTGTATCTTTGGGGTAAATACCAAGTAGTGCAATTGTAGGGTCATAGGGTAGCTCTATTTTTAATCTCTAAAGGAATCTTGGAGAGCCTTTCAAATCCTCTGCTGGGCTATCCATATCCTGGACTCTTCTGCTGGCATAGTGTACCATGTGATTCTCTGCCTAAGCACCTAACATTAGTTAGAGAAAGCATCTATTTTTGTACCCCTCATAGGCTGATCACTCCTTAAAGGCAGGAAGCGTATCTTCATGATTTTTGTACCTATTGCCTAGGACCCAGCTAAATGGCCATCACATAGTAGACATTTCACAAATGTTTGCTGATCTGAAAGCCCCTTTGAGAAGCTGAAAACTTTAAGAGTTCTCGATATAGCACTCTTGGACCTAAAATACCATTGGAATGCCCTTACATTACAAAATGAAAGTATTCGTCATGCTCTCTCATTCATAGCTCTTGATATTTCAAGCCTTGTATTCAGAAATACTTCTAACATATCTCGTGCCACAGCATCAGGATTCGGGGACTTAGAGTAGTTAGTGCTGCGATGATGTGTGATCTTTTACCTTTTTATCAGTGGCTAAACCCATATTCAGTAAGATGGATGGTAAGATATGTGTCTAAGGCAATGCAATGAAACTTCATGAGACAGTTCTTAAACAACAGAGAATCCAGGATGCCATTGTTCTTTATGTACATATCTTAGTCCCCACTACAACATTTCCACCTGGAAGACAAGGCTCAGGACTCATTTATCCTTGGAATTCTGAGAGTCTCTGTCAGTGTCCCACACAGAGAATGAACTTCATAAATGTGTATGGAATTGAATTGAGGCTGTTGAGTGGAATGAAGCTACTTTGAGGCACCACTTCCGTTTGTGATAGTCATGGGAAAATATGTAGTGACCACTTCTTCCTCCTTACAATGAATTTCCTTGTCAAATGCCTGTTTAAAAAGAAGGCGAAGATAATTGCAAGTCAGCTTGAAGTGCTGCCAAGATAGGACCTCCGGGAAGGCCTAGAGACAAGTGGTACTGTGCAGCGCTGCTAACGTGCAATGTCTAACTGATTCAAGTAAAGCATCAGTTTGGAATTAAGATGAGTAGTGACATCAGGCGCTTATGGTCATAGCAAAGGGCTTTGTTAGTAGGCCTTGGGAGAGATAAGACACCTCACTTCCCTTCTCAGCCTCCTCTTATTCTGTCCAACTCCAGCTAGCTGAACCTGCAAATGCTCAGCCCTCAAAGGCTGTGGTTGTCTACCAGTATTCACTAAGTAAAGCACGGCACCTCTGCTACCTGGTGAACTCAACAATCTCAATCTTCCCCAGGGTTCATTCATTCATTCACTTGGTCAAAAATCATCCATCAAAGTCAAGTCACAAGTGAAAATTTAAGGAATTTGCAGCCAATATTCTTCATGGTATTTCCTGTGGATTGTTGGCAGGGACATAAAACACAAAGTGAAGATACTAGTCTAAGGGACATGGCATGCAATTAAATTGGGGGGAAAAGTGACTCTTGGTTCAGAAAGTTTTCATTTTTCCCCAGTCTGCAATATCTCCTATAGAGCCCTTGGAAAATAAATTTTAGAAAGTGTGAATATTAATTTGTTCTTGCCTCCACATAATGAATTTTTGCAATGGATAGGAGAGAAAGAGTGATGATACTGGATAATAGAGCAAGGCAGGAATTCTCAAACTGGTAAAAACCCTTTCTCTATACACTACAAAGGCGACTTGTAAGGCAGTGCTTCTAGAAGACTTAAAAATCATATCTTTCTTACCCTCCTTGTCTCTGACGATAAGGACTGTTATGTTGCTGTAATATAATTGAAACAGAGACAGATTTGGAACTAAAAGCCCTGATTTTCATCCTTCTTTTGTTACTTAAAAGCTGACATTAGAAATATTATTTAACTTCTCCTAACCTCAGTTTCCTGTCTGTAAAACAGGATTATAAAAAATGTAGCTTTTTGGGTAGCTAGGATCAAATGAATGAAAAATACTTGCTAGGTATTGATTCCTTGTTTGATCTAGTTATCAGTAAGACTCATTAAGATATCATGTTCAGGAATCCATGACATTTTTTCTCCCCCCGTCTTTTGGCCAATTAATGATAGTTGAACCAAAAAAAAAAAAACAATGGACTGAAATATCTGGAATTTCTGTAAAATTGTTAGTCCATGAAAAGCCATTTAAAAATCTCCACTTCCACACAGTTGACTCAGAGCTCAAGCGAACAAGCCAAGGGCAGCCCTCTGCTGCTATAGGTTCTATGGATTCTCAAAGCAGACAACACAGTAGCTCCAAACATCTGATCAGGATGTGCTCTGTGCTGGGCACTAGGCTGTGCACTTGATACATAGCCTCTCCTCTAATCCTCAGTGCAACCCAAGAATATTGAGCTCCTCAGCACAGCACCACAGCCTCCAGTGGAGTCTGCACATATGGCTAAGGCAGACCACAGACAGCCTGCTCTAAGGAGGAAGTCTTGTTATCCCAAGTCTGAACCCTGAAGGATGCTAATTAATGAGCAGTCTGTGTCCCTAGTTACCTTGCTTCCTTTTTCCTTTATTCTCCCTCTTGCTCTGTTGTAACTTCATGTGGGGGCCTTTTGGTCACCTGCTTCTCCTTATTGGTTGCCTCTTCCACAGGTGCCACAGTGATCTTTGGAATTGGGGCCACCCATGTTCCCGGAGTCTCTGGAACCCTGGGCTTTTGGTCTTTCTACCTTCTAAGGACCCGGTGTACTAGGCAAATAGCACTGTGCTTGCTTTCATGAGTTCTCTTTCAGGAGAATGAGAGAGCCCAGAAGATAAGAGCTATCCTCTATCTATACCCCTCATCGTATCTGCTGGGTTGTGTTGGACAGGGAGCTCCTTTCCCCTCACTTTCTATTAGGTGATTCTTGGCTCCTAGATGCACATTTACAATTAATGGGGTAGTTTTAAAAAAATATCCATGGGTATGCTCAATCTGAATCCAATGGAATCAGAATTCCCGTGTTTGGGGACTGAGTCTCAGTGCTGCTAAAGCTCCCAAGTGACCCTAGCCTGTAGGCAGGGCTGAGGGCCAGAGTATTTGTGTTTATGTCCTGGTCTCCTCTGTTGCCCCTTCACTCATCTCACTGAGTATAAGAGGAAGACTGGCCTTCTCTTCTTCTCTCGGTCTTGCTGAACTGCAGAGAGCCTGCCTGTTCTGCTTCTGGCCAGGGCTTGAGACAAATAGTCAGTGCCCTGCCCTTGTGGGCAAGGCCTGCAGTCCTCTAGTGCTATGGTGTCCGCACAGGTAGGCTGATTTATTTTGGAGTCCACTGTTGGGAAACCTTCACTTACTCCCACCTAAGATCGGATACAGGGGAATTTGTTCTCCATAACAGATTTGACATTTATATCTCCATTTTCCTGACAATTCCCCATCAATTGATTTAGAATTTAGGAAGGAAAGATACTTATTATCTCCTTCAAATCAACAGCATCCTCTTTTCCTTGCCTGGTGCCCAGGCCATATAGATGCTCAATAAATATTTGTTGAATGAGTCAATTCCCTGTGCACCTCCAGTAATACCCATTCTCTAAATTTCAGGCTTACTTTCTCCTGTCTCTCATCCTCCACGAGCTACAGATGGTATAAATGCTGCAGTCCTTGTGAAGACTGAAAAAGCAGTCAGACAGATGTGTTGTTCATAGCTCCCTAGTCAGGCATAACTAAACATTTACATTTATTACCAATTAGAGGGGAAACAGACTGTAGTTTTATGCACTGTATGTGGCTGGATATATTTCTTTCTGGGATCTCACTAAAAACTTCAAAATGTGTCATTGGATCTCACTCTCTTACCAGCTCGAACCTCATTGAAGATGCCATTTAAATAGAGGTCTATCAATGACAGCACAAATCTACACATCACTCTTCCACCCACCCATGGAATGCCACGGAACGGGAAAAAGCAATGTCACAGAAGGGCAGCTGACCCAGTGTGACGGAGCTGAAGCCACTCCACTGAGAGTCTGTAGCATGTGCGTGTTGCTGATGGAGTAGGGGGTGTCTTTGTTGAAGGCAATGCATGTAAAATTGTAGATAGTACACAGTATACAACAATGTGTGTGAGTGCATAGACTTCTGCTGTGTTTACAGCACTTTTTCCATTTAAGGAAAACTAGAATGAGAGAAAATAGTACTAACAGTGACTTTGGAGTCATTTCCACAGAGCATCAGACCCAACGCTGAAGAATTCACTGCTTTTAGCTGAGTTCCCCCTAATCTGCAGTACATCTGCCATACAAAGTCCTGACCCAGCCCCAGGTGGCACTGGCTGAAGTATGGGCAATGCAGATTCTGGTCCCAACTCCTGTTAACTCAGCTTCTTGACCTGGAAAGTCAGATCACTGCCCCAGGAACTTTCACTAAGAAAATAATGAGCTTGAATTAAAGATTTCAATAAGAATAACATCACATAGCTATTTATAATAGGGACAGTTTCAAAACAACCTGAATGCCAGCAGAGCAGAAACTGGTTAATCTATTATGGAAAACCAGGTGTCATTTAAAACTTGTGGTTTTACCATAATGAGGTATTACTTTACACTCACGATAATGGATGGCTATCACAGAAAAAAAAAAATGTTGGTGAGGATATGGAGAAATGGAAACCCTCATGCACTGATGCTGGTCGAGATGTAAAATGACCCAGAAGCTATAGAAAACAATTTGGTGCTCCCTTGAAAAGGTAAACATAGAATTACCATATGACCTTGTCATTTCTCTCCTTGGTGTATTCCCGGAAGAACTGAAAACTGAAAACCCGGGTGGCTCGGTCGGCTGAGCATCCAGCTCTTGGTTACAGCTCAGGTCATGATCTCGGGATTGTGGGATCGAGCCCTGCATCAGGCTCCACGCTTGGCAGGGAGACTGCTTGAGGATTCTCTCTCTCTTCTTTTGCCTCTCTTCCCACTCTGGCTCTCTCTCTCTCTCTCAAATAAATAAATAAATCTTAAAAAAAAAAAAAAACTGGAAACAGGTAGTCAAAGACGTATGTATACACATACGTTCACAGTGGCACTATTCATAACAGCCAGAAGGTAGAAACAGCCCAAATGCCCATTCATGGATGGACAGCCAAACGAATCGTGGCATACATGTACGGCAGAGTAGTTTTCATCCATGAAGAATGAAGTACTAGCACACACTACAACATGCATGAACCCTGAAGCATTATGTTAAGTGAGGGAAACCAGACACAAAAGGTCACATATTGTAGGATTCCATGCATGTGAAATAGCCAGAAGAGGTAAATTCATAAAGATAGATGATAGCTGGGTAGTTTCCAAGCACCAGGGGTGGGGAAGAAAGGGGAAAAACTACTTAATGGGGTGGGACTTTTTCTAGGAGTGACAAATATTTTGGATCTAGATAGAACTGGTGGACACAAGTATGAATGTCCTAAATGCCTTTGAATTGTTTATTTTTAAATGGTTAACTTTATGTTATGTGAATTTCCCCTCAATAAATTATTTTTTTGATTGTGCATTTTGAAGGATACTTACTGACATGCGAAAATTCACGTTACGTATATATTGTTGTTGTTGTTGTTGTTGTTTTAAAGATTTTATTTATTTGAGAGAATGAGCAAGCAAGAGAGCATGAGTGGGGGGAGGGGCAGAGGGAGAAGGAGAAGTAGACTCCCCACTGAGCCAGGAGCCCAGTGTGGGGCTCGATCCCAGGACTCCAGGATCATGATCTGAGCTGAAAGCAGATGCTTAACCAACTGAACCACCCATGTGACATACATACATATAGTTAAAAACTGGATTTATAATCTGAATTTTGTAAGTCTAAAAATGTATGTGTCCATGTATACATCTGCATGTATATACATGTATACATAAACTCACATATATAGACCAGTATATATAAATATTTATATACATATATACCATCCTTCCCTCCCCCCAAAAAATGAGAAGAAATTCAGAACTCTGATCACTCTGATAACAAGTAAATCATTAGTTCATTTTCATACTCCTTGAAATGAGCACGTGACAATTTTGTAATGTGAGGGACTAGACTATTACCGAGTAAGAACTGGGGTACAAGTCTATCACTAAGGTGTTCTCCAACTCCACAGTTTTAGTGGTCTAAATGTGTGACATTTACTTGCTTGCCCATTAATTGTTGCATCAGAGCACATGGGCCTTTTGGGGAGGCAACTAGGAAGATGTGATTTAAGGTAGGCAGGCAGTATCAGAGCACAGAGACATTCGATATACAAACCGTTACATAGGGGATCTGCATGCACAACTTCAGTCCTCATCACGTTGTTCATAAGTGACGCAGCTAGAAGAACACATACCTGTTATCCAGCTCCAGAGCCCATTCTCTCTGATGCCTCCTTTAAGAGCTATGGTAACATTCATGGCTCTCGTGTGGACTCTTTCCATTAATACGTGCATCTGAAAATAAAATAAATGTCCCCATCCTGCACAACTCCCCTTCCTGAACTCTACTAGTAAAAGGAAATTGAGTTGCTTGCTTTATTTTTTTAAAAATAGCATATATCATTGTTGTATTCCAATCGGTGGTGTCCTAAAATGAACATCTCTTGTTCAGCTTGTCACTCACTGTGGGATCCTGAACTTCTTTCTATCTTCAGTTCAAGCTAACTCTTTTTCTTCTATTACTCAGTGTCAGTGTAACTTAGCAAGAACATTGAGTGTTAAAAAGGAGAGTTGGATGTAATGCTCACACAGTCTGAACATTTTATCCCGTATTCATAGATTTTGTTTGTTTTTTATTTTTACCATTTTATCATCTTTAGTGATTCTCCCCAAATCCTAATTATTTTTGTGGATTAAGAATCCTCATTCTTTATCTCACTACCTGTGGGTCAGTAGGTTTAAGAAAGAAGCTGGAAAAAAAAAGCTGGATTATTAAAATATTTGTGCTAAGATGATACTAGATTTATTTCTGCTGGTGGAAAATTACTTCTATGGAAAGAATATGTACTTTAGCCTATGAGAAGTATAAAATCTCCTTGAGTGTTTCCAACAGAGAGAAGATTCATAAAGAGAATGAAGTCAGGTGCTGTTTCAGAAGGACTTGAGTCAAAATGCATGAAGTAATTCATAATAGAAGACACAAAAGGTTGAGAGTATGTTCACAAAATCCTGAAAACACAGATGCTGAAGAGTCGTTGACTATTCTCATATCTACAAAAGAGGGGCTTCAGGGAAGTTTTATCAACAGAATTTAGGGATGTAACTAAGCTGAGTTTCGAGAGGATAGAAGGTGAATCATTTTGAGTTCTACTAAGTTCTATAAAACTGAGACAGAACAGAGTTGGATTCCTCAGTTACTAAGAAGACTGAGATGTTGCTCTAGATTCTGGCTGAAGAAAAACCTGGAAGGAGAAGCAGAAGGGTAGTTAAACACCTGACGTGGGTCAGGTTCATGGGTGCCAACCCCAAATGAAGAATAAGACCCATTACTTACCATTATAGACTTTTATAGACTTGTACCTCCAATAAGGTCCACAAAGGGCAATGGTGTATACCTTCTGAACATCTGAGTATGTGTTGGGAGGGGGTGCTTGTGGATAAAGGAGAAGTCTGGGGATTTTAGGAGAGACTACATCCCTACCTAAGTCTTCCTCTGCCTTTTTTGTTCTTGTTGTTGTGTTGAATTGTAAGCTGTGAGCCCTCACTTGATAACCTGAAGCACTGGTTAGTATTTTTCTAGCTCATTCTCTGAAAGGACACTAATCTGGCCCCAGTCAAATGAATAGCAATGGGATTAACTAACAAAAGATATTCCCTTCCCCAACCTTGACCTAGATCTTCAGAGAAGGTCAGCATTTATCTAGAGGCTGCCCCAGCTAGCTAAGCAAAGCATTCGCAGGGCATACAACCCACTCTGGAGCTGTTGGTTCCCCTTTATGTGCACACTAGGCTCGCTCCATGGAGTCCTTGCCCAAAGACAACATTTCACAGTTGTCTACATTAAATTGTACTGTGTTCTCCACCCCCAGGTCACTCCAAAAAAAAATGTCTGAAGTTCCCTCAGGATCCAGCACATGGGCCCTAATTACTTGTTCTGTCCTCAAGTTTGGTTGATCAAGAGGCAGATCGATACTCCGGAGCTGATGTGCTCCTCTAGCATCCTCCACGTGTGGAGGTTCTGTGGGCTGCTGTGCTAGAGGAATGGCATATCATGTGCTTTAAGCTACATGAAAATCGGTCCCTGTTGTCACTCACAGCACCGAGGACGTAGTCTCCTACTGTTGTACTACTCGGGAGCCTTCACTTGATACCTGGAAACTCATTATTAAGGTGAAGAGACAGGAAGCAGTGTCAGGTGTGACAGCTTTGAATGGACATCATCTTGATGCTAACACAAACCTCTTGCTTCCCAGGATTTCTCTGTGTTAGTAACACCAGGATATATTCCTCCCATGGTGCTATCTTACATTTGAAAGAATTAGTTGAGGGCAAAAAATAAGAAATATGAAAATTGCGTCCCTGACCCCACAAAGTGTCTTGATTTTAGAAAATGTGCTGGGCTGCCCCTCACATAGAAACAGGATGCCACTGACTCATTCTCCATACAGCATGCATTTTGCTCTGTTTTCTAGCAGTCAGATTGGGTTTATGTAGAACCAAACATGCACACTTGCCTGAACTCCCTTGTGGCCAGTGCTCTAAGACAGCTGGTTGGAATTAGAATCCGAGTTTGTTATCATCAGAAGAAACAGAGGTTGCTGTGCCAGGTGTTACGCAGAATGTCCACACTGGGACATCGGCATTTGCCCCAGAAAACCAGAAAGACATTGAGTTCACTTAATGATCCCAAAACAGGATCAAATGGAGGGAGGGCACTGGGGGATGTTGAGAGACACTGAATCGGACCGTGGAGGTAAGACGAGCAAGAACAGGGGAACAAAAAGGGGGCAAAAATCCAGGACTCTGGGAGACAAGACCTAGAGAGATCCCAAAGTTCCACACCACAACATCTCCTTGGCCTGGCTTTGTATTTGATGGGCTGGGTGCATGTTAGCTACTGATAACTTCTACCTCAGTCCTGATAAGCGAAAGCCAGAGTGGCTGGGGGTTGATAGCAACAGTCCGCCTAGGGTCCTGACCACCAGATTTCTGACACTCAGCCTATGCTCTGATGCCAGGCTGAGGGGAAAAGGGGCTAGAGCAGAGCATCCTCTCTGGAAAAAGGTAGCCTATCAAAGTTCTTGGGATCTGAGGGGGTCAGCTCGCTTCTACTGCCTTGCTCTGGAGGACCTGTGCCTCTGTCTTCTTCCCCACAGGCTGAGTGCTCAGGAAGCCTGGTGTTGGGGCAGGAGTCTCCAGAAGCACCCTGAGGGGCCAAGGGACAAATGGCTGCACAACTTTGTCCCCACTGTGCAGTAGAAGCCTTTCCCTCAGACCCTCTCCTCTTAGCTTCTTCCCACCTGTGCCCTCCTTTCATTTCTCCCTGGGTCCTCCCCTCCCCCCAACACACACCCTGTTCTATCTTTCTATTAATTCCTAGACCCACCTTCCGTAGGTCTAAACTTATCTCTGGATTTTAATTTTATCATAACCTTGCATCTTTTAACTTCTAGATTTTAATCTCTCACCTTGATAGGTGTGAGCCTTTCTTTGTTTTCTCACGGTTTTCCTCTGCCTTACGTTTCAACTCTTAATCATGTGAAATGTTTAGCCTACATTTTAACTCTTTTTGTGTATTGCTTTCAGTTGTTGCTAACTCACTTTAACGTTTCTGGTCTTTAATTTTCTATTCTATATTTTATCCATTTTCTGAATTCCTTTTTGTTCTCTTTTCTCCTTTTTTGTTTTAATTTTCATCTTACGGTTTACCCGGTTCTGTATGCTATGTATTCAACAGTATGCTAGCCCAGTGGTAAGCACAGTGTCGAGAGCCCACATCCCTGAAAGGGAAACAAGATGGCTCTGTTGTTCCCGTCTCTTGCCAGCTGCCCCTGTATATATGTCTTTTCCATTTCTTTCAATAGATTTCCTAGCCTAGCTGAAGATGACTTTGCAAAGCATCTTGCCTTGAGAGACTTATGAGTAGAATCTCCTAAGAGCCAAAATCCTACTGTTCAGAGAGCGTATTTTACTTGCTGAGTATTAGTTATTTATAGCTCACACTATCCAGGCATTTTCAGAGAAGTCATGCGTTTTAAAATCTATGTTCTCCAAAGTTTGTATCATTGGCGTATGAGTAAATCATCTGAATGGTTTGCCCTGGGTAGTTGGGAGTGGAGCCCAGTGTGGCCTTCCAGGCACTGCTTCTGGCCTGACTTGGTAAAGAGCCAGGTGGGGGCTGAGTGGGGGGAATAAGGGTGGGTTTCTGGAACCTCACTGACATCTCTTTACTCCTCCCTGGGCTGTTTCTCTCTCTGTCCTGTCTGGGAGTGATCACAGAGGAAGTTCCTTATCTGAATGTGACTACCCTCTAGCACTTTGTTTCCTGCATCATGAGAACAGAAGTCTACATCAGGGGTGATTCTGAACAGGGTTTTTAAGTGGGAGCAGATACACCCCTGCCAGGTGCTTCTTTCAAGCCAGCTGGCCTAGTGACCGGACAACAGAGACCTACCAGAAAGGCTTCACCCATGGCTCCTCTCACTTGCTGTTGTGGCTAGGCTTCCCAGGCCCTACCATCTAGCAATCTCAGGAGATTCCCAGCACACAGAAGAATAGTGGGGTGTGGGCCAATCAAAATGGCTAAAATTAACAACTCAGGAAACAACAGGTATTGGCAAGGATACAGAGAAAGGGGAACTGAACCCTCTTACACTATTGGTGGGAATGCAAACTGGAGCTGCCGCTGTGGAAAACAGTATGGAGGTTCCTCAGAAAGTTAAAAATAGAGCTACCCTACAATCCAGCAATTGCACTACTAGGTGTTTACCCAAAGGATATAAAAATACAGATTCGAAGGGATACATGCACCCTGATATTCATAGCAGCATTATCAGCAGAAGCCTAACTATGGAGAGAGCCCAAATGTCCATTGACTGATGAATGGATAAAGAAAAGGTGGTGTGTGTGTGTGTGTGTGTGTGTGTGTGTGTGTGTGTGTAATGAAATATTACTCGGCCATCAAAAAAGAGTGAAATCTTGCCATTAGCAATGATGTGGCTGGAACTCAAGGGTATTATGCTAAGTGAAATAAGTCAGAGAAAGACATACCATATGACTTCATTCATATGTGGAATTTAAGAAACAAAACAAGAACATAGGAGAAGGGAAAGAAAAATAAAATAAGATAAAAACCAAGGGAGGCAAACCATAAGGGACTCTTAACTCTGGGAAACAAGCTGAGGATTGCTGGAAGGAAGGTGGGGAGGGGGACGGGGTAACTGGGTGATGAGCATTAAGGAGGCCACTTGATGTAATGAGCACTGGGTGTTGTATGCAACTGATGAGTCACTAAATTCTGCCCCTGAAACTTACAGTTTATTAACTAATTAACTAATATGTTAATTAAATTGAATTTAGATTTTAAAAAAGAATACTGCGGCATGGGGAAATCTCTTTTTTTATTAGACTGAGGAAGACAGGATGACGGAACTCCTCACCCAGTACATGTTCCGACCACCTTTTTTTTTTTTAAATTTTATTTTTTATAAACATATATTTTTATCCCCAGGTGTACAGGTCTGTGAATCACCAGGTTTACACACTTCACAGCACTCACCATAGCACATACCCTCCCCAATCCGACCACCTTTTTGTCCACTAAGCCAAGTGGGCCGGGAGATTGCCCATTCGAGGGCTGGGACTTTTTCTCAAATTTGGATGGCTGCGGTGGGATTCTCTAGACAACAGCCAGTAGATACGGAGTAACTGCTAAAGACGGGTCTTAGTATCAGGTGCTGAGGAAGCAACATGGTGCGTAAGTTTTAGTCCATATTTAGGGACCTCTTGATACAGCTTGTGATACATGAAATAGGCATGAAATCATTACCCGGCCTACAAGAAGGTCACATCTATAGATGCTTCCCTCCTTCCGCCTGCATCTTACTTAAGACCTACTCATCCATAAGCCAAACCTCAAGGTTACTTTCTTGAGGAAATCTGCCTTTTTTGAGTTAGGTAACTCCCTTATTGGCTTTTGGCAAAGCCCTTTCTGACCTTCACCTTTGCACTTTGTGCTTTCCTACATTTCTGTCTGTTTTTGTCACTAAACAGCAAGGTCTTTAAGAGAAGAGACTGATTGTCACACTGTTGTATGCGCAGCATAGAGAGATGCTCAACAAGTATTTCTAAGTGAATAATGAACAGTGAGAGGTAGCATCCGTTACCTGTGGAAAACATAGAAGAAACAGCATATTTTGGAACTTAGAAGGGAATGGAGAAAATGATTCCCTGAGCCCCATGGTAATTGTGTTGCCGGTGCAGTATGAGTGATCTGGCAATTTTTGTGACCCTAGGCACCTGGCTGCATACACAGTCACTTCTCATCTGGTGTCATGTTAAGTTATAGAGTCCCCTGATCACAAGGAAGTTGGTGCGGGTTGATTAACATGGCTCTGGAAGAGGTGGCACTGTGATTCTAACTGAGCTCTACTTCCAGATCTGTGTGTGTGTGTGTGTGTGTGTGTGTGTGTGTGTGTGTGTGTGTCAGTAACAACTGGGCCAGATGACCTCTTTCAGCCAGCCTGTCACCAGCACTGGCTGAAAGCCCCTGCGTGCAGCAGTCTGTGGTGTGACAGGAAGAACCTAATTACCACAATCTTCCAGCTTATGTTCTGGTGGGAGAGCTTGGGCATACATTAAAAAAAAAAAAAAGTACAGAAATACCTCTGAGCAGAAGTGACACACTCAGAGAAACATTCACAAACAAGCATGCAGCAAAAAGGACACAGACATGAAAACAAGGAGTTGGCAGCTGGCTCAGGCCAAATAAATAAATCATATTGCAGGGTCGGTGGGGGGGGTGTTGCGGGGAGAGAAATGCCTGCAGATGTAAGGACCTTGCAAGGCACGTAACTATTTTAGGCATATGTCTTATATCACCAACTATATCATAAGGTCCCCAAGGGCAGGGACTAAAACACACACCATGTCACTTTCTTGGCACCTAATACTAAGAGTTGTCTATAACAGACATTTAGTACTGATTGGCTGGTGCTGAAGAGAATCCCATTTTTATTTTTATTTTTAAAAGATATTATTTACTTATTTATTTGAGAGAGAGAGAGAGAGCATGAGCGAGGAGAAGATCAGAGGGAGAAGCAGACTCCCCATGGAGCTGGGAGCCTGATGCGGGACTCGATTCTGGGACTCCGGGATCATGACCTGAGCTAAGGCCGTCGCCACCCAGGTGCCCGAGAATCCCATTTTTAAATGGACGATGTGGAAGAAGAAACGGCGAGGGGTGTGTGGTGGGGCCCCTTCCTTCTGGGCAGTTCTAAATGGGAACAGGGTCTGGTTTACTGAAGGACACTGCATAGGATAATGGGGGGTGGGGTGGGACTAATGGCAGGTATGTTGTGCAAAGTACAAAGGGTAGTGGCAGTATGTGTGCGGGATTGGTAGGTAAGGGGATTCCCACTACCGAGCTAAGGGAAGTGGGTGGAGGTGGTAAACAAGAGACAGTTGCTAGTGGGCCAGAAGGGAGAAGAAAGTTAGTACGATGAGTGCATGAGCGAGCGCCCTGCTGGAGGTGCTGCTTATACGGAGTGTCGCGGAATCTAGTCCATGGGATCCGTGCATGAAAGGCTCGGCTGGGAATTTGTGAGCTTGTGTTGGTCACAACAGAAGGGAAGTTGGAAGAGTGGTTATTTTGTAGGGTTCAATATGATTCTTCTAACTTAATGTATTTGTACATTAAGGGGGGGCTTGGTAGATAATGGTAATGGACATAGTCCCACCCCACCGCCCCCCGACCAAGGAGCTCCGTAAGCGTGAGAAGGGCTGCGTTAAGAGGTTCAAACTTCATGAAGGGAGCTTTTCAGAAAAGAAGCAATCAGAGACTTTTTGAAGCGTCTGAGACAGGCAGTCACCTGCTTGCACGATGCTTGAGAAAGATGATTTAGCACAAGACTCCAGATTGAAGGTGGGGGGCGGACTCAAGCTGGGAGGCTGGCCAAACACTGCCACAGCTTCAGGGCAGAGAAGTAGCATCTGGCCCTGAGTGAGTGTAGAGACGAGAAGTGACTGCAGAAATGTTTCCAGTTCTGCTGTGATGTGGTGAAGCTGAATGATGAGAGCAGAGAAGGGAGAAAGGCAACCACAGAAATTATTTTGTGTCAACCTTGGCTTATTTATCTTTAGGCCATTTCAGCCTTAAAAGTCCTGTGATTTACAATAGTACTTTGGTAGGAGAAGTATGTAATGGATGACATAAATTAATGATATACTAAATTACACTACCGATGGCAATAATGACTGAGATTTGTACACGGATTTAAACTTGATAAAGCATTTTTGCATGCCTTATTTCAACCTTACCATGACCACTGAGGTAAATATAATTATTTCATTCAGATTTAATAAGTGAGGAAACAGGTTTGGAGCCTTGGCCTAAGATCATAAGGGTAGTACGTGGCAGAGCCAAGACTCAAATCCCCCAAATCATAGCCTACTGTCCTATGTGGGAACTTGGAATTACCGCTCGTTTGTTCAACACCGGCTATGAATTCTTGCTGCGCAGAGGAGAGCATGAGATGTTGTTGTTGTTGTCGTCATCTCAGGACATTTTTTATTCACTGATTCACCCATCCACTCACTGATCATGTGTTTACTGAGCACCTACTATGTGTCAGGCCCAGAACTAGACACTAGCGATACAGTGAGGAATAGAGCACTGTCCCTACCCAGGGGGACCGAGTCTAGGGAAGGAGTTGAGTGCCATTAGGGTAAATAATTATTTACAGTCTGGCACACTTGGTCCTTCTTACCAGAGCGTGTGTGGAGGGCAGGTGACGGGGTGCGTGCATCTTGTGTTTCATCTAGAACTGGCACCGTCTCATTCCACTCACTAACCAAACCTCTGACAAATGTCTCGAGAGGCCTTCCCTGGTCAAGGCTGCTCTGACTTCCGGTCACCACACTCTGCTCTTCTCAGAAGCTGCCACACCTGCTGCCCCCATTGGGCCTGTGGTAGTTTGCGGCTCATTTTCCATCCATCCATTTCTTGCTCACTGCGTGTCTTCCTTCTGCTGTAGAAGGATCTGTGGGAGGCACAGGGGTTCTTGTAGGGGAGTGCCTCAGGTCACATTTGTTACTCAGTCATAGCACTAGGTCTGACCATGGTCGGCAATCAATAAACATTTGTTTGATTGATTAACATTCCCAGTTTGAGAATCCACACAGCAGAGAAGGGTACCAAAATGAACCCCCTGAAAGGGCAGGATCCCATTCAAGCAGGAGAATGAGGTCCAGAGCAGCAGCACTGCTGTCCCAAAGCATGTTCTCGTGACAGCTGTATCCCGCAAGCCCACACTGGAACCCCCTGGTACACGCATCCATCAGGGGCGTGAACAGCTGCATTCAGAGCCCGCAGGCTCTCCGTGCCAGGGCCGAAGAGAGACCTTGGCCCTTTAAAGTCAGTTTTGTGAAATAGATCTCGATCCAGCAGGAGCGATGTTAAGAAGCAATTAAAAAAAATTATTGTTGTTATTTTTACCTGCATCCTGTTTCTGGCTGTGCCACTCACCGTCTTATGAAGGGGTCTTGGCACACATGCTGTTTGTGCGTGCCAGTTTTCCCATCTGAAAAGTAATCCCTGTCCTTGATCCTCTGCTCACAGGGGTGTTTAGAAGCCCAGGGAGGTGATGTCTGCGTTGCGCTGGCAGGATCCTGGACAAAAGGCATCGTGTAAATAAAGGCCATCACTCCCATTGTAGGGTACACAGTGCTTCAGAAGTGTGTTCAGTGCCCTGTCCCCTTTCCTCCTGTCTCCTTGCCCTAAAGTCTCCCCTCTGCTTGTACCCAGGAGCACCGCTGTTCTGATCTAGCTGCAGTCAAATTAATTGAACAGGAGCCTTTGAAATCCTGTCCAGTTTCCCCAACCTGCTTATCCTTCAGGCCTTTTACAAGCTCTTCTCTTTATTGGGAAAGGAAAACAGAAAAAGACATCACTTGGAATGGCAACTACTTGGTCCTTTTATCAGCTCAGCTCTTCTCCTGAAGGGTCCCCCTGCCCGTCAAGTGATCTCATCGGAAACTTCCCCCACGCTGTGATGGCTGGATGCGGGACTCTCTGAATCAGTTGCCTTAGCAACAATTTCTGCTTGTTTCCAGTTCGGTTCAGTGTTGGATCCCCATCGTTGTTTACCCCTCTGCCTCACGGTACAAGAGGGGCAATAAACTCTGTGAATTACAGGAAACAGAGTAAACAGTCCAGTGAGGGACAGGAGGGAAAGGGAAGAACAGGCAGAGAGAACCTCCAGAGGGACCACTGGTGGGTCTTTGGACCCTACCAGGTAGTTATCCACTGAACAGAAACTTAAAGCCAAGAAACAATTTATCCAGAATGATTTGAAGGCTGGCATATTGCCCCTTGACATGATGGTCTAATTCCAGTGAGAATCGTAAGAACAGAGGACTTCATAAGCAGAGCTGAGTATCTCTCCCAGGTAGACTGAAGAGCCACCCTTGGCGTATTTTCTCACCCTCAGTGAACTTAGACTTCGGGAATGCCCTGACATTTGCTGAGGGCCTGCTCAGAGCTAGGCTCTACAGTTAACAGTATGATTCAGCAAAAAAACAAAACAAAACAAAACAAAACAAAAAACCCATCCCTAGTGTCTACATAGCACACATGTCCTTAGACCACAAACACACAATTCTAGTGGTTTCACTTAATGTTAGCTTGTTGTTTATTTCTGTTTTTATGAGATTTCTTCATTTGGAAGGCTTGGCATAGTTGTACAAGAAAAGTCAAGTTCAAGACTTGTGAGTCTGAGGGAGAGGAACATTCTGACACGTCGTAACTGTGGAGCTTCAAAACCTACATACGTAAACAGCTCTATTCTTCCTATCAGCCCTCAAGTGCAACTCTCACATTACAGTAAGAGCAAGGTGGGTTAGACAGGGATGAGTTAGTTTGAACATCAACTTCAAGTTTAAAAGAATTACAGACTTTTCATCTTTGTATACAATCACCAAATATTTACTGGGTTCTGATTATTTGCCTCACGCTGTACTAGGCACTAGAAGTGTAGTAGTGAAGAAAACAATAGAACATCTCTGCCTTCAGAGCCCCCATGTCCTCTCTCAGTCTCACAATCAGTGTTGCTCACATAAGTGCTCCTGCATTAGCAGAAAGGTTACGTGGAGGATCTAGTGTTGCTACACCCGTAGTTGACCATGAAATTACACAACTTCAGGGTTGAAGGGACCTCCAGAGACCTGTATCTCCAACCTCCCACTTACAGGAATTCCGTTCCAAGCATCCCCTGCAGGGAGGCACCACCTTCCAGCCACTCTCTCATCTGTCCCTTTGTATCTAGCATTGGCTCTACCACCAGAACCTTTCCCAGGTCTGTCCACCACATCTTACCTGTCTCAACCAGTGGTCTCCTGGCAGGTACCTCTGCTTCCATTCTTCTCCTTAATTCATTCTCCATGCAACAGACAGAGCGGTCTTTCAAAAATGGAATTCAAATCATGTCTTCTCTGCTTAAAACCCTCCAAAGGCTCTCTTTGCACTGAGTTTAAAATCTCAGAGCTCTCCACCTGTTCTGGAAATCCCTGATATGCTTAGGCCCACACAGCCTCTCTGACCTCGGTCCCCTGACTTCCTGGCACAGCACATACCTCTACCTGAGACACCGTGGTTTGACTGTTCATGTTCTGGGACTGTCCCCAACCCTCCCCCGCCCCCCGCCACAACACACACTAAAAACTAAGCTCCTTGGCACCCTGCACTTGGATTTGTTCACTTCTGTTTATGACTGTATCTCACATAGTAGGCATTTATAATTATTTGGTGAATTTTTTAAAATCTAGCTTCTTTAACACCTTTTTAAGAATGACAGGCAGGGGAATATCTTTTTATGATTGTATATATGATTTTGAAAGTTTGTTTATTTTTTCTTACATTATGCAGACGTTTCTCTGCAGCATCTACCCTTTGACCTTTGTTCCATTACATGAAATTAACCCATTTCCTATCCATGGAAGTTCCTTTAGATGTTCGAGTCCTGTAGGTCTCCCCACATCTTCTGCTCTCCAGACTAAACACTCACCGTTCCTTTAACCATTAAAAGGACCTGGGCTGATTTTCAGATCATTGGATTTGGGGCAGTGACTCGATGTGCCTAGTAGAGGGAAGAGTTGAAACTAATTCCCTGTTCTTAATCTCTCCTAATACATGCTGGTCTGCAATAAATACGATATCAAAATAATTATAATAAGATTATATGGAATCTAAGACATGGTAATTAATGAAGAAGTATTTGAACTGTCAGTGGTGTCTTGAGCCCTAAAGGGAAAAATAATAACCTGACAATATAAGTGAAAAATGAGATCAACCAATTAATTAGGAGAATATTTAATCTGGTGCTTTGAAAGTAGGCCAATTAAAATGCACTGTTATTATTTAACATTAAGTAAGGTGCTAGATCCTGAACACGGTTTGAAAGTAGACCTTATATTCCTACCCACAGGGAACTTAAAGCTAATTTAATAGTTGTCTGTAAAAGGACAAAGGAACAGGCTGGGTGGTGTTGACTTGATGTACTTTACTGGAGCTCCTCCCCCGGCACTGAGCCAAGCGTGGGACAGCTGTTACTGCCTCTACACTTTAGCGACCTTCTCCTTACTCCTCCTTCTAGCCTTCATTGGCCTGTGGAAGGACTCAAGATGAGGTCAATAGCGGACAGAAGAAATGGGTTTAAAAAAAAGTTTTCCAGGAAATATTGTTTTCTATACTTGAGCTAGTTAGTGAAAAAGAAGAACCTAGGTATCATTAGTGCCTTTGATAATTCATTAGGAATAATTAATCGGCTATTAATGAACCAACAGTAACAATAATAAATACAAAAATACTGAAACCATTCTGCCTTGTAGCATCCTTAAGGGAATGCATGTACCTACCCTCAAATTTATTGGCGATGCAAAAGATAAGCCACAAAGTAGCCCATTAACTGCATATTTCACTTTAATGAATGCTGATCTCTGAAATAAATAATAATAATACAAGTATATTTATAATTTGCAAAGATTTCTTTAAACTTTTTAAGACCTTCTCCTTGGGAAATACTGAAGTTTCATGGTCTCCCCTCCAATACCTTGTTCACAGTGTTGGATGATTAATATTTTGATGTCAGAACACTGTCCCTGAAAAGAAGATCCTCTATTCTTTCCATCTCACTAGAAGGAAACACAGGAGAAGGCACTCTCTCTCTCTCTCTCTCTCTCTCTCCTGTAATATCTGTTTCCCATTGGGGTGCCCTTTGAACTGCTTTTGTAGCAATTCAAGTAGATTGTGTTGAGATACTCATCTTCCTCTCCTCCTTGAGAACCATTGGCATTCACATAGAAGGTGTTGGGGAGAACTGCCTGTGGCTGGATACCATCCATGGCTCTCTGTCTCAAATGAGAGTTACCCTAAGCCTAAGTTTGACAGACATCATGCTTTCATTAAAGCATTTGGCTATGTAATTTACCAAGATGGATGACAGTTTGCCAAAATGTGTTACAGATTGTTCAAGCACACTAAATTATCATGCTTAAGCGCAGGAGAGCTCTGAACTCCTCGCCTAAGGCTATTACCAATTCACAAAGCAACCTTCACCAACATCTATATATACTTCACCTGTGGATCTCTGACTCTGGGTTAAGAAGTATAAAGATTTGCCTAAACAAATAGCACTGTCCACAGTTTGACTTGATTTCTTGGTGCATATTTGCATGAAAAAAGAATGATAACACTAATAAAACCTATGAGTAACTGTGCTTTTACTAAAGTTTATACTAAAGCTAAGTGCTTTCTGTGAACTATTTCATTAAATCCTTACAACCTGTGAAGTAGACATCATAATTCCCATTTCATAGAAAAAATAAATTCAAGCCTAAAAATTAAGTAACCTGGTGATTGGCCGAAGAAAAGGCTCAAATCCAGATCTGCCCAGTATGCATTTATCTTCGAACCCCTGTGCTCTATCGCCCCTTTGTAGATAACAAGCCAGGGTTTAAAGGCTATAATCATTGCTTGGGCATATATGGTTATGATAACTTATATATCATTGCTCTCCCTAATGTACATATCAATATACTTGGCCCTTTTGTCTACTGATTTATTCACTCCTTATAATCCTTATACAGTATACTGTAGGCATACTTGATTATTATAATAATTGTACCACAAGTCACTAAAACCTAAGGTTATTGAGCATCTCTGTGGTGCCCCCTTTTCCTCCTCTGTGTCCATGGTCACATTTGTACTCCTTCCCCAGTCATCTAATTAACTGAGATGACTTATTTAAAATTTTACATTTTTTCCCCCATCAGCCCAGTCTGAAGCAGCAATTTGTACCTATACCCTAACTCGGAAGGAAGAAATAGAAAAGAAAATGGAGTAGGTTTTTTTTTTTTTTTTTTTGACAGTTGCAATGTATCACTTTCTTTGTCCTGAGGGCTAAAATAATGTTTGAAATTGCAGCAAATTGGGATCTCAGGGCCAAATCTATCTTTCTCTGTAGAGTTTTCTACTCTTCCTTGGAATTCCTTGGTTTTCCATTTATTTAGTGTTGCAAATTTAAAGTCTGGATCCCCCAAGTAAACTGTACAAAAGCCCCTTTCTACCTCAGTTCCCCAACCCAGCAACCATAGCCCAGATATCCCCAGGGAAGCTGTGTTTGCTCATTCTTTATCTGATGGTCTTGACTTTGTTATTTCTTACCACTCAAAAGGGAAGGTCTAGGACACAAATGACATGGAACATGAAGGAAATTACCTGAGGGTCCCTTGGCTTAGTGAGGTAACAGTGTATTCTGATAATGGGTAAATTATCCAATTCCTACCTCCATTCTCTGACACTGCTGGTAGAGAGAAATTATGAAAGAATAATCAGAAGGCCTTGATGACTGATGAAATGTGGAAGATAAGGGAGAAAGAGGAATCCAAGGAGATGGGAACAAATTGCACCTTGATAACTGGGAGAATGATGATGCCATTAACTGAAGTGGAAAGTCAGAAGGAGGAACCACAAGGGATGAAGGGAGGATGGAAAAGAAATGATGAATTCAGCCATAAAGTTGTTGAGTTTGAGGCAATGCTGGAAAATTAAGTACCAAGTGTCTGACGGGCAGTTTGAATGGTAGAAGTAGAGTTTAGGGAGAGGGTCCAGGTAAGAGATAAAAATGTCAAGGTCATTTGTATAAAAATGAGTGATGTCTCTGGGGTAGAGAAGAGGAATGAGACTTGAACCTGAGAAATACCCTTAAACAAGCAGCCAACACAAAAGAGCCAGTTAGGAGTTTAGAAAAAGAATGGCCCATTCATGGGGGAATAAAGAGGACGGTGCCATATGTTGGAAGCCAAGGAATGATAATGGGTTTCTTGCTGATAGGGCTCTGAGGACATGATCAGATTAAATGTTTTGAAGCAGTTCATAAATATCAAATGCTATACCTGTGTTTACTTGTAAAGTTATTCTTCAAAACCAACACTTAAGGAGAAAATAGAATGTTTTGAAAGGAATCAGCATCAGAACCTCTAGGACCTCACTAACCACCTACCCCACTTTCCCCGGACTCTTTTACTGAGGAGGACACCTACTCCAGCAAAACAGACACCTTATAGCTGAATTGAACAGTATAAAACAGCCATTTATTCTGTCCTGTTAAAATGGTCTTTTCATAGTTTCCATCCAATTTGAGCATGGTTTCCCAAACCTACCCTGATGAGCTTGGCCACCTTGCGCTTTAGGAAGTGGTTTTACCATCTGACCCAGATTTCTTTCCCTTGGTCCTCAGCCTAGTTCCTCTGGTCATTCTACCGGGGGTCTTTTGAGGGCTGGACTGGGGACATGATCGATTGGTGTTGTAGAACTTAATGGCCACGAGGACTAGATCAAAAACCTGTTCTAACTCCTACTTTGTCCACTCTTTTGATCTCCCTTCGTATATATACCCTTTCTCTGAGCTTAAGCAAACACATTCCAGGGTTCAAGACTACGGAAAGTGATGACTCTGGCTCTTTGTCTTTCCCTGATCTGAACACAGGAGAAAAATTATCAATGGATCTAACCTAGTGGGCACACCCTTCCTACCACAGAGCAGATAACCAGTTTGCCTGAAAATGCAACTGGAGCAGAGGAAGGCTTAAAATCTGTCATCATTCTAATTGACCTGCGACCCTCCTCCATGGTCTGGTGAATTTTATGGTCAGAGTAAAGCAAAGCACAAAGGGAATTACTTCAATTATGCAAATCAACGACCCAATCAAGAACTGCCTTTTGTACCTAGAGTCCCAGCATTTGCATGCCTGATCAGTTGTTTTCAAATGCCCAATTCTACTTGGTCTCATTAACATGCAATCCTTAAAATGCATATTCACTCAACTAATGTAATAGTGTGGTCTCTGCAAATGGAATTCTTCTCAAATGTGCAAGTGGCTCTAAGTAGTTTAAAAAGTTGTAAAAGCACGGTCATTACCTTATACATACACCCTGTTGATCATGAATAGGAGTTCTGCAAAAGGAAGACAGCAGAGACAACTATTAAAGTGCAAATAGAGCAATTAGGGACTGCCAGCCTGACTCTCCTGTCCCTCAACGGGACTCCTGCCCCTTTACCAACTCCATGCAGTCAGCGGAAGCTCACATATGTTCTTGATTCTCTGGTGTGGTTTCAGGGAAGGGAGATATTCTAAGCCACATATTTATATCCAGAACAACACGTAAGACATTAAGATAATGCTCGGTTATTCAAAAAATTAAGTCTGGCCTGATATTTGCCCTTGAAATGATCATTGGGTTCTGACTTTGTCTTTGCCTCTTCACTTTGGTTTCGTGTAATATTCAACTGTCCCCTCCCCCAGGGTAACTGTTCATAAATGCAATTTCATGATGAAAATTTGAAAATAACGTAGCAGTGGTTGATTGCCATGGAAGGCAGTTGCCTCTGCCTTTCTTTTCTCAGAGACACATTAATAAAACGCCTGTGAGCTGTTTCATTTTAAATAACCAGAGAGAAAGATGCATAAGTAGAGAAATTGATATAATGTCAGATATGTAGTATAAGATTATCATACCATAGTTATATTAAAAACTGTATATGATTTAAATTTGTATACATTTAATAGAGATGATGCCTATTTTATTTGAAGATACAATCCTAGGAAAACCCAGCAATATATTTTAGAAAATTGAATGTTAATTTTTAAGAAGCCCATAACTTCTGCACCTATGGGATACTTCAGAAAGTTAATTTTCTCCACAGACTGTAGTAATTTTAACAAGAATATCCTAATATGACTCAGATGCTCAGGAACAGCTTCCATGTATTGAAAATTGGGTTTGAAATAGGATTTTAGGCTGTCATTTTCATCAATGAGATTATATTTTGTGCATGTAGTCCCATTTTTAATAATTTTTAAATCTGAAATTAATAAAAAAAACTTCACTGAAATTTTCTTAAGCGAAAAGGCACTGCTTACCATCCTCTGATTGCTCCACTCCATAAAACCCCCTTAGGGCTTCATCTAGGCATTGCATCTTTTCAGACCCTTATTGCTATTATTTTGTTAATATATCTTATAAAGGCAACAAAACAAAGTATATAGATTTGCCAAGGGCTGGAAGTTGCCTAGCAAGTTTTCTAGCAAGTCATAGCTTGTTTCTAAAACCACCATAATTATTTTTTGTGGGTTGTGGTGAGCTTGCTCTGACTGTATCTGTTTATTAATAACTTGAACTTTTTCTAGCAATTAGATGCTTGTTTGTGGGGTTCGGACTGAGGTCAGTAGACTGCTAGGACAGTAGATGGATGTTCTCTGTTCCAGAAGGTCAAAGTTGACCTGCCTCCATGTCAGTCACTGCTACAAGTGAAACAAGACTGCTCGAGGAAGAGACCATTTTTATAGGATTAGTTTCTGGGTCTTTACCATAACCTCATGCCTTTATTTCAGTGATGTATGTGAAATAAAGTGGCCAGCATGGAGGACCTATAAAGTATGCATTGTTTCTCGCCTCCTTTCTATTTCAAAGTTGCTCTGGTGGTCTTTTCTCAGGATGGTTTAAGGTCCTCCCAGGTTCAGGGCAAACATACTATTGGAAGCATCATCTCAAACCATATTAAACCTGTTTGGATATTATGCATGTATTTCATGCTCCCACATCCTGCATTAAATCACATTTATTCACGATTATGGAAGACTTGACTTGAATTATTGCTATTTGATATAACAACTTTTGTAGAAACATTTATTATTTCTGTGTTTCACCTTTGTTTTCAAATTTTGGAGGTATTTTTTGTTTTGTTTTTATTTTTGGGTCTCAAACAATTTTGAAGTCATTAAGAAGCCTATATATCGTAGATACTGAGCCTAGAGGTCTTTCCTTCTGTCCTATCTTAGAAGAAAAGTATCATTCCTGCTGAGCAAAACTAGCCCCTTCTCTTATGCCTTCAATACTAGCCCTGGCACCCATCATCAGGCATTTAAAGAATGTCTACCATGTGACCAAATAACTAGAAGCAATGTAATATAAAGTGAGAATTCCTACAGCAAAGAGAGAACAGGACTATCTTTTCTTAGGAAATGGCTTAGGGTGACTTCACAGAGGAGGTGACATTTACACTGAGCTTCATGGAGGAATTGGAATTGGCTAGATGGAGGGGGTTAGGCGTTCCAGACAACTTGCATTGGCAAAAAAAAAAAACAAAAAAAAAACCCAAAGACACAGCTTTCTCTAAGATCTTAGTCTATAAAGTATCTGCACCCTCTTGATTTTCTTTTTTCTTTTCTTTTCTTTTTTTTTTTTTTTTTTTTAAAGATTTTATGTATTGGACAGAGAGACAGCGAGAGAGGGAACACAAGCTGGGGGACTGGGAGCGGGAGAAGCAGGCTTCCCGCCAAACAGGGAGCCTGCTGTTGGGCTCGATCCCAGGACCCCAGGATCATGACCTGAGCCAAAGGCAGATGCTTAATGACTGAGCCACCCAGGTGCCCCTGTACCATCTTGCTTTTCAAACACTCTGGAGACATGGGATCAGTTTTATTTTCTTCCTACCTCTCAGACTGTTCTTCTCAGAGGCCATTTTACTCCAAACCCATGAAATTAGATGCTGCCTTCAAGGGACTATTCTTGTCTCTTTTCTTTCTCTTTATGCCCTCCTATAGTAATCTGAAGCTTTCTCCAGACTCTCCACCATTACCTGATGTAGGAATCTCGTCTCAATCTCCAGAGCCAAACTTTCTTCTAAATAAAGGTGTTTTGTTCTTTGTTTTTGTTTTTCATTTGCATGATGGATATCTCCTTGCATCCCAAATTAAGCATATCATTTTTTCCAGAAAGTCTGCCCTTTGTTCTATGTTCATTATTCAGGTTACTATATTTTCGTAGGCAATTAGATCTAAAATTCTGAGTCATCTTTGACTCCCCCCTTCTCTGCCTTGGCCCATCACGTCCAATCAGATAATTGTCCTTCAGCTAACTCCTCTTTGTCTTTTACTCCCTTCCCATCCTACTCCCTCCCCACTAGTTGCTTATTGATTCCCCTTTCACCTAGATTATCACCTAGCCTTCTGACTGGTCTCTCTGAATTTATTCCCACTAGCACAGACTACACACCTAAGCTGCAGAATGCCCATTTCTGATCACGTCTCTCCTCTACTAACAATGTTAAGAACATCCACTAACAGATAAGATATGAAATGCTCAGGTCATATTTGAGGTCTCTATTACTTACCTGTAGGTTAAATCAAATATTCATTGTTATATATCCTTTGCTCCATCAAAACAGATTCACTTGCTGCTTCCCACAGGCACATAGAAATTTTCAATCTCCATCTTTTTGTCTAGAAAACCTTTGCCCCCCCAATGTCAAAATCTGATTTTTCCTTTAAGACTCAACCAGAAAGCTACTTCCTTCATAGAGCTTCTCCATATGCTGTGCTATGCTTCCTATTGTTTATTTCCCCTCTCCCCCAAACCTACATTGTATTAAAAGGGACTTCTCCCTCTTTTGAATTTACACTTAATTTTTTCATTAACAAACTTCACTGTGTTCTTCTGTTTATAATCCTACAACATTTTACCCATAGCTGTTAGGGCAGTTACTGTACTTTGCATTGATTCTGGAGACAGTCTTCCATAAATATCTGGTGGATGTATGAATACAGCCTGTATAGATTTTTTCCCTCTAACAAGTCTGCCTTCACATCTCTAAGTCAATTGAAAGAATATTATACGTGGAACGAATTTATGTATACTTACAACAAGCTATTTTAAAGGATAATTTGAAAGAGTGCTTATTAGTGGTATGGAAGTGTGATTTTTTTATATAATGATGAAAGAGATTAAACTGGTGATTGGATATTTTGTGATGTCCTCTTACAGAATATTTGGGTTAAAATTTTGTGTAATAAAACAGGATGACTCAAGGACAATTAGCAACAACCATAATGATAATTTAATAACTATTATTTATCAAGAACCAAATATGTGCCATATACTGGTCCATATATGTCATCTTATTTCTATGCCTTACATTTTACAGACTTTTAAATTGAAGCTCCAAGAGATTAATTATCTAAGTAGTTAAGATTACTATTTAAAATCCACAATTAGGTCTTATTCTCTGCATCATAATCTACACCTCAAAATATTTCTAGTTATATAAACATCATATAGTACCAAGTACCTCCCCTTTTCTCTAAGGAAGCCTGTTTCATTTTTGGTCAACCTAAGGTTTGCCTCTGCTCTATGAGTGTGAAGTCATTTTTTCCTGACTTTTTACATATGTGTGGTGGTTGTTCCCAAAGGCCTGAAAAACTGAAGTTACCCCTGCATGAACAGTTGGGGTGATCCTCATGGTGGGCCAACCTCTGGTACAGTTTAGCAAAGACTACATCTGAAAGTGATCTGCATTTGCCTACAGATCGATTCACCAGACACAACTCTTTCTTTAATATTGGCATAATTTTTAAGAATATTTTATTCATTTGAGAGAGAGAGTGTGCACGAGAGAGAGAACCCATTGGGGGGGGCAGAGAGAGAGAGAGAGGGAGAAACAGACTCCCCACTGAGCAGGGAGCCCAGGACCCTGGGATTACAGCCTGAGCTGAAAGCAGATGCTTAACCAGCTGAGCCACCTAGGCACCCAATATTGTCATAATTGTGTACAAAATATTAAATCTAAGAAAACTGGCTGTTATCCACCGCCCCCCCCCCAAAAAAAAGTTTCCTCTGATTGGTTCCCACAGTGGAAACTCCCACCATTGGATCCCACCTGGAGCTATGAAGTTCACTGTTTCGCTGCAAGAGCTTATTAGAGGGAGTCCCACAGGCATAGGATGGTGAGAGTTTGAGCACGGGCTTCAAATCTTGGCTCCAGTGCTTCAGAGCTGTGTAACTTCTCAGTGCCTCAGTTTCCCTGTTTCTGTAATGAGTGGGAAAGAGAGCAAGAGAGAGAACACCATGATAAAGATCAGTAGGAAGACTGGGAAACTCTGTGGACCTGGTCTAGCTGAAGCATTCAACAAATGGTGGTCATTACTATCATGTCTCATAGGACATACCAACACCCCAGCAGAAGGAAGCATCCTGATTCTGTTTCCTGTGGCTGCTATGACCAATTACCATAGACTAACTTGTTTAAAACAACACAGTTTATTCCCTCACTGTTCTGGAGGTGAGTCTAAAACCAAGGTGTTGTTGGCAGGGCCATATTACCTCTGGGCGCCTTAGGGGAAATTTACTCTTGGCTCATCCACCTTCTGGTGGCTGCTGGCATTTCTTGATTTTTGGCCACATCACTCCAATCCCCTGACTTTTCCGCCCATTTTCTCTCCCACCCATTTTCTCCTCCTCTTATGTCTGTGTGATCTTCTGCCTCCCGCTTGGAGGGACACTTGTCATTAGGTTTAGGGCCCACCTGCATAACCCAGAACACTCTCATCTCAACTTCTTTAACCTAATGATATCTATAAAGATGTTTTTTCCGGATAAGATGGCATTCAGAGCATCCACAAGCTCCGGGGATTAGGACATGCACCTATCTGGGAGGACCTCCATTTCATGCACCAGAGGTCCTGAAAGGGTGGGTAAGGTGTTTGACTTATTCTCTTTTGGCAGGTGAATTACATGTGGGGCACAGAATGCTTCCTGAGCAGAGTGCTGTGGCGATCTTGCCAACAGCCAGGCTGAGACAGCTTCTCAGAGAGGAGGGTGAGGCACCCAGAGAAGCAGCCTAGAGCCATGGGAGATGGAGCAGGCCTGGGCAGGCGGAGAGCTATGTCCAGCTGGAGTCTCATCCCCAGCACACAATGTAGAGGGGCAGAACACTTCTCCGTGGGCCTCCATTTCCTCATCTTTAAAACCAGAGATTTTGAACAGACTATGTGCAGGTTGAATACAGTTGTGTCTTTTAAAAATCTGAATATTTAAAATAATTGGCAGACATCACGTCAAAATTAGTATGGCTTCTTTGGTAAATCCGCTGTGGCGGCCATGGAGGACTCAGTGGCTTGTAGGAAGAGTGGCTGCACCATTAGAAGGGACCATCCAGGGTGCCTGGGTGGCTCAGTGGGTTAAGCCTCTGCCTTCGGCTCAGGTCATGATCCCAGGGTCCTGGGATTGAGCCCCTCATTGGGCTCTCTGCCCAGCAGGGAGCCTGCTTTCCCCCGCTCTCTCTCTGCCTGCTTCTCTGCCTACTTGTGATCTCTGTCTGTCAAGTAAATAAATAAAATCTAAAAAAAAAAGAGGGGACCATCTGGCTTGCCGCCCCTCCCACCACACCCTAGTGTCTTCTGACACTGAGACTCAGTGCAAGGGGCCCTTTCTCATCCTCTCTCCCTGCAGATTTCCTGAGGGTAGAGAAATGTTTGCCTGTATCCATATTTCCATCTACGGTGAGCTCCAGATGGTTTTTCCTCCACCTGGCTGGGTACACTCGCTTACATGACCTGCCTGGGCCCCGTAGAATCTGCTTTTGTGTGTGTGTGTGTGTGTGTGTGAGACAGCTGGGTCAGAAGACTGAGATCACTGCTCATCTCTATAAGCTAATGATCTAAGTGCCAGAAGGAAAGGCTGGGGGTGCCAGAAAGTGATTTGACCTGTGACACAAGCAAGCTCTCCACACACTTCTAGGCACCAATCTACCACATGCCGGGACCTGTCACAGGAAGACTTCACAGTTCAGAGGATGAGGTTCTGGCCCCTGGAAGGGTTTCTGATAGCCAGATCCCCCACCCCAACCCCAGTTTTCTCAGTCTTCAGATTTCTTTTCCTCAGTGTTCTGTACACTTCTACCACTCCTGCGGCAAGACTTGTACCCTTCAGCTCCTGCCAATGAGCACCCCCCGCTGTGGCTTTTTGGGAACTTGCTACAATGGCCTCTCCTTCATCTGGACTTCCCTGCACTCTCCCGCATGATTCATGGTTTAGTTCTGCAAAGCATTTTTAGAGCCTTGTTTGTAGTGAGAGAGAATTGGAAAACAAACAAGCATATTGTCTTCAATCTGGTCCCTCTCATAAGGGGACTAGTTAATTTTATAAATTGTAATCCTTCAGTAATGGACCATCTGAAAAGACAGTCTTGCTCTTGGTTGCAGCCTCCTTGACATAGTTAGGAGCCATGTGCCCTGCTGCCACGGCTGAGCCTGCCTGGCCACCTTTCAGGAAGCTCCCCACCCCCAAACCCATTCCCCTGGTCTCAAAGTTCGCTGTTTCTTGCCCTTCCCAGAGGTCCCTTACTGAAGCTGGAGCGTGACGCCATCTTGTCTCTCTGCCATCCCTGCCAAAGCTTTTTTAAACTACCAGGGTCTACCAGCTTGCCTGGAAGTCCAGTTCCAATGACAGTCATCACATGAATAAGCAGGGAGAAGGGGCAGGGTCCCCCATGAGTGGAAGAAACCCCTGCTTTCATTTTCATTTCTCTTTATTTTTTGGTGTTTCCAAACTTCCTTAATAGGTATCAAGCTAAGAAAGTTTGAGACACCATAAAAACGACCAACAAGTTTCCTCTCTTTGGGATCTTTAAGTTCTATGTTGCTCAAGTCAGCGAACAGCAGGGGTCTCTCCTTGGTGCCTTGGCTGTGCTTGTGTTCCCTTTGGAGGCCACAAAACACAGCATGAAGGCTGACTCTGTAGAAAGGGTACATGGGATGGGCAGGGAGAAGAGGGAAGCTTGGAAGGCAGGACAGGAGGGAAAATTTGGTGGCACAGATTGGAAGGCAGATTGGTGCTGAGGCAGGAAACAATGACTGAGGCATGAAATCATGTTCTGGGTCATTCGGTTTGCTGGTGATGGCAGACCTAAAGCATTTGCAGACTCTGAGTCTGAGGAAAGGAATAATTTCCTGAAGACCTGAGTAGGTCCCTCAACAGTGTGTCCTCATTTCCAATGATGTCCTCTCCACCTTGCTCCTATTTTTCTCTCTTCTCTGGGTTAATGGTGCCACTCTTCGCCCAGCTGTTCAAGCCGGAAGCTTAGATTCCTCCTGACTCCCACTCCCTTGTCACTCTCTCACTTGCCCCTGTCCCCAGCTCAGTCGTTTCTGTTTTCTAAGTGTTGAATCTACCCACTTCTCTCCTCCGCTGCCCTGTCCAGGACCTTCCTAACTCACGTCTTCTTCTAGTCTTTTCCCTTCTCAGCTCCCCTTCAGTTTGCCACAGCTGCCATTTTGAGCCCATTGGTAATCTGCCTGACCTCTTAAATAACAACAACAACAAAAACAACAACAACAAAAGAACACAATGAAAGCTCTCAGGCTGCTCCAGAACAAAGTCCCCAATCCTGAGCTGGAACTCTGGCCTTCTCTCTTCTGTGAGCTGTAGTCACAGCATGGAGCACGCTAGGTCTTGCAGCGCCTTGAGCATGCCAAGCTGTGTGTTCGTCAGCACCTTTACACTGCACACGCCCTGTCCTGGGACGCCCCTTCCCTCGCTCCTGTGCCTGCTAGCCCCATTTATCCCTGGCAAACTCAGTTCTTCCTCAAACCTCCCCCTTTCTGTGATGCCTCGAGTAAGGTGCTTGCTTCTTGATGCAGTACAGGGCACCTCTGCCCCAGCTTCCTTCTCACCTCCCCACGCAGCGAGCTCGGGCATCACAGGCATGGATGTCTGCTGGCCCTTAATCACCTGGGCTCTCTAGCTCTTTGCATATAACTCTGATTCTACCACCAACCTGGGAACTGAAGAGAGGCTAGAGGTGTCATTTCTTTTCCTCTCTCCAGCCTTTAGCATCGGGTCTCGGGCATTATTAGGCATTCATCAGCTTTACTCAGAGACCGAACAAACGCTTCAGGTCATCTGTTTGCCTCAGCCACTGTTGACGACAGTGGAGATGTAGCAGCAAAAAGCTATGGACAAAACTGCCCTCATGGAACTTACATTGTGGCTGAGGAGCCTGAGGATGAATAAGATGAAAGGAAAAATGTTATACAGTGGGATGTGCCAAGGAGAAAACCGGAGCCCACCGAAGGAAGAGTCTGACAGAAATGTCTCTTGAATGGGTGAGCCATTCTTTCTCCTTTCTTGGGGGTTTTACAGAATTTTAGGACACAGAAAAGTGGGATGCGCCTGAGATGAATAAATATGAGAGAAAGCAGGAAATGCAGATACCACATTGTGAACGTTTTTAAAAAATAGGTTTTGACCATCTGCTGAGTTAATCCCCTCCAAGGATTAAGAAGAACCTGTGGTCTGGGAGCAGGAGGGTCTGAACAGATGTTTATCTGCACAAAAGAACTGATTTTGCAAACTGACTTCAAGGTCACATTCTTGTAGCTTCTATATGAATATTAGTGTCTAAGATCTGTACGTTGTTTTCCGTCTCTGGGACGATAGGCTCTTTTTTGGCTCTGTTCCTTTCCCACAAACCCCTGGAACCTCCTCATCCCCAGGCTGCTTATCCCCCTCCTTCCCCTCCCACCAATAATCTGTGGTAAAGAACTAAGGTCAGTCCAGCAACCTGTCTCCTGTCATGGTCCCTCCCAGCCCCACACTCTCTCACACACACCCTTACACACACTCTGTCATGCACATACACAGCCTCACACACTCACACATGCTCCCACATAATTACCCTCATGTACACTCATACCCTCACACCCTCACACACACACACACACACACACACATCCTCACCCTTGCACACACACACATTCATACACACTCTCACAACCTACACATACACTCTAACACACACATTCACACACTCACCCATCTTACATTCACCCTCAAGCATGCCCTCCCATACTCATACCCACACACACTTTCACTTACACATAATCTCTTACATCCTCACACACTCGCCTACTCTCACACACAGCCTCACAAACCCACAAAAACACTCTTACACACTCTCACATCCTCATGCACTCTAACACACATTTCCACGCACACAGTTGACACACACCCTCACACACATCCACCCTCTCACACCCATGCACACCTTCACATACACTCTGACACGCACTGAAATCCCTGTACTAGAGCTTCACTGATGCTTTGCAACTTGAAATTAGCCCTTGAAGAAGGCCCCCTGAAGCAGTCAATTCACTGAATTAGCCTTTTGTAACTTTCGCTTTCCCTCAAGTATTCACCTTGTTGTAGGAATGAAATCGGGTCACAAGTCAGTTTTCCTGAAGTAACCTTCAGGCTCTTCCTGCTAGCTCTGTCCTGTGAGAACTGTAGCCTTCCTCATTCAGATGTCACTTGTGGCTGCCTGACATCATCCACTGATCTCTTCTCTCATGGTGGTTCTTCCATATACACCTTTTTTCTTGGTAGAATAAATTTATATCGTATGGAACTTCCATGACCTGTGATGTGGAGGGCAGCTCTCTACCATGGCCTTATGAGGACTTCCAAGCGTGACTTTGCTCTCTGACGCAGAAACAGTTCTCTTCTCTTTGAGTGGTACACCTATTTCTGGGATCTCTCTTCATGCCCCCCAAGAGGGTAAGAGCTTCTTTGATCTGACCAAGGGGCCCCGCCTGGTATTTCCCAATGAAGCTTCACTTCATTGGAAACATTATTGTCCAGTCAAGGAAGAAATTTAAATTACTCTGAAGTCAGAAATTGAATTTATTAAAACAATTATTACTATCATCCCCAAGAATGAGATACAGTTGTTAGTTAAAATTGTAGTTTTTTCTCCTCTGGATGAAAGAAGAATCTCCTTTTTTTTTCTTCCCATTTTTGAGCCTCAGTAACTAGAAAAGTAGGAGCACATTTCAGAAGAGGGTTGGAAAATGAAAGAAGAATGATAATTCATTATTCAGTAATCAATTCCTCCTGCAAAAGCAGCAGAGTTTGCAGAGAACATAGGGCTGGGAGGAAAGGCAAACCCAGCCCCCACCTTGCTTGCACCTCTGGGGCAAATGTTCTCCACAGAGGCCTTATTAAGAACAGAAAGACAGGGAACCAGCATGGGGTACCACTCTTCACAGCCTCCACACCTTTGTACGGCACATTAACATGCAGAGTCATTGTTTTATGGGCTGGCACTCCCTCTCTTCAAACTCCACTCTCAGCTTCGGAAACCACCATATAATTATCTGCCTTAAGGTTCCAGAGTGGACCCCTGTCCTCTGGGGCCTCGGAGTACAGAGAAAGAGAAAGCCTTTGCGAGAGGACACACCAGTGAGGCAGCCTCTGTTTCTCAGCCTGCTCCTGCTCTATGCACTTGTGCTGGGAAGAATGAAAGATGCTTCTCAGATCCCCGTTCTCAGGTGTGCGCACACCTTCTCCTCTGTGTTCTCGCAAACGCTCATGTTGGCGCTGTGTGAAGGGATCTTGCAGGTGTAGTTAAGATCCCAAATCTGTGGACTCCAAGAAAAGGGGAGTACCTCCGATAAGTCTGACCTAATCAGTGGACCCCTTAAAATTAGGGACTGGGCTCCTCCTACAGAGTTTGAACTGTGAGAGATCCAACACCAGGGAGGCTGTCAGCTGCTGGCTTGGAAGGCGGTGGTGGGGGGGGGGGGGGGAGTAAGGAACAGGGGTGATGTCTAGGAGCCGAGGGCAGCCGCTGGCCGATAACCAACAATAGAGTCCTTAGTCCCAGAACCGCAAGAAACGTAATTCTACCATGGCCATTATGTGAGCTTAGAAGAAGACCCTGAGCTCCAGGTGAGAAAGAGGCCTGGCCGACACCTTGATTTTTAGCCTTGGGTGACTCTGAGCAGAGAACTCAGCCACAGTGTGTGAGGACCTCTGACCTACAGCACCATGAGCTAATGAAATGGGTTTTTTTAAAGCCATGAGGTCTGTGTGTCTTTGCCCTGCAGCGCTGGTTGACTGAGTCGGCTCCCGGAGATCTGGCAGCACCATGCCCACAGAGCTGGGCCACTCTCACAAGGCGCTCGCACAGCATCTGCAGGCGTGCGGCTGTGCTGTGCTCTGGCTGTGCGAGGTCCGAGGCCTCCCAGGCGGGGACTAGCCATGCCTCTCCTAGGAGACGGACTGGGCGGTGGGGAGGAGCTCTGAAGTCAGAGAGCGCCGGTCTGGAGAGCGGCTCCGCCAGCTGCGTGGGACGGATTCTCCTCTGAACTCCGGTTGTGCTATTTCTCAGCTGAGGCTAATGACATCCCTCTCTTGGGACTGTGAGGATTCAATGAAACAACCCAGACAAAACATTTAATGCCGCGTTGCTGAGATGTAAATGATCAGTGAGCTTATGGAAATTGTTTTTATTTGCTTTCAGTCCATAAACATGCATGAAAGGGTTACTTTGTTCCCTGCCAGGTGCTATGCTGGGTTGGAGGGATATGATGACAGATAACACCAAGCTCTGGCCTTCAAGTGTCTTACAATCGACCTGGTCCCCATAGTGTGTCTTGGGTAGATTCTGTCCAAAGAAGGAACTCCTATCTTGGAGGTGACTACCATTAGGCAGTGTCCTGGGAGTCGATCCAGGCCATACCTAGAGTCCCCCAAGTGGTACCGTAGAAGAATCTCGGTGCTTTTTTATTTTTTTTCCCAATAATTCCCAGTGCATCCTGGGAAATCATGCTATCAGAACAGAGCCAGTGTGTTAATTCTCAGGGTTGTTTGGCATTACGAATCTCCTGGAGGGAGACAACTTATGACAATACAGATCCAGGGCCCCAAGAACGAAGGCGGTGCCTGGTCTCCATTCCACAGACACCCCACACTCATCCTATCCCAGTTACATATTGCTATGTAACAAACTACTCCAAACTTAGAGGCCCAATAATAATCATTTTATTATATGTGTGGATTCTATGACTCGGGGATTTAGGCAGGGCTCGGCTGGACAATTCTTTTCTATGCGGGGTTGACTGAGGTCACTTAGTGATATCCAGTTAGCAGATGAGCGGGTCTAAAGGGCCTGTGATGGCTTTCTTCACATGTCTGTCACCTTTCTAGAGGCACAACTCAAGGCTCCCAGAGAGAGTGTCCCAAGAGACAGGAAGTGTCCCAAGAGACCAATTGCTCAAGGTCTGGGCCCCAACACTGGCTTAGTACACCACCCCAGTATCCTATTGGACAAAGCGCTCACAGAGCCCACCCGGAGCCAAGGGGTCAAGACACAGACCCACCTAGCAACAGGAAGGATGTTAACATGAAAAAAACAGCGTGGCCAATTTAATCTGCCCCATAGCTTAAGCCAAGTTAGGAAACACCATTTTACAGAATGTTACCCGGCTACAGACCACAATGTTAAACGGCGGCAGACAGTTTCCGGGTGTTCTAGGCAGACGTCAGTAAACGATTTCTGTAAAGGGCCAGATAGTAAATATTCTGCTTTATAAGCCACATATGGTCTGTCACGTATTCTTCTTTTTTGTGTTTCTAAATATTTAAAAATGTAAATATCATTTTTAGCTTGTAGGATGTACAGAAACAGGCTGTAGGCCACATACGGCCTAGGGGCTGTAGTTGGCCAACCGCTGTTCTAGAATAACCTTCCATCAACTGAGCCTGGCTGACCTGGCTGATCTGACCCCTTCTACCCATTGTGTCCCCTGAGTAGCAGTAACTTAGAAAATCCTAGAGCTAAGAAGGACCTTGGGAGTCCCCTGCTGCAATCCATCCAGTCTAAGATGTGGAAACTGAGGTCCAGAATGGATCAGAGATACCCCAGAACTGTGGTTAATTAATAGTAGGCCCCCAGAGATCCCTCAGCCTCCTCACATCTAATCTAATTTCTCTTCCCTTTGCATCAGACTGGGTCTCAATGGCTGCTTTTCTAGTCGGCAGAAAGAACAAAGATTCAGGATTAAGGGCTGGACAGAGCAGCCATGAATTATGCTTCCACCCTGGGACTTTGGAGCGTGTACGCCCTCGGCTGTGGTCCAGGCTACACTTGGAGGCCAGTCCTGCGGCAGCGCTGCTTGGCCTGTCTCTGGCGACGGAGTGGAGAACCAGAGCGCAGTCTGTCAGTCCTGTCTGGGTGGATCGCTGGTGTGGTCAGGATGCAGGACACGTATGCCACAGGGACGTGGGGAGGTCACACGTGGACCCGCAGGGGCTGGCTGGCGTACCCACGCTTCCCATCAGAGAAGAGCGACAAATCCTCACCTCCTTAGCAGGAGGGGCTGGTCGGGGAGATTCTCACTTTGTCGAGCTCCTCCAGAAGCCTGGGATTTCCCAGCAGCTGCTTGCAGGCCCCATACTTCCTCCTGTCTCCACGTGTTTGCTGCCTCCTCTGTCTGAGGGGGCTTGCGGGCCTGCATGCTTTTTGGGAAAACTTAAATGTCCTCTCCTTTAAGAAGGCTCCCCTGACTTTCCTAGGAAGATGAAGACACTTGTTCTGGGCTTCTTATTTCATAGAAATGATAGAAATAATCTGACCCAAAGTCACCCAGGGAGCTTGATACAAGTCATAACTATTTCTGATATACATCTTTTTTGTTTTAAATAGGTATTATCTAATGGTGTTGCATTTATTTTCATGTCTGTTTCCTTATTTGGTTGGAAGTTCATTGATGGTAGGGACCAGGCCCCTTCTTTTTTTTTTTTTTTTTTTAATCTCTCCAACTCCTACTATAAAGCCTGGTATGAAGTAGGTCTTTATTTTATTTTATTTAAAGATTTTATTTATTTATTTGACAGAGATCGCAAGTAGGCAAAGAGGCAGGCAGAGGGAGAGGAGGAAGCAGGCTCCCTGCCAAGCAGAGAGCCCGATGCAGGGCTTGATCTTGGGACCCCGGGATCATGACCCAAGTGGAAGGCAGAGGCTTTAACCCACTGAGCCGCCCAGGTGCCCCACGAAGTAGGTCTTTAAATGAATGTTTACTGCATGAAGGAATATGTGAATTTGTGTAAGCAAGTGTACCTGCAGTAAGTAGTAATCTGTTCCTCCTGGGCCAGAGTGCTGGATGACTCTGCCTGCTTAGTAGATCATGCCAACATTTTCTTCGTTACTGACTCTGAAGACTTGGAATCAATTGAAATTGTTACCAGGAGGAGCTTCTAAAGTATTCTCCTTTGGGTCTTAAATGTCAGAATCACTCCTTTGAAGAGTTGCTTAGGTATAATTCTATTCAGGTGGCCTTGCAAGCCCTCCCTTTCGTGTTGTGATTTGGGTATATCCATCTCTCCTCCCCAGCATCTTAGACCCTGGGTGTCCGGACTGATCATATGTTCTGGCTCTCTCTAAAGGAAAGCAAACAAGATCAACAGTTGGCCTTTGCTAGCCAGGTTCATGAAACATTTGAGAACCTTTGCGTAACATCTAACTCATACTTTAGAGGAATATTCTCAGAAACACCTACTGGTCTCAGCTATGTCTTGGCAGTGCCCAGTGCTCTTCCGTTATCATGGTTTTTGATTCAAAGTAACTAGACACTGGCTGATCATTATCCCTTGACACATGTCAATTTTGGTTTTTATATTGATTCCCACCTTTTGCCCACATAATACAAGCTTTTATGAAATCCATCTGACCTCTTTGTCATCGCAGTGTGGAGTGGCAAGGCATTATTGTTTCTCCAACAGTTCTAGGAGACTCAACCAATGGTTAATACTGCTATGGATTCCAGGCCCCTAGAGGGATGAGTTCTCTGTGCAAAGGAAGAATGCTTTGCTTGTCTGCTTGCAGGGAAAAGGGCTGTTTGGTGATTGGTACAGCCCTTCTCTGCTGCCCAGCCCTACAGCTCTGCGGCTGTTGTTTTGCTGTGGTTAAAAATAACTAGTCGGAGGGACAGTGTGGGCTTGCAGTGGTATCAGAGTATGTAGAGAGATTTAAAATGCTGTGGACAGGTTCAAACGTTCATCAGCTCTCAGAAACCTCACCTTGCTGATCAGTTTTTTTGTAGGTGTGGCTCACATATCAGGGAGCATGGGTTACAGGGGGAAGGACAAAGCCAGAGCAGGGACTAAGGCTTTACATTTTTATTTATAATGTGCACTTGTCTATGGTTCTGAAGTTTTGCTTGTTTCAGAACTAGTCTAATTTCACCACCATCACCCCCCACCCCAGAACATGGAGCTCGAAGTGGGAGATGCTTAGAATGTGACATTAGCATAGCCAGTACACTTGCGTTTTGGCAAACCTCAGGGCCAGAGAAACCCAAGAATGCCCACTGAGGACAAATAAGATAACACATTCACATACAGGACTTTTGTAATAGAGACCAAAGGCCAGTAACAGAAGCCATTTTGATGTTCGGCTACCACTGGCTCTCGCGTTCCCACTGTGGACATATTCCTGACTTTGAACCTTGGTGTCCCGCTCTATAAATTGGAAGTAAGAGAATACTTTGCTCGGCCCCTCACATATCGTCTGGCTCTGGTGAATGCTCACAGCCTGTACAAGTCAGGGTCAGCCTGAGGCAAAATCGTACCCCAGATAATATTCACATGCAGTGCCTTGGAGGCCCACGTCCAGTGCCAGCTCTGTGCTCGCTGGCTGGGAGACTCTCGGATGCAGCCAACCTCCGAACGTCCCCCTTTTGCCTGCAGCTCAAAAGTGCAACTCAAAAGTCGAAGTAGACTCTGGGCCCCCAGCAGGAAACTGGTATGGGAGAGTAATTAGTACCAGTGCTTTGTGAGACCCTGACCAGGGACTGAAGTGACTGACCACGTTCCCTCTCCCCACCACATTCCCCAAAGGGTAGACGCTGGGTGTTCTGAGGAACATGCGGGAACATCACCTGTGCTAAAGGCACCCGTTAGGCTTGCCCTCCACTCCTGACCAGGAACAAAGAGCCCTTGTCAACTGTTGGTGAGGAGAAGCAGCTTCTTGGATGAAGGTGTGCAGAAAGAATTTTCCCTGGTGGCGTTTTCCAGAGGAAATAACAGAAAGCTTCTCTCTGAATGGCACCACCACCATAAAAACAGAGTATCTGGCCTGTCAGTAGGCCCTTGCTGATGGTGGGTGGGGTGGGAGGGGAGGGCAGGGAGATGGTGGGAGGTGTAGAGGGGAGAGGGAGAGGTGGGCAGGGGCAGAGGAGAAAGCAGAGCAGGGAGGGGCCCGCAGAGGCCGGGATATCCGGCATAGAACACTCTCCAGGGCGGTCTGTGAGCCACCGCTGTGAGCCAGAGCCAGTGTGCCTGCTTTTGTACAGTCCACGAGCTACAAATGGTTTCTGCAGATTTAAACGGCTGAAAAGAGAAAAAAAAAAATCAAAAGCAGAATAATATTTTGCGCCATGTGAAAATTATATGAATTTTAAATGTCAGGCGTCCATAAATAAAGTTTTATTGGAACACAGCTCTGCCACTCGGTTACTGCCGGCCGCTGCGTCCGCGCTTCAGTGGCAGGGCTGAGCAGGTGTGACAGAGACCGTATGGACCCCAAAGCCAAAAAAATTTACTCTCTGCTCTTCTATCTGCAGATTTACTATGTGCTGACCCCTGCGCTGGAGAGTGTCTTAAGCGCTGGCCTGTCAATTCGATTTAGTAGCCTAAATTTCCCCCAACGAGAAGCGCTTAGCAATTATTTTTTACCGTGTGTCTTTGGCGGTCAATCGGGGACCACCACCGCCAAGGCAAGTAGAGAACAGTGGTCCCCGTGCTCTCCCCAGGGCGGCTGTGCCCCCCAGACGCCTGCACAACACTGTGCACGGCTCAGGCTGCTCTTTTTGGAAGCCAGCCTGCCAGTGAAACTCGATGTACACGAGATTGTCATTTGAGCAATCACATGGGGATTACAGCCAACTTTTTGAAATATCACAGAAAAAAAAAGTTATATATGGAAATATGTGTGGAACGTGTTACAATGATTTCCATTTCGTACGAAGAATCTATAAGTGCAGCACGGCCGTGTTTGAATAATCAGCTGTGTATTCATCAAAGCGAGACATGGGCTGTTAGTAAAGTTCCTCACAATAAAGAAAGAGTCACATCATATGGTCTAGATGGTCTTCAGCTAATCAGTCACTCTTGTGGCATATAGTTTGCATCACCATGGCGAGCACTGCTGCATCTGCCACGGTTGCTGTACCTCGCGGAGCACCCCTAGGTGTTCACAGACGCTTTCTTGCCCCAGTGCCACTTTGTGTCCAGTCAGTGCTTGCAGAGTGGCTGCCGGACAAGAAACTAACATTACCCAGCCTGGAGTTGCCTGTATGCTCACTACTTTCCACCAACTAGGTCTTTCTTTAATTAGGTTCCTCTGTAAACTAGCCATTTTTTTAATAGGTTTTTTATTTTTTTGGCACTTTGCTTTACTTCTGAGTGACTGCTGAATCTTCATGTATTCCCTAAGGAACTTGTTACATAATGCAAAATTAGGATTTTAACACCGGGGAGTCTAGTTCAGTTGGAAGGACAGGAATATATTGACAGAGGGATGGAGCAATAGCACAGTTACAGGAGCACTTCGTGTGGGAGCCCCCGTGTGAGTGCCGGGCTGGGGTCAGCGGCGGGTGGGTGTCGACATGGCCGCTGGGAGAGGGACAGAGAGAAGAGCAGGTGGGGAGGGTTGAGTCCGGGGAAAGGGGAGCAGCAGAGATGTTTTTCTGAAAGACTATGAGAAAGGAAGATGGGAACAGGTTTAAGTTCAGAAGGTCCAAATAGCAAGTGAATGTGTTGGGAAAGAATCTGGACGGGAGGTAGAGTCTGTGAGGACAGCTGTGATCTGAGAGTGAACGTGAGTGTGTGGTCCGTGTATGAATATATGTCTCTCCTGCGTCTTGTACTCTGAAAAAGCCATTGTACAAGGAAGCTTGTGCAAAATGGTGGATGGGGGTCAGAAAGAGCCTTAAAAGAGCATTTCAGTGAAGGCAAGAGTTGGGCTTGTGCACATGTGTTTTGTGGGTGTTGGGAAGGAGAGAAAATAGAAGGACAAGGCAATGGACAAAGCATTAATTGCTTCCCGCCTATTTCTGTAACCTGACCATAAACACAGTTTCCCCATCAGGCTTTTTAATGGACCGCTGAGGTGAGCGTGTGGCTCTGTGCCCTGTCAGGAGTGACGGTATTGAGGCGGACAGCCCTGGGGCTCTGCTTTCCCCCTGCACTTCACCATGTCGGAATTAAAAAAAGAATTGTTTGGACAAGCCTGTTAAGTGAATGTTTTTCCAGCATTAGTGGGAGAGCTTAAGGAGCTCCCATTGGATGGAAACAGCATCTAACCACCTCGGGCAGTGTTGGGAGAGAAATTTATGTAACAGCGTGCCACATAGCATCCTTCCTGTGCTTTCTTGGCTTCTTGCATTATGGTTGGTCTAAGGCATCTGTCCAGATCCCTGCCTGGGTTGAACGTACCTGGCATCTACCTCCTGAATTGTCCAAAAACCACAGGACCTGTTTGCACACTCCGATTTGGTCTGTTGCAGCAGGATTCTGAGTGAGCATGCGTTTACGTAGACGTGCATGTGCGCGTGTGTGCGTGCGTGTGTGCACATACAAGGGTGTAAGCACCAAAGAAAAAGGATCTCTGGTTATGGAAACCCTCCAAGCAGCCATTGCTATGTGAAAGAGTTTAAGCAAAATTCTCTGCAGGAGTTTTATGTTTCTCTCTGTAGGAAATACACTGAGCCATAGGAATCCCAGCTCCTGGGATATTCTTAGTTATTCCATACCCAGGCTGTTTTCAGCAGAATATACCAGGGAATCCAAAAACAGTAAGAATTGTCCAAGCTCGTGTAATGTAGGGAAAAAAAGAAAAAAGTCACACCTTACATAGTTAAGGTCTGCATATTGGGAAGGGGAGGAGGAAGCTAATAGGGAAAGAGGTGAGACCCAGCTGCTCCACTGAGGGGAAAGTCCTAGGGTCCCTTGTGCCTGGGAGCAGGCCCATCTGATGCTGCCATGCTTGGGACATCTGCAGACCTCAGCAGCAGAGAGGTCTAGAAGGAGAAGCTGACACAGAGCCGGAGAGAAACCTGCTCTGCCAGTAGAGAAGGCGGGGCCGAGGAGGAGAGAAACGTTGTTGTGGCTGAAAGCATTCCTGGGTTCTGCTTGCTCCATTAACTCTGTGGAGGGAGAGCCTCGGTCCCAGCCAGTGCAGGTGTGAACACTCAAGTCATCACTTGGAAAATTGGGCCCTGGAGGCAAGAGCTGCCAGCTGCTCAGTGACGGGCTTCAGGGCCTTCCAAGTCTGGGCTATGCCCAGCATCCCTACCCCTGCTCCCCTTTCCCGGCAGTGTACTTGGCCCCCCACCGCTGTCCTCCTCCCTCCAATCCTTTGCAGCTTCCCATGTAATTTGCTTGTAACAAGCCTCATAAAGTTTGATCGTGCTTGCTAGGACTGCAGACGGACGAGTGGAATGAGCTCATGTTTCTGGCAGTGGAGCACGAGGGTTAATGTGAGTCCCAGAGGGAACCGCCTGCCCAGGCTCTTTCAGGAATGGGAGGTAATTTAACAACCTTCAGACTTTCAAAGTGTCAAGAAAGTAAAACCTGACATACTCTTGGTGGGTTATGTCCCTGTTCTCTGAATTCTTATGGTTAATCAGCAACCTTTTACAAGTCTAACCCCGTCTCTTCTGCCCTCATCTCCTGGGACCTTCCAATCATCATAAAATAAAACCTTTCTTGTCACCTCATCCCCTTGAACTCTTATGCCCATCCAGTGCCTCTCGGGCCACTCTCCACCTCTCAGCCTCGCCTACATCCCTCCCCACTGTTGCTGTCACACTCCTCTGCTGTCTTTCGCAGGACTCCTCACCTCCTGCTCCCTTCTCTCTTTCTCTCCCCCTCTATCATCCTCTATACTTTTCTGAACCTCTGCCATATGGCTTATTGGCTTGACATCTCCCTGGTACTTGGGACAGATGGACAGGGACCAGAGCAACGAAGCAGGTGGTTTCCTAAGGTGAACCAAAAAGCTTTGCTCTTGATTCCTCCAATCCACCTGAGGCACCTCTGAACTTAACAGACATGTGTAGGGCGCCATTACGTACAGCCGCCATGTTAAACACTGGGGCTATCTCTACTGTCTACTTGGACTCTGACACCACAGCCATCATTACTAATACTATCACTAAATGATCCTTTACAAATAGTACTGTTTTTTTAAAAAAATGCATTTATAAGCTTCTTAAATAACTCCCCATATATTATTCATTCAAATAAATACATCTCTTTGGGACACCTTCTGTGTGTCAGTCATTATGTCAATCATTGAGGATATAAAGTGTCTTTCATGAGACTTACAAAATGCACCAGCCAGGCTCCTAGCTAGGTATTTATTGGCTAGTCGCCAGTTACAGGGCTAACAAATGGACAGCTCAGTTTTTTTTTCGGTTAGAGCTAATTCCCTCCAGCATGGCTTCTTAAACTTGGTTGTGTGGTGGAATCATTTGGGGAAACTAAAATATACTGAAGTCTGGGTCCCACTCCCAGAGATCCTGATGTCACTTAAATTTGGTAGGACTGGGGCTCAGGGTTTTTTTTTAAAAGTTCCCCAAGTAATTGTAATCATCAGTGGAGAGCCACTGTGTAGCGCATTTTGTAAACTGTGCTCCTTCGTACTGTGTTCTATATCTTCATGCTTGTTTGCACACCGTGAACCTTGTTTCCTCCACGAAGCTGTGAACAGCTCGAGTACACAACTGAGGCTCCTGCATTTTCTGTCTGGCCCACAGGCTTAGCACCATGCTGAATGCACCATAAAAAGACATCAACTACTTACTGGATTACTACATGTTGGAGAGTGGGGTTTGGTGACAGGAAAGACCAGCAAAGGAGTTCCTAGTCCTTCACCTACTGGCCCCGGACCTGAGCCATTCTCTCCTAAAAACACCACACAACAAACGGCCTCCCCTTTAAGCTTCAAAAAAGCTGCTTTACATGTCCTCTCATTTCTCCCCACTTTTACCTCTGACAGGATTCTTTCCCCCAGCAGATTTAAAATTTTCTATTTTCCAAACCACAAACAGATGCCAAGTTGGCTTTCCAGAACCCTCTCTTCCTTCCAGAACCGAACCCTAGAAACCAGGTTTTAAAACCAGCAGTGGGAGGGTCCAGTCCTCCGCCCTTCCTGTTTCGCCCACGCTGCAGACAGAGGGCCTCCAGGTCACAGATGCACAGTTGTGAACAGACCTCAAAGCCTTCAAAGGCAGGTGGCCGAGCCAGTTGCTCCCACACTGTGCGAGCACGCTCCAGAATGACCTCTCCTGGTTCTTTCCTGGCAGTATCGGCTCTTTCTAGCAAGCACTTTGAAACTCTTCCGTCCCTGCACATTTCCCAGTTCCAAAGCCGCTTCCCCGTTCGTAGGTGTTTGTTACAGCACCCCATAATCAGTGCCGATTACTGTCTTAATCTGCTCGGGCTGCTGTAACAGGATGCCACAGCCTGAGTGCTTTAAACAAGACACTTAACTTCTCACAATTCTGAGGCTGGAAAGTCAGAGATCAAAGCACTGGCTGATGTTCACCTGGGACTTGCTGGCAGATGACTGCCTCCTCTCTGTATCCTCAGGTGGTAGAGAAAGATCTTGTGTGTCTTCCTCTTTTGTAAGGGTACTAATCCCATCATGAGGGCTCCACTGTGATGACCTAAACTGACCCTAATAATATCGTACCTTTAATACTATCACACCGGGGGCTAGGGTTTCAGCATAGACTGGGGGGGGTCACATATGTTCTGTGGATAGCACCCCGTGTCTGGGGGGCAGTGATGGGATTAGGGTATTTAGCTCAGATAAACTCAGAGGATCATCTGTCCGCAGTGTTCTGCACCCCACAGATCTCTTCGTTCTAGGAAAATGTGAAGTACAAGAGCTCCATTTCCCAAAAATGTGGAGTTGCGAGAGAGAGAGAGAGGGGAGGGTGGGATTTTCACTTATAAGAAACTGCTGGAAGGATTCATTCATTCATTCATTCATTCATTCAGTTCATCAGCCAGTCAGTGAATACTTACTGAGGCCCCTTGAACAACTGCTCGTTCTGGGAACAGAGATGGGTATGCACGTGCTACTTTTCAAAGGAGCTCCCAGTTTAATGGGGAGAAGACATGCATATAAACAAACACAGCGGAGTGAAGCATGCTGGTGGGAGACCCCGGAGAGGGGCCCATGCACCTTTGAGGGGTGCAACGTAAGGTGGTCAGGGAGGGTTTGTGGGAGGAAGAGAGGTTGAAGATGAGATGTAAAAGGAAAGAAAGGTCTGGCCGAGTAGGTGGGTGCCGGAGGGTGGTAGGTGCCTTATGTGAGCACACAGAGCTGCATTTGATGAGGGGGCTTTGCACAGCGGGCCGTGGAGGAGGGGGGCAGGAGGAGAGGGAAAGATGGAGAGGCCTCAGGTGTCACTCTGCGGGGGTGTGAGCTTCAGTGGGATTACTCACGCCATCCCCAGAAGCCAGGAAGTGACTGGCTAGCCTGAGCCTCTGGATGCCATCTGCCGCTAGGAATTCAGGACGTGGTGGTGGTTTCCAAACACCTGCCCGAGTACCCAGTTGATTCCCGATGCCCCCGCCTTCTACAAACACACCGTCAGGCTCAACTTGCAAGGACGTCTCCCCCATGGTGTTGAGCTTGTCTGCAATGAGAGAAAATAGTAAGCAGCTTCTAGTTGGGTGTTATATTCTCTTTGAGGACTGCAGTTCTGCCCACAACAGGCTATAGGTCCACCAACATATTTTAAACAACAAGGTCTCCCCTCCAAAAAAAGAAAACCCAAAGGCGCCTGTTCTCCATTGAGGTCAGAGATATTTATGGATGAAATGTCTTACAGCCTTATTTCTTCAAGTGCCTCCCAAATCATGGGTCAGTTGTCCTCCCGTGTGACAATGTGGCTTCCATGAGCCACTTCTCCCCCAAGTCCCTTCTTAGCAGAATGAAGGCCAAAAACATTCCAGAGCCAAGGTCAGAAAAGACCCCATGATTATACCTTTGGTTGCTTTTTTACATTACGAGAACCTCTGGAAATTCCATGTGTTCTGTTTGGTGAAGGGCCTTGAGTTCTCAATAAAGCAGCGTATGCAGAAGCCCAGGGAATTTTTTGTTCCTCGCCACAGACCCAGGTGTAGGCACGGCTGTCTCATGTCTGGATATATATGTATTTTTTTTTTAATGAGAACTCTGATCAGCTTTTGGAGAAAGTAAAAAGCTTATTTCTGTTCATCTTGGGTAATCTTCTACTAATCTGGTTTTTGCCAAACACAATGGACCCGTCAGCCTCTGTTGGGTAACAAGTAACAGTCTGCCCAAGTAATAGTCATGTCCCATTGTAGGCGAAGGAGGAGGGGAAGGCCTGTGGGTAAGAGGAACCAGGCTGCTGAAAAGAAGCAGAGACTTGGCAGATTTTACCTTCATGATGACCAGGGAGGCAGGTGAGAGCACCCCCATTTCACATAGGAGGCCATAGAAACTCAGGTCATTCAAATAATTTGCCCAAGATCCAGAAGTGGAAAGTAGCAGTGCTGGTTTTATAGGTCTGCATACAGGCCAGCCTCCTGATGAGTATCTGTGGATTTGAAAGTCCGCGTGCAAAATTAGCTGGGAGAAGAGAAGGCCTCCTCTGATTAATTTGGGAGAGTAATTAATGAGGAATGTAAAATTTGATAAAAAGAATATGCCCTCAGATTTGTAAAGGGCTTTTCTACCTTACCAAACCTTCTGCAGCTCCTGTCTCAGGATAGAAGGACCAAAGGAAGGATGGATTTTTCAGGCAAGGAAGCTGCAGCTCAGCAGGCTCACTTGATGAATTAGCAACAGGCTTGGCGGGGAATGCAGGCTCCTGGCGCTCAAGTCACAGGTCTTAACACTCCCTGTGCATTGGGCCTTGATAGGCTTCAGAATCGATACAAATTTTCCAGTACCCCCCCCAAATCCACTGTATGGCCATTTCTGGAAATGGGCCATGGGATCCATATTTTAAACTCCCTGATGATTTTTCCGGACACGAAAGTTCATACTTGCACTCAATTTTTCTGTTACTTAGAGTTTGTGAGTCAGAAGACCTGGTCCCTCCCTTGCACTGAGGTAAAACTTCTAGTCTATTGATATCTTATGATCTAAAAAACTGAAGGGAGACAAGAAAATATCCCACGTCCTCTCCCATTTTTAATAACCCTCACTGTTAGCTAGTTCTTCCTTGGATCTAACTATAGCTTTTCTTTATTCAGTTATCCCCTTTCCTCATCATTAGGAATAGAGAACATTTGACGGTCATCCCTCATGCAATAATGGTCCCTATAATTGAAAGCAACTCATATGTCTTTCTTCAGAATCCTCTACCTCAGACTGAATGCTCTGTCCTTTTAGCATCAGAATTATGAAATATTTTTAGACTGAGACAGTTGTGAGTTATGGACCCTGAGGATAGCATCACAGAGAAGCTGCAAAAATTGGCTTTTTCTATGTGACATATTTTGAATAAATATTATTTAAGAATCCAACTGATTTCACTTAAGAATGAAAACATACATTTTCAATTTCTTCTTAGTGCCCTACATTTTATCTATATAAAAAAACCCGAACCTAAAGTTATAAAGCATGTAAAAATTGAAACAATAATTTTTTAAATCACTGATTGCAATGACACACTATTTATGCAAATCAATGAAAGTGATAGAACTTCTCTTATCCATTGCTCAGTTAAGATTTATAGCTTTCCATTATCTTGGGGAAAGCTTGGTCAGGCAAGCTTACATTTTTCCCACCTTCTTTAGCTTTTTTTTTTTTTCCTTATAGGAGGCAGTATGAGTAAACGGTGGGAAAAACAACCTCTTTCTCTGATCCTTGCCCTCTTCCCCACAACAAAAAGTCCGACATTATTTTTCCCCATATCACTGGGGTGTAATTCCAGTTTGGGCTTAGAAATATAATTCATGTGTATATTTTCTCATGACATAAAAGATCATAGAAATGCCCTATGGGGAGAAAACCCAGTTTGGGAGATATGACAAGGTTAACAGAAAAGAGCAGAGGTATCCATATACGGTCAAGTCACTTTGACAAGATGCTCCTCTTCTAGCACATGGTTAATATTTGTGTTCACTTACTGTGTGACACTTCTGGTACCATGGGGGGCTTGGGACTCTCTTGGCTACACTGCTGTATTCTAAACAGTTTGGAGTAGGGCTAGATCCAATACCCAGTCAAATTCTAAATTCTGAATCCAGTTTAAAGAAGGAGAAGGAGAAGAAGAAGAAGAAGAAGTAGCTACTGCTTATTTCTTTTTGTTCTGCCTTTTTGATTTGCAGCTTAGAAAAATTCAAACATTTAGAAATAGCCAACTATAAACTAAAACCATTTGAAAAGGTGTTGTGGTCAAGGCACTCTTCCTTCCTAGCTCTACTGAACAACCTTCCACTGGCGGAATTATTCGGCAAGAAGGTCTGGCCATCCCATGGAGAAGGAAGTACTGACATTAACGCACGGGATTGGCATGCAGAGGAAGTGGCTGTCGGCAGGAAATATGTACAAACATGGTGCTTTATGACCCATAGATGCCACTCTTCCCATCTCCAGCCAAATTTATCTGGAAAGACCATTCTGCCTGATGTCCTAAATGTCACATACAAAAGAGCTTTTTTGTTCCTAAAGGATCATTTCCTTTCTCAAGGCTTTTGGCCGCCAATGCACAAAATCTACAAAGACAAACAACAAATCGTGCCTGGGAAAGACATCACTAGCAACACCTTCCTCTGGCCCAGGGGATCAGGGCAGTAAAGGAAGACAAGACAGAGATAGCCAACCCCCTTCCATCACAGCCAAAAAACAAATGTGGTTTGCAGATGCCTTAGACATGGATGGTCGTCTGACTCAAAACTGCCTCCGTTTGTTTCCCAGTCAACCTCATGCAGACTCTAACAGAAACACTCAGATGTTCTCTTGCCCTACCCTGACCTGAGCACACATGCACTTCGAAGGCTCTGCGTGCACACGTGCGCATACACACACACACACACACACACACACACACAGACACACAGACATCCGGCTGAACAGATCGGACATTCTACCACCCACTGTAGGAAACTTCAGGAAGGGAAGATGTTCCAATGTCCCTTCAACCCAGTAAGCCCTCTTGGAGAACCATAGTTGTAATTTCTCTACAGAAAGAGATGGATGATTATGAAGTGGTTTCTTCAAAATAAGACATCACTACTCTACTGAGGCCTTAGAATGCCAGATCAGACCAGGACAACACAAAGAGTGTCTTTGGCTCCATTAGATTGTGAACTGATATGGTATTGGTATTATTCTCTGGCGTCTCCTGGTTGGAGAAATGCAGTGTCTTAAATCTACACATGCATATGTCCTCACAGAAATGTACTCAAGAGGCATTCTCTAAGGTCAGCGTAATCACAGTATTTTCCATGACTTCCTCACCTCTTCTTCTTTTTTTTTTTTTTTTTTTTGGTGTTCCTACTTTCCTGTCTTTCTCACCTTCTTTGTTGTTGTCCAGGAGCTGACTCTCCTGCCTTAGCCCTGACCTTTGTGCAAACCTAAAGAGATTTCCATTTGGATCTGAATTTCCTCTTGGTTTTCTACCAGCCCAATTAGAATGGACTTAGCGATGGCATTTATTCTCTAGAAGCTTTTGTTGATGTTCACAATCTGAAGAAATGTGATTGGTGGTCACACCAAGTACGGGGTTAGGCTGATAGGAGCTCCCCTGCACACAGTGGTCAGTGGTTCTCACTTCTACGATGACTCCTGGATTCTATGGATTTTTTTTTTTTTAGAAGATGGTCCCTGTGTCCAATTCCTCCTTTTAGTCCAATTCAGCACGTTTTGCTAGTGCTAAGAGAACCATGTGCTTGCATACCACTGGCCTGACTACTGTGAAAGAACTAAAAAAGTATGCCTCATTTTTTCAGAGGTACCTACCTGTTGCTGCAAATGAGACTCGCCTATGCATGAAAGAGTTGCCAAGCAGCAGGCTCGCACTCATGTTTGGGCACGGCCCCCTGCTGCAGAGTAACCATACCACAGGAGTTCAAAGAAGGCTACGCCAATGTGGATGGCTGTTCTGGAGGGTTGAGCAGGGTTGGGGTGAGCAGGCAGATGGGAAGGCCATTCAGGGCATGGCAGATGTGCTCAGCAGTAGCAACCGTCAGAGCTAACCTAGAGCTGGTGCTCTTAGCTCCACAGACTAAGTGGAAGGCTGCCTCTTCTGAATTTTGCTCTCCCCCTTTGGAAGGCTCTCCCAAGGTGAAGGTGTGGCAAGGTGCCATCTGCCCGTGCACAGGCAGTCCAAGCAGACGGTGCTGGTGATCTTAAAGCCTGCTTCTCTAGGTGTAGCATGAGTAAATATCTGTCCAAATTTTGGGAAGTGAAACATTTGTGAATGATCAAGAGGCAGGCAGTCCCGGGTAGACCAGTTGGCTTTGCCTGTTTCACTACATGGGTTTGTGCTGTTAACCTGGGGCCCACTGTTCCATGTTAGTCATGAGAAGCCTGGACAAGAACATAAATGGATTACGATAAATCTGCCACCACCATTAAAAAAAAAAATCCAGTTTATTACTGGCTGTGCCTACTGATGTTGTTTTGGCAATTTCAAAGGGTTTTTTTTTCTTTGGTGTGTTTATTTCTATTTTTATAGAACATATCATTAAAATACAGTCATGGTAGCAGTATCGCATAGTGGCTGAGCGGAGGTGCTAGAGGCACGTTGTCTAGGCTAACGTCATAGCTCTCCTCTCTTTTCACCACATGACTTTGGACTGGCTACTTCATGTCACTGTGCCTCAGTTTTTTGTTTTGTTTTGTTTTGTTATGTTTTTTTAAAGATTTTATTTATTTATTTGACAGAGATCACAAGTAGGCAGAGAGGCAGGCAGAGAGAAAGGAGGAAGCAGGCTCCCCACTGAGCAGAGAGCCCCATGCTGGGCTCGATCCCAGGATCCTGAGATCATGACCTGAGCTGAAGGCAGAGGCTTTAACCCACTGAGCCACCCAGGTGCCCCTGTGCCTCAGTTTTTTAATGTGATAAATATTGTGATAAATAATGTGATAATGAGTCTGACTCAATAGGATTGATTTGAACCAAATGAGACAGCACACGTCAAAGAAGTAGAAGAGTGTCCCAGGCATGCAATAAATATCAACTCATCGTGTGACAACGGTCACTACTAGTCCAGAATGGATCTTGGAGAGCATCTGGTTAAACACTGCAGTTTTGCAAGTAAGAAAATAATCCTCAAGAGGGAAGGGGACTTGCTGAAGGTCATTAGTAGAATGGATACTAGCACCCTCGGTTCCTGACTCATAATAGAAAAATTTACATTCATGTGTTACCTTAACCATTAACAAAGCACATTCACACACACTGTCCCCAAACTCTTCCTGTTATACCGTGTTGCCTCTCCAAACCGAACTGCTGCAACATTTTTCAGGCACCCAAGTATAAGAGTTCCACAGGGAACGATTCTCAGCGAGTTCCAGAAAGAGGCACTTGTGTAATGAGATGAGGGAAGGGCACAGGGAGGGCACGTCCCAACAGCACAGCAGACGAATGTGAGGTATTCAGTGCTATGGCAAAGTTACGTTCCATTATTAATTTGATGCTGTGTTAAATTAGCCATTTTTATGAACAGCAGAGAGAATTCCTTCAGGGGGAGCTGCACTATATTCCATGAGTCCAACTGTCCCAACTGGCTGTCAAGAGAGTGCCTGTTTCTCCCCAGTGGTTAGGAGCAGATGACTATAATGATACTAGGTTTGCTGCATTTCTTCTTTCCTGAAGAATTGAATCTGGCTTTTGGGAAATTATATCTGCTCATCTCTGGTCACTTGGAACCTACCTCTCTGGGCATGTTTGTCCATGGCTGCCTCAGCCCACAGTCCAGCAATGACTTGCAAACAGGTGCACCAAGGCCCTTCACTTGGGGAGGGGTCGGAGGAGGGGGTGGCTCAGGACTGGGTGTCCCTGAGCTGCACAGGCATCAGATTCCTTTCACGATGTTTTTTTCCTTGAAGCAAGAGAGAGAAATGTAGGTTTTACTCGAACTTCTCTGAGGAGACCACTGTGTGTTGCTTGATAAATCATGTGGTTTGGTGGGTAGAGACATCAAATTTATCTTATATGAAATAGCAGTAGCATGATGAGGGCTGGTTGGAGGCAAAAGGACTTGAGACAGTTGAGGAAGAAAAGCCTGACTTTCGGTGTGGGAGTTGTGTGTGAGAACCATAGGAGGAGTAGGGGAGAGTTCTCTCTCATGAGAAGACGAACCACTTTGCTCTGGAGCGTGCAGTGTAAACTCTCCTTTCTGCTTTTCTTGCTGTTCTTCAGTCAAATCTATAAACAAACCATGAACTGGATTTTTTAAAAAAGCGAAAAACCAGAACAGTGAAGGAGTCAGATTGAGATATTGAGATATAATCTGGCAGAGAGAAAGGAAGTTTGGATTTAAAAAACAAAAACAAACAAACATGTGGGGGTCCCCATTGATGACCTGGATAACAGAACGGCTCCTCTTTCTACCAATAACATGCTCATCCTTAGTAGGAGTGGCCAGCCTTCAATTTCCTTCGTTCTAGAAACATTTTTCTTCATTTTTTATTCACTAGCTGTGTGTTATGGACTGAATTGTGTCTTTCCAGAATGCGCAGGTTGCAGCCTTCACCCTCTGGGCTCCTGTATGGGCAGATGGGGACTTGAGGAGGTAATTAACCTCTTATAAATGATGTTCTAAGAGTGGGGCCCCAATTCAATAGGATTGGTGTCTTTATAAGAAAAAGGAAGAGACACCCAGGGGTTCTCTGTCTCTGCACACACAGAAGAAGGGCCATGTGAGGGCACAGTGAGAAGACAGCTGCCTGTAAGCCAGAAAGGCCTCTTCCTGAAACCAGCACTACCAGCAGCTTCCTCTTGCACATCCAGCCTCCGAAACTATGAGAAAATAAGTCTTTTTTTTTGCGTAAGCTGCCTAGTCGGCGGTATTTTGTGTGATGGCAGCCCGCAGACCACTACGGTGTGGAGTTCCATTAAAAGAACACCTGCCTCCTACCTTTTAGACATGGCTTTATATTAATTTTTCCTACTTATTCCTTTACCTAGAAAACTGTACCAATCAGTGTCCCCTCCTCTCCTGGAAAGACAGCTCCTTATATAAGCTTGTTTAGCTGATGGACAGAGCTGGTGTTCAGAGGTGCAGTGGTTCTGCTGTCCCTCCGTGTTTGTGTCAGAGAGCACCCAGAGAAGCAGAAGTAGTAGGAGACATGTGAGTGTGAGTGTGTGTGCCTGTGTGTGTATGTATGTTAGTGTGTGTGTGCGAGAGTGTGTGTGTGTGCATGTGATTTATTACAAGGACAGGCTTATGCCACTGTAGGAGCTGGCTCCCTAATCCTACAGTGCCCAGGCCAGGCAGGGAGGAAGGAGAAACAAATGCAGTCCCAGCAGTGGCCTCGTGCCCGTGAGGTGAGTCAGCAGATCTGTGGCAGTGAGGGAAGCAAACAGATCTCAGAACACAGGGAGAGTTTATAGTTTACCTTCGCCTCTACCGCTTAGAATCTTTTATATTCCAGGAGGGCTTAGTCCCCCTTTAAAGGGCTTCTACCTGATTAAGTCAGGCCCATCCAGGATAATCTCCCTTTTGATTAACTCAAAATCAACTGATTTGGGACTTTAATTGCATCCAAAAAATCCTTGACTGTAGCATCTAGACTAATGTTTAATTAAACAACTGGCAGGATGTGCGTGTATGTAACAAAATGGCTCCCTTCTTGCTCAGAAGCTATAACTCTCCTGAGAGGACCTCTAGTTAGCCTGCCGGAATCAAAACATGTGAGAAATGGAGCTTGGAGGAACGTAGTTGTCAGCTTAGCCAGGCCGACACCTCCCAAAGCCATCACAGTGTTCAATACTCACATGGGCCCTCCTGCTTCACTCTCCTGTTCTTACCCCTTAACCCATTCAGGACAGGTCTGTCAAAAGAGTCTTTCCTGAATCCCATGGAAAAGACCACCAGGCTTTAGAAAGACACACTCTCCTCTTCTAGTCTTCCTTTCCTTGTCCTCTTTGGTTTTAGATCCTGGCCAATCTAACCACGCAGTCTTTGGCTCTGTTTGCTGGAATATCCTAGGAAGGAAGGATTTATACTTTCATCCTAGTCTTTTGCATTTTTGTCGTCCTTCCAGTTATAAACTGGGGTTAAATAATGGCTTTACCACTTACAAGCTGTGTGAAGTTGGGCCAGTCTTTTACTTCTCCAGGGCCCAAGAAATAATCATCTCTTAGAATAGCTCTGTAGCTTAAATGACCAAATAAAAATAAAACACTGTATGTTTTGATAAATGATAACACATCATAATCGTTATCCTCTAAATACTTTTATTCTTCTCTCGAAATCTTTAAAGACAATCACAGAATAAGTTCTGGACCCAAACCCAGAGCTGAGAATTTATATCCACTGATTTGCCACTCGTAACAGCAGCAAATAGGTGTCTCATGTTTCTAGTTACTTTGAGACATTTACTCACAGGGGCTTCTAATTGACATCAGCCCTTCATCATTTTCTCAGAAAAACTGCCTACAGCATTAGCAGCAGCAATGATAAATACAATAATGATAATTCCGTAAAACCTCAATGTGTGCTAAAGGATCCAATGACAATCTGAGCAGCGGGAGAGAAAGTTGCTTCCTACCAATTAATGGGAAGCCAAGTCTAATTTGCCACCTGCACCACACTTTTGAACCTGTCAGGGAAGAAGGAAACCAGTGAACCTTCATCTTGTCGCTAGTCTTCTTAGGGACTGCTCTCTAAAGCAAATGAAAATAGCATTCATTAGAGTAAAAAATAGAAAGCCTGTGTCAGCCCCCTGTGTTCTCTTCTTGGCTAGGAGCGAAGTCCATCACTGTCAGTGAGGAGGTGGTTTCCAGAGCCCGCTGGACTTGGGGCTCATCTGATGTTGGAGAATGAATATTCCCTTAAATGCTTTAGAAAAGTGGAAAGTGTGAAGTCATTAGTTCTCCTGTGACTTAGGAGTCAAGGGACATTAGAATCATAAAAAGAGTTTCACTGTTTCAGACTCCTAAATCTGAGAAAATGTTCCAAAGTCCAGGATAAATTCCAAGGAAAGAAGGCAGAACTTCAGAGATGGGGTTTCTCTGGCTCTCCTGAATCAGCCAGACTAACCATACAAACATTTAGATGCTCTTTGGGGAGCAGATTCCTTGTTAAAACAAACAAACACAAAACAAACCCACAAACCCCTTCCCAGGAGTATTTACCAATACTTCAAAATTGTTAAATGTCTTTTTCATTTGGCACTTGGCTTCCAAGTAGGGGCGTGGCCGCTAGATGGAAATGTGTAATAGAAGACTGCAAGGTTTGGGGTGCCTGGGTGGCTCAGTGAGTTAAGCCTCTGCCTTTGGCTCAGGTCATGATCTCAGGGTCCTGGGATCGAGCCCCCCATCAGGCTCTCTGCTCGGTGGGGAGCCTGCTTCCTCCTCCCCCTTCTGCCTGCCTCTCTGCCTACTTGTGATCTGTCAAATAAATAAAATCTTTAAAAAAAAAAAAAAGACTGTGAGGCTAAAAATCTGGATACTAGCTTCTTCCTTCAGGAACTCACTAATTCAACATATATTTTGAATATTTTGACATACTATGTGCCAGAAACACAGTTGCAAGGCGAAACAACTTTTATCCTGGCAGTGTTTCCCTGGAAGAAAAATAAACATATATTTATTGCAACTGTTTTATAGAAATGTTATCCTACCAACTCATAATTTATTGATGATGTACCTAATTAGAAAGAACATGCTCTTCGAGAATATTTCTCACAAATTATGGTAATCTCATTCTCGTCTAAGCCTCAGATCTTGATTAAAATTACCTTCTTCCTTTGTTATGAGCTCCATGTCCCCTCGTGGCACTGCTTTTCAAAACCTCCACGTTACCCCAGAGACTTGTTGCCACACCAGCCCCTCTGAAGGGCTCTCCTCAGCAGCTGGAGACCAGGGGACTTGTTCCCTTTGCCCACGTTAGGACTGCTCTGTTCACACTGTTTGGGGTTTAGAGCTAGGTGCTCGGCACAGGAGCAGCCCAGTCCTCTCTCTCCCTCTTCTGCCCTGCCTCACTGCCATCTCCTAGTGAAGACGGGATGATATAAATGTACCACAGTCAGAGAGGTTTACTGAGCCAGTGTCAGAAACATTCTCCTGATCTCTTTGAAGACACCGTTTCTTCTGAGGTCCTCCTTTTCGCAGCACGCCACTCAGACTCTCAGCTGCTCTGAGAAGGCCTAGAGCCCATGGTTATAAGAGGTCTAGGCTAGACACTAGGGCTACTTAGACTCTCACTCCTTGGGAGTTTCGCAGAGCAGAGGGGGTGAGAACAGGCAGACTGTGGATCCTGTTTGTGTCTCTCACTATTTAGTACCAACTAGCCAGTTTCTTTTGAAGTAGAGGGACAGATTTCACTTGTCCTTTAAATTCTGGGTCTTGGCTCTATTCCTTCTGATGCCCCTGTGTCTTCTCTCTTACAGGCTAAGAGAGGCTCTCCATGGAGAGAGCCCACTTAAGCCCGCTTCCCCCATGATTACAATAATTCTCTCTCACACACGCACTTTTTTTTTTCCTTGAGAATTCCTTCAAGTTTCTGTCTTTCTGATCAATACTTTATTCACAATCAGGGCCTCAGGTTGCCTCTAGCAACAGCTTTGGTTTAAGCATATCGTCAGACATACTTTCTCCTTTCAAGATTTATTTTCCATACACATGTGTTCCTCACCACTGAACATTTTCCAACAACATTTATAGCCAGGAGACAATGAGTCCTAATAAATGGGAACAAGGCATTTTTTTTTAAGGTCTAGCTGTCATGATAGGGATATTTTATTGGACCTAGGCAATTATTATATGATTCCCTCTCTCTCCTTCTCTCCCTCTGTATATATGCACATACATATATGTACATATAATATATATGCATATGTACAAACATATAATAATATATAACACAATATAATATAAATATTGCTTCTGTCTATCTATAATATTGGACATAATAGAAATATGCTCTGTTCACGAGATATTAAGATGAAGAAATAAAAAATTAAGGTAAAATAGGAAAAAAAGATAATTGAATGTATTTATCTTTTTCTTTTTTAAGATTTTATTTATTTATTTGAGAGAGGAAAGAGAGCATGAGAGGGGGAAGGTGAGAGGGAGAAACAGGCTGCCTGCTGAGTCCTCAATCCCAAGACTCCAGGATCATGACCTGAATCAAAGGCAATCGCTTAAGCAACTGAACCACCCAGGCTCTTTGAGTGTATTTATCTTGCTACAGGTTTTTCCAAGGGTAGAGCATGGATGCACCAGAAATTCAGGACTTTCTTGTGCTACCTGGGCATCACTAGATGTACCATATGGGCCCCTCTGTGTATTAAATAGAATATTTTTTCTATACAAGCACCTATTTAACTGTCTGGGTTTCCCAGGTCCAAGGAGGCTCAGGGTGAGAAGAATAAGAATTTCCTAAAATCCAGAAGAGTCTACTGTGAAAGCAGTCTGTCCCCAGACCACTCTTCTTAGGAAGGAAAGATCAAAGAAAACACCCAAATTAAGTATATTCTAATTTGGAACATTGCTTGCTTGCAATTGGATATATAATTTTAAAGGCCATTTACAGCTCTGCCTTAAATAGGTTTCTCATATATATATATATTCATGAGAGAGAGAGAGTTTGTGTGTGTGTGTGTGTGTATTTCTGATTCATAGACAGAAGGCTTTTAAGACAATGAGTCAAAATAGGTAAAACCTCTATAAACTTTGTATCTCACACTAGTTCTGAAAAAGTCTAAGAATGACTTCAAAGTACCTTAAGGACCTTACAGGTCAAGTGTAGTTAGGCCAAAGTCAAATCTCATGAGCACCAAACCTCTCATGATTTGCTCTGTCGCTTGTCCTTGTCCCTGCAGGACCATCTAAGACAGATGGTCACAGAGATTTCTGGCTCCACAGAGAGCCCTTTGACCTCATCAGTACCTTCCAACTCCAGAGTTCCACTCAGTCCTTCAAGAGGTACTGTTGACTCTTCCTAGAGCTGTGGTTAAAAATTCTGGGGAAGCCATCTAGACTGTGGATGAAGATTATTTCTGTTAAAGTATAAGTGTAATACTTTAATGATTTTTTTTTCTAAAGAAATTTTCTTTATTTATTTATTTCTTTATTTGAGAGAGAGAGAGAGAAAACACAGAGGGAGAGGGCGAGGGAAAGTCAGGCTTCCCGCTGAGCAGGGAACACAATGCTGGGCTCGATCCCAGGACCCCAGGAACATGACCCAAGCTGAAGGCAGGTGCTTAACCGACTGAGCCATCCAGGTGCCCACATGATTTTTTAAGATCTTTGAAGACCTACAGATATTCACTTTTAGATGCAAGGGCGAGGAATCCATGAAGGAGAAAGTTCAAGGGAAAGAAGTTCCCCAGATTGAAGGAGGAGTTACGAGCTGCCAGCAGTACTGATTCCCTTTGGTCGAAGAAACAGAGTAGACACAGGAAGAAAGAAGTGAAATGGCGGAGCGGGGGCAGGCATAGGTTTGAATGGGATGGCATGGCAAATAATCGCTAAAATTATGGCTGGGTTGTGTAGAAGCGAAGTACAGTCTGCATGAGGACACACACTGCAGGTAGTTAAGTCAGAGCATGTCTCTGGCAAGAACCAAGGACACAGGCTAGGCTAGGAAGCCCCAGTGCTGTCAGCTTACCACTGACCAGAAGCTGGTTGGTGAACTAACGCAGCAGAGGAAATGACAGCCCAGGAGAAGTATTACCTGTTGAACGATTTTCCAATTTTAGCAATGGAGCTCTTCCATGTTTCAACACCTCAGCAGAAGAAAACATTAACATCCTTTCTAGAAAACACTAACTTCATTAATTGACCCAACAAATATTTATTAAGGACTTGTTATGCACAAGGCATTATGATAGAAGCTGGAGACACAATTTAGAAGAAAACAAAGCCTTTGTTCCTTGGACATTTTCATCATATAGGGAAGATAAAATATAATAAATCCATAAATATGTAAGAATAGATGTTGTGATTAGTGCCATAAGGACAACAAGCAGGGAGCCGTGACTGAGAAAAACGAGCAGAGAGAGGCCTACTATACTTAAAGTGATCTGGGAAGACTTCACTGAGAGAACTGAACTGAAAAGTAAGGAATCATTCAGAAAAAGGATTGTCAAAAGGGAGTTCCAACCAGTAAAAGCAAAGGAGACAGCAGGCCCAGAGGCCCAGAAGCTGGCACAGCTTGGTGTGTTATAGGAGCCAACAGCAGGCAGCATGGTGGGAGATGTGTGATACCACTGAAGTATGAGGGGACAACAGGCAATCAGAGATCAAAATGGCAGCTGTATTACTGGAAAGAGCTAGGTCAGAGGGTGTGTCTTAGAGCTGTGGATAGGATCTTGTTAATGTACCTCGGAATTAAACCTGCCTGCCCAGGCCTCGTCAGAAGATACCAGCCTCCCTAGTTTACCCCATGGAGAAGCAGAGAATGTGAGTCTTCCCAGTAAGCAGCCTGCCACCCTAGAAAGAGAGAAAAGAGGGACTCAGTTCCTTCTCCGAAACCCATCAATAAGAACTTGTTCTTCTTCCCAGGGGAGCAGAAGCCAGGAAGCCAGAGAGAGAGTTTCCTCCACAACAGCCACCTAGGTCTGTGCCTACTTGTGTGGTTAGACTAGCAAAGCAGAAAAGAAAGAAGGAGCTCTGCACAGTGGACTGCAGGGGACTCTTCTGATGGGAGAAATGCCTTTTCTTTAGTTGGTGCCAACCAACAGCACCCATCAGAGATGGTGGCAAAGACAGGTAAAGGGGAGTTCTGTTTTGGTTTTGATCGCAGTCACAGCTAAGCTGGATTGACACGAGGAAAGGCCGTCCAACAGGGTTTAAGCTAGGTTCATGTTTTAGCTGATCCTTTGTTCTTTTAACTCATGCTGTCGTGGTCATATGCATGCAGGTATGTGCCCAGACCATGTGCCTTTCCTGTCCCTTCCATTAGGAGCCACAATGCCTAGTTGCCGTTACGGAAGTTCAGGTTTTGGTTTTTGACTTACTGAGTAAGGTTAAGAACAGAGCTAGCCAACATTTCTTCAGGCCAGTAAGAAAAGTTACCTCTTTCCTCTTTCATCCAAACCCTCCATCCTCTTTCCCTGAACAGTGCTTTTTCCCTAAACCTGCACAGAAGGAAAAGAATCCTAGTTAGAGTGAAAAGAGCCTTTCTTCCTTTGGGAAAACATACTGGGCCCAGTCTGTTTCACACACAGCAAAATCCTGTTTCCCAGTGTTTCCTGTTGTGTCCTCTAGGATCCATTAGCAGTGGATTTCTTGGCATTTGTGGTTGGCAGAAATGAGAGCACCCAGGCCCGACCAGCTCCCTGGCTGGACCCAGCGAGGGTCACTTTCAGCCCCAGCAGGCCGAGTGCCCTTCTCCGTAACTGGGAGGGGCAGCTCTCCCATGCAGAATCTGTGAGAGTGCACGCAGACATGACCCTCTGGGTAGTGCCTTCAGTAAGGCCTTTACAGCTCTTTTTGTAAAAATTTAGTTTTGACAAGATGTGTAGAGTTCAAAAGGCTCAAATGGTTGTGAGAGGTTTATCAGAGCGCTTTCTGTCCCCACCCCAGATGCTGACTCCCCAGAGGTGGGCACTTTGATCATTTCGTCCTTCTCTGGTAGTTGCCTCAGTAATTTTAAATAACATGCTTATACTGCTCGTTTTTCCATTTCAGTCATAATCTATTGATTTTCCTCCTATGAAGAATTAAAATTTGGCTCTCTGATGCATGCATATACATGCACACATTTACACACACAAACACACACACACATACACGCACACACTTGTCTTCTTCTCCTTCTCCCGCTATAGGTCTAGCCTGATTTTTCATTGGATCAATATGCATCATTTACATTCCTGTGAAGTTATCACTAAGATGTTTACACTGAGTCATATGGAGCACTATGATTTTTTTTGTCCTGTACAATTTTGTCCCTGAAATGAATAATTTGTCTAAATTTTTCACTCAGTTATATATACAGCTATCTTTAATTCATCTCCAAATCAGATCTCCTCTCCAGGGCTTCCAGACACAGGAAGTAATCTATGGGCGTCATTCCTTTTCTTGGAAACATCCCTCCTGGTGCCTTCATCCCCTCCTGCCGTGTGACGATTGCTACCATCTACCTGCAGGTGCCCTCCTGTCTTCTTCAGCATCCAGGACACTCGGGAGTTACACTCTCTTCCATGCTGGGGTCCCTGATACCCTAGATCCCATTCCTTGATTTACTCTCAGCTCTTCCAGTAGCTTTCCCAAAGGCTGCACGAATCGAAAAAACTTTATTCTCTCTGATAGATTGAACATAGAAGGGTTTTCCCTCCAAATATTGAGAGTATCTACCCATTGTCTTCTCATTTTCCATATGACTACTGAAAAAGTCTGATTGTTTTTTTAATCACAGCTTTTTAATGTTTTAATGTTTTTATTTTATTAAAAATTTTTAAAATTTTTTAAAATTTAAAAAAAAATATTAAATTTTTTTTATTTTATTTTAATGTTTTTATTTCCTTCTCTATGAAAACAATGGGGATTTTATAATTTCCCAAGCATCCTAAAATGTCATAAGGCTGTGCCTCTGTATATCCTTTCTCATTTTGGCAGGTGCTTTTATTCTAGAAACTTGGGTCTTTCTGTTCTGGGAAATTTTCTTGAATTATTTCTCTAATAATTTCCACCCCCTCCCATTCTCTTTTCTTTTTCTAGATTTTTTTTTTTTTTTTTTTTTTTTTTTTTTTGGGGGGCCCACTTGTTTTTTTCTTTAGATTTTTGTGCAAGGAAGTGTTAGGGGGTAGGGATTATTTTTACATATTCTTGCTTATATTCTCTCTTTCTTTCTCTCTGTTTCACTTTCCGGACTATTTACTCAACTTTATTTATCAGTAATGAATATTACATTTCTGCAATTGTGGTTTTAGTTCCAGAGTACTCTTTTTTGTACCCTGAATGTTCCTTTTAGTGGCCTCTTGGTCGATTTAGAGCAGCATAGCTCATAAGGCCGCAGAGCTCATACACACAGGAGGACAAATGGGCACAGACTGCAGCCCAGCCCCTCAACCAGCTGTGGGACATTGGATGAGAGATTGAAATCCTCCGCAGCTCCGTCTCCTCAACTGTAAAGTGGGGATAACAACAGCACAGGCTTCCTGGAGGGATATTGTGAGGAACAGAGCACTTGGAGCATGTGACTCTTACTACTCTGTCTGGGATAGGTTTTCTTATCTTTCTGAAGCCATTAATTGGGGCGCGTGGGTGGCTCAGTGGGCTAAAGCCTCTGCCTTCGGCTCAGGTCGTGATCTTAGGATCGAGTCCCACATGGGGCTCTCTGCTCAGCGGGGAGCCTGCTTCCCCACCCCACCCCCTGCCTGCCTCTCTGCCTACTTGTGATCTCTGTCTGTCAAATAAATAAATAAATCTTCTTTTTAAAATGAAGCTATTAATTGCAGGGGTGTTTCTTTTTTCCTGTTTTGTCTCTGCATTTCTTTTTGTTTGCTTTGGTCTCTTTGTTTCATGAGGCTTCCCTCAGACATTTCACACTATCCTACCAGTGAGGGATTTACATGCTGCTTCGATGCTCGTGGATGCTCGTGCTCCGTGGGTTTGCATCTGGCTTACGCACTGGTGGGCTTCTCCGCAGGGAATCTGCTGCACATTTCCCTGCAGAGCCTCCAAGGAGTGTAGGTTTGGGGCTGCTTTAGTCTCTTGCCTAGGGGTCTTAACATGGCAGTCCCGCTTCTTGGAGCTGAGCCGGGTCAGGGGCCCCAGTCCTCCAGGGCACTGTGCCAACTTCCCCATCAGCCTGCTGTTTTCTGCACATGCAGCTGCCTCTGCGGGGTCGCATGTCCCTGAGCCTGAAACCCCTCTTCAGAAACCACATCTGGCCTTCCACTGGGGTTGGGGCTGACAGTCACCTAGTTTTGCAGAATAATAGAGGGGATCCGGGAAGCTATCTACTTCTCACGTAGACATTTAACAAATACTGTGTTGTCAGCCCTGCCTGCACTCCCACTTCCAGAAGTATCATTGCTCACCGTTCCTGGGCTTTGCTGGGCTTCCAGGGTCCGGACCTGCTTGCTTTTCTCACTGCAGGCCTTGGGGTCCGCCTTCTCTGACATGCCAAGTCTACTCAGTTCGTCTCTAGCACTAACATTTATGGCCATTTTCCCCGTTTCTTTTTTTTTCTTTACCCTGATGACTATATGCAACCTTAAAAATATCCTTTCGGGACACCTGGGTAACTCAGTGATTTAAAGCCTTTGCCTTCGGTTTGGGTCATGATCTCAGGGTCCTGGGATCGGGCCCCGCATCGGGCTCTCTGCTCAGCGGGGAGCCTGCTTCCCCCTCTCTCTCTGCCTGCTTCTCTGCCTACTTGTGATCTCTGTCAAATAAAATAAAATTTATTTTAAAAAGTCCTTTCATTGTCCCATGTGTGGAGTTTCGGAAGGAGGCAGTTACACAGGTGTGTTTACCTGCCTCTCTTTCAAGTATACTTCTTCTCAGTGCATGTCTTGTGATTCTGGGCTCTGCACAATGAACCACAGATAATGACGGCCACAATCCAGATAATTCATCAATAGATTCTCTTAGTCTATGGAGATGCTGCTGCAAGTCATCAGTAAGGGATTCGAGCTTTGGGTGTTGAGAGGGGATTTCTGGGCTCTGCCCACAGGCTCTCTCTGTGAGCAGCAAGTCGAATTCGTGGACCAGGCAGCAAGGCTTAGGTGAGCAGTGTGTTTTTCCCATGTCTGCCATTCACTAGCTATACAGCCTTGGTCATTAAATATCTGACTTCAGTCCCTTCCCTTGTGAAGAAAACATATCTCTGCTTCCAAGTTTTGTGTCAGGTTTGGAAATTATAAACTGAAAAGTTCTGTACAAATAATGGGAAACATTAAATTTTAGTTGCTCCCATGTCTGGGCTCCTGAACATACCAGCCTGCGCCCATTTGTTTTACAGGACAAACTATACTAGGGTTAAATTGACATTTTCTGGATTTTCTCCCATTTTAGACTGAGTGGCTTCTAGGCAGGTATCTTGGCCGTGGTGTACTCAGTTTGCTACCATCCCGTCGTAACACCGGGCGTGGTACATGACAGGTATTCACTGAAATGGGGGCTGAATAAAGAGGAGGCAGAGCTTCCTGGCACCGGGATGGAGCCCATGACCTTGATCTCTTTAGCTATAACTTCTAACCGACTACATGGACCATGAAGAGAACCCACTTCCGTGACTGAGAAGACCCACTCTTCTTAGGCTGGGAGCAGCCACAGGTGGTTGACACTGCCGACCTCGAGTACCTGAGGGCAGACCTAAGAGATGATATTCCCGCCATGCCTGACTCCGTCTCCCATTATCCATCCCTTGAGCCATATGTTTAGCAACTTATATTTAATAAATACAGCAGCTGAATCTGATTATAGCGAGCCCAGAGATAGTTAAACTCGATTGCCAGGGAAATAGAGTTAGAATCCTGAATCGTTTTTATGTATCGCAATGGGCAATTGGAATGCCTGTTCCATATGGCGCCGACTCTGTCTGTGGATTGCACAGCCCATTCCCCGTCAGATGGTCCCATTTTGGGTCAGTGATGATGGCAGGGAACAATGTGTAGAGACAGGTGATCCCCAGGGGGGTCCATTAGATTTCAATTGTTTCCCGTTGATCGCTGTCCCATGGCAGACCCATGGACTTGGGCACAGTTGGGCTTGCGTCCTTACATTTTTAATCGGCACATTGGTATTTACGATGCTGGCTCTGTCCAGCGCTTCAGAAAGGCAGAGACAATGGTGGGGAGAGAGCAAATGCCTCATAGAAAGGTTAGCAGAGATTGTTTTCTTGCTTCCAGAGGTAGGGATGGGTTCTTTTATCTGTACCAATTCACCTGTTTCTAGCTGTCACACTTCTGAGGAGTATCCACAAAGCCTGCGAGTGCTCAGATAGGGGGGAGGGTGTTGCCTGCTGCTCAGCCTTCAGAATGACATTTCCCTTCCCTGACCACCCTGCCAACCTCCGGAATGCATTCTCCTTCCTTCTGGAGACTGCCTGGGGAGTGTTTGCCATTCTTTGCCCTGGAGGGAGGAAGTGGCTCCCTCTTCCATCATTGAAGGGGAATTAAACATACTTCCTTGAAGATGTTCCCCTCTGGCTCACCTGTTTAGCTTATTAATAAAAGCAGTTCTGCAGCTTCCAGAACAGCAGGGGTTGGGGAGATAACCTGGTATGAACCTGAGGTCACTCTTTGAAAAAAGAATTCCATTCAGATCCCAAGAAGAGGGATCTCTTTCTTTCTGTGCGTCTTGCTAGGGCTTTTGTGAATGCTTTTAGTCTATTACAGGAGGCTGGCTTTGGCACATTATGAATATCAATAGAGTTCACATCACCATTCTCCCTGCATAAAGGAACTTTCCTATAGCATCCACCGGCATAGCAGAGACAATAAGTCTGCTTCTGTCCCCAGCCCCTTTCCCTTCCTTGTCAGGAGGAATCAGCTCGGTGAGAAGCATGCAGCCTAGCTTTATGTAATTGCTCTGAAACCTGGCCTCTCGAGCCAGCAGCCACTTCTTTCTGTCTGTCGCTTGTCCTTTGTGGGTTCTGTCTTCTCTAAACATTCTTTCCATCTTGCAGCTATCTTTCCTTCTTGCCTTCTTTCTGTGTGTGTCTGTGCATGTGTGTGCGTGTGTGTGTGCGTGCGCATATGTGCGTGTGTGTGTGTGTGTGTGTGTTTTCCCTAAGGATTTACAGCAAGGTTAACTCATACAGGAGCTCTTGAAATGTCGTGGTGACCCCCTTGCTCAGTGACCAGGACACCCAAGTCTTTTGCCTTCCACAGAAAGGTTGAATACCTTCCAGCTGGAGTTTATAAATGTCTTAAAGTCGTAGAACCTTCTTATTTAAAAATAAAATTAAGCCTCCTTGCCTGAGCGGTAAAGTCTTAATGGCCTACATAAGGCAAATGGCAATAAAGCAAAACAAGTGCTGCTTTATAGCCAACCATTCATGCAGAAGAGGTGTGTAAAATAATGATAATAGTCATAACAACAAGTAGATATTAGGGAAGGAAGGCTGGAAATGAGGGCTGTAATAAAATGTATCTTCCCCATTATTGTGATTCTTTATGTCACTCCTACAGAACCAGAGTCTCCTGCATTTCCCTCCGGGGTCAGGGGTGCCTGCACTGACCCCGTGCCTCCTTTTCTGACATGGTTCTTGAATAGACAGAACCGTGTGGGGAAGGTACCTGGAACCAGGGGAGAGGAAGAAGTCGGTCTCCTTGCCTTCTCCTGTGTTTATGCGATGCCAAGGCACCCCACTGTAGTCAAGTGCCATGATTCTCCGGGGGCCCGTGGGGCATGGTCCGGGTCTTGCTCATTGCAGAAAAGCCATCTTAGATGGACGCCTTGCACAGGGAGACCTTGCTTTCTAGGGAGAAGTCTAGAGGCATTTCAGTATGCTCCAGGGTGTTGGGGTTTATCGATATTTTTGACCATATGGCAGTGGTTAGGAGCTAGGCAAGACCATATCCCTGTAGTGGACCCCAGTGAACCCACCCCAAACAGTCCTTTGGCAGTAGGACCATCCGTTTTACATGCATAGCCCACTGGCTTTTCTTTTGTTATCTCCAACCTTTAGGAAAGTCTTACTTAAGTATCCCCCCATCCCCCACCAGTCTTAGCTATACTACGGAGTTGGCAGGACAGGATCCTGGCTCATGTTTGGTCAGAACATTAACTAGGAGCAGCTCTGTCCCCAGATGAGCACTGGTAGCCCTAGTAATTAACAAAAGATTTCCCTCAGGCAGCATTTTCCAAAATGGGTTGCATATAATATGAGTTCTGTTTGGATACCAATAATGCTTATGGGGGAAGAGATGCCACGGTCAACCAGGTTTGGAAAATGTTGGGTTCAACATCTTAAAGGAGTTGATTCTTAGCAAGACTCCTCCAGTCCTTTTTACTAATTTCCTGTGGCTGCCGTAACAAATAGCCACAAACTCGGTGGCTTGCCTCTCCTCTCACGCTTCTGGAGGTTGAAGTCTGAAGTCGGTATCACTGGGCTGAAAGCAAGGTGTTGGCAGGGCTGTGTTCTCTCCCTATATAAGCTCCAGGGCAGAATCGGTTCCTTGCCTCTTCCAGCTTCTGCCGGCTATCCTCATTTCTTTACTTGTGTCCGTCACCCTGAACTTCAAAAGCAGCATCTTCAGATCTCTCCCTGCTCCACCTCCGTATCATCTCCTGCACGTGTGTGCACGTGTGTGTTTGTGAGAAACCTCCCTCCGCTTCTCTCTTCTGAGGACGCATGTGAGTGCATGTGGAGCCCACCTAGTGTGTCTAGAGTAATGTCCTCTTGAGATCCTCAGTTGAATCACGTCCTTTGCCATATTAGGTAATATTCACAGGCTCCAAGGATTAGAAAGCAAATATATCTTTTCGTGGGGTCACCATGTAACCACGCCCGCCCTTAATACATTATGAGGCCTGCGCATCTCTGGCATGAGGAAGAGTTGTAAAGCGTTTCTCAAACCTCAGTGACAAAGCAACCCTCATTTCGGGTGTTCTGAGGAACACACTTTGGGGAATTTCACCAAGTGAAGAAGAATCTGGGGGAAAAAAACCAAAGTCGAACAGTCCAGCTGCCCTTCTCCCTAGAGATCTGGGTTTTATATTACTAAGGAAGGTGGCACTTTCCTCGCCTCAGGAGATAATATTATTACACAGATAAAAGATGAAAAAAATACCAGCAATTTCACGGGGCCATTTAAGCCACACTCCACAGATGACGTATCTCTGGGGAGTAGTTAAAATAGCATTGTATTCAGAGTTTCAAAACCTAGTTGGATTCCTGGCCCTCCTCCGTACAAGCTAAATGATGCCGGGGAAGTAATTAAACTTTTCTAAGCCTTGGTTTTTCTCATTTATGGAATGAGGACAACCATACTTACTTTGTTGTATCATGTGAATGCCAGGTGTCAGAGCACTTTATTAGCTGTAAAACTTAACACAATGTGGGGGTAGATTTCCACTGGTCTTCTCCAGGGGTCAAGTTGTCTTTGCTCAGTGAGAGACCCTAGCCTCATGACTCTCCTTTCTTACTCACTGCTAAATTGCCAGTAGTCGGCACCCAGTCCATGTCTAATACGTGTTGGATGAATGAGTTCTCCTTGTCTAGATCACGTCTCCCCAGTGTCCAATGCACAGAATCATGGGGATTTGGGGGCTGGAAGGGCCCTTGAGATGTGTCCTGCAGTAGTTCCCAAATGCAGACCTGAGGACTAGCAAAGGCTGGCTGCCTGAGAATCCACTAGACTCAGTGGCCGTGTACCACCCTGGAGACTGATTCGGTCAGGCCGAGGTGGCACCTGGGAATCTCTATTTTTAGCAAGTTCCGAGGAGATGGGATACAGGTGATGTAACTGATACACTGATCTAGCCTCTCCCTCTGTCTTTGCGCAGAACCACCCCTAAAGCATTGCACCAAATAATCTTTCTCTTTTTAAAGACTTCCATGGAGTTTTTGCGGCTGCCTTGACTAGAGATGCTCTTGGTACCAAGCGGTCATGTGAGACAGCTGCAACTCAGCGCATCTTGGTGTATTAATCCTTTCATTCATTCATCTCCCCATTCAAACAAACATTTCTGGTGCAGCTACTGTGTGCCTGCCACTGTGCTAATCAATTCCCCTGCACTCCTTCTCCGGAGAGCCCTTGTCATGCAAACCCCATGATGTAAAGCCCCTCATTTCTCCTTTTTTGGCCTTGAATAATTAGAGATATAGAAAAACTTGCCTTTCCGTTTTACTGTTTGCTTTTCTCTTTTCAGAGGATTATCTCTAAAGTAAGAAGGAAGATTTCTTCCCTTAAATGATGAGGCCTTGAATGCTTCAGAATCATGGATCATATAGGTGCGAGAGGCCTCAAGAGACCCAGTCCTCAAAACTGGAAGTTTACAATCATCCCCATCTCCCCATTTACAGAGAAACGACATAAAAGTCAGGAACATCAAGTGACTTTCCCAGCATCAGAGTCAGGAAACATAGGGCTTAAATCTCCTATCTCTCCCCTTTTCTTTCTCAAAATAATGTTTATTCAGACTCTTTTATTCTAAAATAATGTATGTGAGACCAATATTCTCCCATTTAAAAAATACTACCTTTCAAACATTCATCTGGCTGGTTTGAGGAATGGGCCCTTTCTTCTTCGGCAGGGCTCGTAATTACTTATTGACATCTTCTGATATTCACTAGTGTACGCTTATAAATAAATATCACATGCCCCCAAACTGATCCAGCCAACATCTATTAAATGGTGGACGAGTGAAATGTTGTTAGCTGCGCTTTATTCTCCTGGGCTGCAGTGGGGCCTCGAGGGTTTTTTTTCCAGAGTTTCTTTCGCCCTGGAGAGCGCAAGTGTCCCACCCCCATCCAGCCCTGCTTCTCCTGTCTCTACTGTGTCTCTCTGCTCTGTTCCAAGGAGTGCTGTCCCTTCTACCCGCCGTCTCTAATGTCGATAGGGAGCCGGGTGTCCAGGCAGTTCTGAAAGCAGCCATGAGATCGGCTGGGATAGGGGTACAACAGCTGGGAGCCCCTCCATCCCTCTTCCTGCACATGCCCCACACTTCATGGGCCCCAGGATGATGCTGCCCTCCTGTGGCAAGTCACCTCCTGTCAGGGGCGGGGTGGATAAGGCGGGGGGGGGGGGGGGGGGGGGCGGGGAGGGTGCTGTTTCTGACCTGTGTGGGAGAGAATCAGGCTAATCACAGAATCTAGATTCTTCATTGTATACAAAGTCCCACCATATCTTAATCTAGTTCTTCTTAAGGATTCTGAGATAGAGACGCTCCCTTCCTTTGCTCACATCTATCCAGAAGTCAGTGGAAGGAATGAGTAGGCACCAGAGAAAACCTTCGGGCCAACAGCTGGGGACTCAAGTCCTGGGATGGATCGTGGGGAGAGGAGTGTGACGGTCTTCACAGGGCAGTGGGAAGTTTGAGATTCGCTGGATTTGCTGGGCCAAGCAAAATTAGATGCCCGCTGCTCTCAAGGAAAGAGAAAGACGATTGTGTGTGGTCCTGGCCTGCGGAGGAGGCTCTTGATGTGCTGAGGCTGGTGGTCTTTTCTTTTGTCTTTCTTTCTTTTAAATACTTTTTATACACAATTAATATCATACATTTTCACTTCATTTACTGGGAATATAATCATTCAATAGCCCCTTATGCTGTTAGCAGTGAAGTTCAGAGGCTCTCAAGAAATTAACTGTTTGAAAGTCAACAAGCTACTAATTCTGAAATTTATGAAATTGATACCTTTCTCTCTTTTCCCACTCCCTCACTTTACGGAGTTGGTCCAAATCACTTGAAAATTAATAAAAATTCTTCTGTGTACAAATATGCAATGTCTTCCCCTTCTCCCTTACATCCCAACCCACTGCCATCCCCAACCACCTCCTTTATCCCCAGAGAGCCTCAATTGGCTCAATTTGCAGAACCGTACATTCTGGAACAGTCTAGTAGCAGAGCTGACCGTTGAAGTTTGTCCCCTAAATGTTCAAAGGGGCATTTGCATATTTCCCGAGGAGGTGAGTAGGAAGCCCCAGTGTCAGCTGCCAGTGTCACCCTTCTGGGCTAACTGGAGTGGAAGGACATGCCTCATTGTGTCTCAGCTTCAGATTTATTTTGATGCTGGGAAATGGGGGGTCGAGGGGGAAAGTGTAGGGCAAAAGGAAGACAGATGAATGGTTAATGGAGGCTGAAGTGGCAGATTGAGAGAGAACACACAGTGGGCAGACGGACGGATTGATAGATGGGACCCAGAGATGTAAATACGATAGTTTATCTAAGCTGCTTCCAGTCTTTCCTTCCTGTCTCTCCATCTATTCATCTATCTGCCACAAGCAGGGACTGATCAGGAAACAGATTCCTGAGGAGCAGGGATTAGCAGCACGCATGGGAGCCTCCTGGCGACCCATGCTTGAGGAGAGGCTAGGGGTTTGGGACCTGGGGAAAGATTACAGGTGCTGCCCTGGAGGGCTGCCTGCTCCTTCCGAGCTCCCAATACAAACAGGATCCGCGCCAGGCAGAGAGGGTAGCTCAGGCCTCTGAGCACCGGCTCACCTGCCTGCTGGCTTCAGACCCCTTGACTGTTTGCAGGTGCTCCCTTCTCGGGTCCAGGAAGGGGACAGCTGCCAATCGGACAAGGAAGTGAGGGAGCAGGGCTTGGTGCTAGCGTACATTTTTATCCCAAAGCCTTGCTTTATATTCCAGTCAGGCTTCCAGTCTTGCAACAACAGGGGAAAGGAAGAAGAGGGGGAAAAAAAAAAAACGTGAAGGAAAGCTAACCGTGCTCCTGCTGTTCTGGAAAGCTGTCAGCTGTCAGTTCTGCTTAACTGACAGGCTGGTCTCCAGAGCCCTGGGAGCCCAGCCCCAGGAGAGGTGCGGGCTGACCTGGGGTGGGGTGGGGGGTTGTTGCTGGCTGCTCCCTACCTCCCCCCACCCTGCCTGCACTGGTCATGGGCACAGCCCCAGGCTAATCAGCAAGTGGAGGTGGGGGGACAGGGAGGGGGAGGGGGCGGAGGTTCTCTGTTCTTTGTTCTACCAACCCTCTAACCCTCCTGGGGAAGAAGGAGAGTGGGATGAACGGGCAGCTGAGTAGTGGAGAAGTCAGGCTGTCTCAGGACCTCCCCTCATTGCTGGGACAGGAGAGGTTCCCTGGGGCTAGGGAGGGGTGCGGTGGCGGGGAGTGGATTTAAGAGAACACCAGAACTCACTTCAGGCCCACAGCTGCCCCGGAAACTAACTCTGCCCCTGTCACACACAGACTGAGTAGCCACCCGGGGTCTCGCTGGCCCTCCCCTCTTCTCTTCATGAGCTGGCTTCCAGGGTCGCCTTCCTTTCTCCCCCTCCCTTCTTTCGGCCAGGCCCATATCCCTAGATATGAAATTCCTATGAATCTCAAGATCACCTTTGCAGGGCAAGCTCTTATGTCAAGTGTGAAGGCATTGCTGGGCTCCAGTCCAATCCCCACTACTTACTCTGTGACCTCGATTCCCATCCCACCACCTACTTTAGCTCTGTGACCTTGATTCCATTCCCCACTGCATTCTCACTGTGACCTTGATCCCAGTCCCCACTACCTACTTTTGTGTGATTTGGAGCAAATAAGCCTTATCTCTAAAAGGGAGGTAATCTTTAATCCACTGATCAAACAGTATTGTTCATATGGAGACATTTCATAGACTATAGGAGTCTATCACACATTATTCTTTCCTGATTTATCTTTGTTTCCCTGACAGCCCCTAACGCAAAGACTTACACAGAGTAGGCACTGAGTAATAGTCAAATGAAAACTAAAGAAACGGGAAAAGGGATGTAGGAGAGGACGGTTTCTCTGAATCTGAGCACAGCACAGCTGGGCCCCATTACCGAGCTCCCGAATCAGAAACTCTGGGATGGGCCCCAGGAATCTACACTTCAGCTGGCTGAGCAGGTGGTCAGTATTTCAAAAGTGGGAAGTTTCTGTTTGAAGTAGGAAAGCAGAGGGCGTATCACAAGGTTTTGTGTATGATTTTTAAGGTCATAGACTATGTCGTTGTTGAATCCCTAACACATAGCACAGTGCCTGATTAAACAGTGATACCTCTCAGGACAATGTTTTATTTCTTGAGTGTCACAGTCAACATTTTGGCAGAAAACAGGCTGCTAGGGTTTTGCCAATGAATAAAGCATAATCCCTACCCTCAAAAAAAAAAAAAAAAAAATCCCATGCAAGATAACTGTGAGACATTGCTGAAGCCCAGCCATGGGGACCCCAGGGCCATTACATGAAGGGGCACCTGGGATACCAAATTTAAGGAGGTGCTACTCTCGGGTTTGGGGAAGCACCTGCTTAAATTTTATACAATAGGAACCCTGCTCATTTTACCTTAGTCCTGGCCCTGGGGCAAGGGGAATGGTGGGGGTGGGGGGGTGTTCTGGAAGGAGACATCAGGTTTGAAAAGACCAACAGGAGGGAGTTTTCCAGGGGACTCTGGGAGAAGCGCATTCCAGGCAGAGCGAAGAGCTTTAAATTTTCTAGTAGCCACATTAAAAAAAGAACAGGAAAAGGGAAACTAATTCAGGTAATATATTTTATTTGACTTCTAGCCAAATATAAGCATCACGGTCATTTCAGAATGTAATCGATATTAAACAATATTAATAAGCTATTTTATATTCTTTATTATTGTACTAAGTCTTCAAAATCCGCTGTGTAATTTGCACTTACAGTACATCTCCATTCAGTCTAGGCACATATCAAGTGCTCCGTAGCCCCGTGTGGCTGGCGGCTGTAATACTGAACAACACGTGTCTAGAGAAAGGAATCTAGATGCTTAAAGACAGAAGCTCGTTTTTACAAGGTCAGGGAAAGATGATACATTTCTTTTTATTTTTTTTTCTTAAGATGATACATTTCTAATGCAGGGTGTTGGCAATGAGAACAAGGAAAAAGAAGGTGACAGATTGTCAGGTGACTTAGCTTCTCCTACCATCTTTGCGAAATCGAGCTACAGTATTTACCTTCCTGGGAGATGTTAAAGATTCTCTGAGCACGTACATGTGAAGTGCCAGCTCAGGCTAGCAGGGAGTGTATGTCCAGAGGCCTTCTCCCCTTCCCCAAGCTGTTCACTCTCTCCAGGAACAAGGATTTGACATCCCCACTCGCATAAAGTGGTGTTCAAAGCACTGGGATGGCATAGTACCAGGGGTAGACTGCAGACACCCAAAGAAATCACTGCTCAGCGTCGCCAGTGCCCCTTGCCAGGCGTCTCTCCTGGTATCACCCAGGTGAAGGGAAATTACTAGCTGACTGGCATGGGAAGGCTGGAAGGAAGAGTATAGTAAAGCCAGGCCAGGAGAGGCAGAAAAGCAGAGCTACCGGCATTCTGGGCAGCCGTCACTCTGTCAGCAGCCGGCAGTTGGCGGCAGCTCCAGATGATTGAGAACTGAACAGCTTAATTGGAGGAATGCGAACATCATGGAGTGCCAGGCGGGCATGGTTAAGTGCAGAAATGTTTCCCCAGAGCCCACATTTCTTGCCTTAGGTTTCTGTGCCCATGCTGTCTTGGGGAATGCCCTTAGCCAAACCCCCGTACACAGATCAACAGCTTCCCTGTTCCTTGGAGGAGAAAGAACCTGCGTTTCTGAATAGATGCTGGCTACGGCCCCCTAGAAAAGAGTAGCTCCTGCTGCGGAGAGAAGCTGGGGTAGGGTGGAGAAAACATAGGTCATCCTCTACCTGATGAGACCTCCATGCAGTGTCCAAAGAACGGCAGAACTTTCTGACTCATATCTCCACTAAGGGGACGTTCAAATGAATATTTGTTTATTTTCAAAATGATTATTTTAATTAGCTGAAGTCACAGGGTGGGTGCTGAGAATCTAAAAAAAAAAGAAAAAAGAAAAAAAAAAAGTAACCAAGTCATTAGTGCCTGGATCTGCTGTAAAGCACAACTCAGGTTCCCTTGGGTTTCCTCTGACTCACATGAATTTACTATCCCTGTATTAGTCAGAGTAAGCCAACTGCTGTAACAAACACCCTCTCCCCATTCCACGGGGATAACAACACATGATTATTTGTGTAACAGTCTGATGTGGAGGAACAGCTCCCCCGGACAGCTTTCTTCCAAGCAGACATCTGAGGACACTCGTACTTTATACTTTAAGCCTCCAGTGTTCCCTGCTCAAACCCTTGCCTGTCTTCTCCCAGGAGAGGAAAGTTGGGGGAGAATTGTATGTGGGAGCATCCACAGCCAGGTCTGGGAGCAGGAACGTGATCTCTGCCTACCTCCTTTGCCCAGAGTTCAGGCACATGGCTGCACATAACTTCAAGAGGCCAGCAAATACAGACATGTGTCACGGAGAAATAGGGAAAAGTCTTGTTGAGCATCTAGTCAGTCCTTGCCACAGTGTCTCTCTCCCTCTCCCTCCCTCCCTCTCTCTCTCTCTCTTTCTCTCTCTCTCTCGACTAAGATAGACTGTTTGGGGCTCTGGCTTGACCCGGAGGCTTGGGAGTCAGGAGACTGCAGGAGAGGGGCAACGTTAATTAGAGGGTGATGCCCTGGGGTTTCAAGGTGATTATTATTCAGGACAATGTCATGGTCAAGAAGTAGTAATGCCAAATTAAATTCTTGTCTCTTGTATTCCAGACCTGTTTTGTCAGTTTGTGAGCCAAAGAAAGAGAAGGTTCTATAGCCAGAGTGCCAATAGAACAGAGGACTAGGCTAGGTTTCCCATTGTTAACTGGCACCCGCTTGTCACCCATGGCCCCCACCTTTGCCAGCCAAGCTTAGTGGATCATGAGCCGTGCTACTCTAGCAGTAGAATGTTTTCTTTCTGCTTTTAAAAGCAACCCTGAATCCAGAATAAGCAACATTGTCTGCAAAGGTATGGAAATTCCAGTCTGGTAAGACACTGTGAAGGACAGGCAGTGGTCCCAGAGGCTGATCACAGAGATGGTTATTATTGTGGATATTCTGGCTTGCGACAGCGCCCCCTCTTTGGGACTGATACACAAATGCTCTAGCTTCTTGGAATATCCGTGGCTGACTGCTCACAGTTCACAGGGATGCTTGTCTTGTAGGAACTGCCTTGCCCAAAGTTAGAGCTTCCCCCTTGCGCAGCTCTCAGGTAGCCCATGGCCAGTGACTGCCTGCTTGGAGATTTAAAAGCCTAACCCTCTTGACTCTATTCGGGACAACTCTGAAGGGCCACTCAGACTCCAGAACTCCCCACAGAATCTGCGTAGGTCTCAGTTACAACCTCATTACAAGTCAGCTTCTCCTCCTGCCCAAATTTGCCTTCTTTACTGCCCCCAGAACTTGCCCCAGTAAACCGTCTGCATGCCAAGTCTCTCCTAAGAATTAGCTGATACAAAAATGGGGTTTTAGGAAGTTGACTTTCAAAATGGGACTTTGGGGATGAGTCAGTCACGGGCTCTGAGGCAGTGCAAACCCCATCACTGTCATTGGTAGAGGACTAGCCCCTGAGGTACTGGAGCAGTGCCGTTGTTGAAAGCCAGGAAGTTTCTGTGCAACCGTTAAAACTTTCATCAGTGATAGACTGGTATAGGATATCCATAAAAGGGGACACGTGGCCTGTTGCTGTGTTTCTTGTGATTGAGAGGGACAAGGGAGATGATAATTATAAGGACCATGGAATTGGGTGGCTGTGGCTGAGCACCATTGATTTTTGAAAGATAAATAACGACAGGCTCAGATGATTAATCACCATTTCAATACAAAATATGAAATCTAGAGGGCCTTCTTAGTAGCATTTAGGGAAACCCTAATCTCCTGTACAGCCAGAGTATCAGGAGAATAGAAAACTAGGTTCAGGACTTAAACATTAAAGTAGTAGAGCTTCAGATAGGATTGAATTCACAGACTCAGTAAGTATCCTATAACACGTCAGATCCCTCATAGGGAAGGAGTAGAGTGCTAAGACTTGGCATAGGGCAATTTAAGTAGGTAGAGCTAAGTGCCTTGACTTGCTGGGCCTTCAGAAGTCCCTTCCTCCCCTCTGCCCTGTGAGATCATCACCCTCCCCTTCCTTGAAGAGGATGCAGAGACCTCAAATTCACCCCACAAGACAATCCTTGCCTGCTTCAGGATCTATCCCCTACCCCTTCCCCCAGCAAGCAATCCAGGAAGGAAGATCAAATTCCAGTACGACAAGACTAGAGATGAAACTAAGCCTTTTATGGAAGGAGAGAGAGCATACACCGAAGTTGCTGCAAGGCATGGTTAACACGTCTCTGTGTGGCTAGTAGCATATGCATGGGGATGAATTCTAGAGTACTCGATCAAGAGGAGCAGAACATAAGGCTGGATAATCAAGAGTTTATCAATATGGGAATGTCTCCTTTTTATATGATTTAATGCCTTTGCAAGGGCCCTGGCTAGAAGGGCTGTTAGGATCTGGAAAAAGCAAAGTCCCACACTCTGTGATGTAGAAATGCCAGAACATCCATGGTGGATGGTGAAAGAAGAGATCAAACAGCTCAAAGAAGTTGGAACACTAGAGTACATATACAGTGTCAGGCCAGAACCCCACTAGTTGAGTAGGTTTCATGGGAAGGCCTAAAGGACACTCCAGGTGTCAAACCAATAAGGGACACCTGGTGAACATGGAATCAGCTCAGTGATGATTGTTCTGTATAGGCTAAGGCTGATGGTAGGACAGACTAATGCAGGACTGGGTTTTTGAGTAGCCTGATTACATTCTCAAACAATAAAGGTCCAGGTGGTGGACCTTTCCCTTGGAAAACAAGGTAATTGCAATTATTGGAATGAAGTAAGTTGGCCACAGGTATCACAGTATGTGGCAAAATTCAAGTGGTATTTGGGTTTGGCTAGAGGAAGAATCTAACTTTCAAAGGACTATAGAGATATTAATAGAAGTTGTGTTTCCAGAAGCATGTTAGACGAGCAAAGAGGATATTTCTAGGTCTACACAGGCAAAAGATATCAAGGATCGATTACAAGAAGGCTGAGGGGAAACCTTTCAAATTAAACATGTTACATTGTCAAGTTTCCAAACCTGAGTCAGTCCTCAGACCCAGAACACTGGAGGCAGAACAAGATGCTGGTTCCCTATGAAAAGAACCCTGCAACCCCATAGCAATTGCATTCAGCTGAAAATTTTCTAGTCCTTTTCCCATGGACTGTCACCATTTACTCAAGTGACAGTCTATTTGGGAAAAGGGAATACCCAAACTCTTCAATGATTATTAGACACAGAGTCAGAATTGATAATGATATCCAATATAGGACTCAATATGTCACAACAATCCTCCTGTTAAAGCTTAATCCTGAAGATCAATTTAGGGATATATTGCCAGTGAAGCTATAATGAGGCCAGGAAATTAAGGGAATCCTGGAATCCTAGGTTTGGCTCACAGTGGACCCACTGGTTTCACAGACCCACCTGAGGATCGTTCACGGTATAATTGGAATAGACATATTTGCAGTTTGGCAGAAACCCTTACCGTTGGTATTGGTTCCTTAACCTGTACCATAGGAAATTTAGTGGGGAAAGCCAAATGTAAGCCTCTGCAACTATGCCTCCACCCCAGGCCAACATAGCAAATAGAAAGATGACATTGAAACCTGGAGAGAATGGTAGGCATTAGTGCTACCTACAAAGATATAAAGAATACAAGATGATGGTCTATGAAAAATCCCCATTTAATTTACTAGAATAGTCCCTATAAAATGGGATGAATCATGAATAAACGATTCACCACTGTAAATTTAATCAAGCGGTGTCCCCAGTTGCAGCTGCAGAGCCAGATGTGGTTTTACTCCAGTGGCTGAATATAGCCCCCAATGCATATTAAATGGCCACTAGCTAGTGAATGCATTCTTCTCCATCCCTATAAGAAAAGAGGATCCAAAACAGTTCATATTCATGTGAGATGGACGAGAGAATATAATTATATTCTTATCTTAGATTATGTTAATGATTTGGCCCTCTGTTGTAACATGGCTAAAAAGGAGATGGATTGTCTGACATTCCACAGAATATCACATTGGTCCATTATATTGACAATGCCATGCCAGTAAGACCAGATGATCAAGAAGTGGCTAGTATGTTAGAAGCTTTGGCAAAATACATATGCTTCAGAGGATAGAGATCAAAACTCAGGACCCTCCCACATTAGTAAACTTTTTAAGGATCTAGAGTTCTGGAGAATGCCAGAATATCCCTTCCAAATAAAACAACATTGTATTTTACACCTCCTACTACTAAGAAAGTAGCATAAATCTCAATAGCCTCTTCAAGTTCTGGAGGCAGCATATTCTGTGCCTGGGAATACTCTCTCACCCATTTTCTGGGTAACATTAAAAGCTGTGAACACTGAGTAGTATCCAGAGAAGGAAAGAGTTTAGTAGAAGGACCAGGTTGTGAGAACGTGGTCTGACACTTGAGCCATAAGACCCAGGAGATCCTATGGTACTAGATGCATCTATGGTGAGAGAAAATAGTGTGCAGAGTTGATGGATATTCCCCATAGACAAATCATAATGTCAACTTCTGGGGCTCTGGAGAAAGTCCCCCCAAACAGGGGATGATCACCATCAAAAAAAGTAGTTACCAGTGTGCTGCTTGGCCCTGGTAAATACAGAGCCTCTGACAATGAGATAAAAGGGACCTCTCCATCAAGAACTGGGTTCAGTCACAAGGCAGAGCCAGTTCCATAGTAATGCATTCTAAAATGGATATGGTACGCTCAGGTTAGGAATAAGAGCTAGAGAGCACAATTAAGCTAATGAAGCAGGTATCCTAGAGCCCTGTGCCATCAATCAGTTTACAGTAGGGTATCTCCCATAGTTTATATCTGTGGCTTAATGGAACGGGCTTTGTGATGATATAGCAGAGAAGTATGAAATCCAAACTTTATTTATAGGACAACTGTGATGGATGGCGATGAGGGGAAATCATCCCAGTGGGCAGAGCTTTGATGTTAAGTGCAGTTAGTCACCAATTTTGTGTATAGAGAGAACTGACCTGAGGAAAAAATGTAGATGAACCCATGGGCAATGGTGAATGGTCAGGACCTGGAAGGAGAAAGATTGGAAGACTGGAGACAAAGAGGTCTATGAAAACGACAAATGGGTGCATCTATGGAAATGGACAAGAAGCATGAAGTTAATAACCAGCAGAGAACATCCACTATGAGCAAGGGACTAAACAACTAGACAGAATAACTTGATCACCGGCTAAAAACAAGTCTCTGTCATTGGCAATCCTAGTGATGGCTCAATGCTCGCATGACCTAAATAGCCGTGGATGCAAGTATGGAGGCTACGCTTGGGTTGCCATTCATTAAAGCTGATTCGATGACTGCTGCCATTGAGTGGAGGCAGCCAATAACTTTGGGAATGGGCTAAGAACTTTGAACAAACACCATGGATTATTGATTGTTCTTACCTTTTCATCATGTTAGCTTTTGAATGCCTTTGTGTGCCCACAGATAGTGCTGAGAGTGATATATTTTTCTGTAGGCCAATCTGTTTCTGCAATAAATTTCTCAGATGCTTCCAGTAAGAGCATAAAGAAGTACTCCTGCTCCCACAGGAGGCAGCAAGAACAAGAATGCATTGCTTGAAGAAGGGTCATTAAGCACAAAGGGTATAGCAAAATTACATTGGAAAATGATATGCTCTTGAATATAGAAAATTCTAAGGAAGACACACACACACACACACACACACAACTATTAGAACTAATAAGCAAGTTCAGCAAGGTGCAGAATACAAGATCAATATATGAAAATCAATTGTAGTTCTATACACAAACAATGAACAACCCAAAAATGAAATTGAGAAGATAATACTATTTATAATGGCATCAAAAGGAGTAAAATACTTAGGAATAAATTTAGAAAAAGAAGTTTTAGATGGTTAAGACCAAAGCCCACAAAATATCATCAAAAAAAAATTAAAGACTTAAATAGAAAGACGTTCCGTGTTTTTGGATCAGAACGCTTACTTGTTATTGTTAAGATGATGATACTCCCCAAATTGATCCACATATTTAACACAATTCCTATCAAATCCCAGCTGCCTTTTTTTTTTAAACAGAAAATGACAAGCTGAACCTCAAAAGTCATATGGAAATGAAAGAGACTGAGAATAGCTGTCACATTCTGACAAAGAAAAACAAAGTTGGAGGATACACATTTCTTAGTTTGAAAATTTACTACTAAACCACAATAATAAATACATTGTGGTACTCACACGAAGTTAAACATATAGATCGAATGAACAGCATTAAGAGTCCAGATCACGCCATACATTTATGGACAATCAATTTTTGACACATGTGTCAATACAATATCATGGGGAAGAAAAGTCTTTCAACAAATGGTGCCAGGACGAATGGATATTCATATGCGAATGAAGTTGGAGCCCTATTTACACCATATACACAAATCAACTAAAAATGGATCAGAGACCTAAATGCAAGAGCTAGAACTGTGAAGATTCTTAGAAGAAAACATAGGCATAAATGTATGTGACCTTAGATGAGGAGTTTGAGCCAGGACATCCAAAGCCTAAGCAACCAAAGAAACAATAGATAAATTGGACTTCATTGAAATTTTAAACCTTTGTACTTCAAGGGACACTATCAAGAAAGTGAAAAGAAAATCCACGCAATGGGAGAAAGTACTGGTATTTGCAAATTGTATGACGTTTATGTGTCATGTATATTATATGATTGCATTTGTACAAAATTTTTCTGAATAGGCAAATCCGTAGAGATAGAAAATCAATGAGCAGTTGCCGAGGGCCGGGGGTTAGGGAGGAGTGGAGAGTGCCTGCTAATAGGTACGTGATTCTTTCGTGGGTGATGTAAATGCTCTGGAATTAGATAGTGGTGATCGATGCACCACTTTTTAAATAAAAAGTGGTGAGGGGTGAGTCTCATGGTATATGAATAATATCTTAATAGCGCTATTGTTTTTTAAAGAAGGAGCGAAGGGCATCAGACCGTGAGGTTCGATGTTAACTTAGGTTAACTCATCGTCGTGTCCATGACTATGTGCCTAGACACGCTGCCCCCACTTCTTAGAACATTTCCCCTACCTTTATTTCTGCCAATTCACGTCGGGTACTTCTAACACAACTGGAATATAAACTCTGCCTTCCTCGTGTCAGTATCTAGAAACCGTATGGCCGTACTACACCCTGGTTCCCCATCAAAGAATTCAACCAGGAACTGGCTGCAATCCGTACTTGCTAAAAGTGCACTTGTGATGTGCTATTTGAAAAAGACAGTCTAATGGGTATGTTAACTAGCCATTCTCTGAGACACTCCCAAGCTCTCTCACTGTAATGAGTTATATCATTAGAAACAAGGTACCTAGGCCATGTGACCGAGCCAGGCACAGGCTTGCTGGTGGTGAGTGATGCTATAATATTATATTCTCTGCTTTTATAGAGGGTTTATATAAGAAATACCCATTTAAATGGCTTATCTATGTCTGCCACAGAACTGTAATTGAAGGCTTTTCCATTACATTACCCAATGACCCTTATGTAAGGGCCCAGACGATAAACTCCTTTGTTTCCAGGAAAGAGTTTGCTTCTGCAGGTGAGTAATATGGATGTCTCTTTTTCCTTTCTTTTGCTTTTCTTCCCTTTCCTTCCCTTTTCCTTAAACATAGAAACTAATACAATTGAAACAGCCCACATTTAATGGGCCTGCTCCTGCCCTTTCTACGCTTACAATTCCTGGACCCTCACAACATCCTAAGATGTATATACTGTCATCACCCCTCTTTTACAGATGTGAAAACTGATGCCCGAAGAGATTAAATGACAAAGCCCACCCCTCCTTCCTGGGAAGGGGCAGAGATGGGATTTGAACCAAGGCAGCCTGACTCCAGGAAGCAGGCTAAGGCCAGCTTCTGCTTTCCTTAGCTTTACGGCTTCCCACAAGGTTTATTTCCTAAGTCATCTGAAAAATGTTTGAATTAAGAGAGTATACATACTAAATACATGTTTGCTTTATTTCCCACATCTCCGAGCTGAAAATGCTCAATAAATAACATTGATTGATTGATTGATTTCTCCAAGTGCTGAGATCCTTGGAAGAATGACCCCACATAAATTCTGATGGCTGTGTTTATTAATGAGGCAAGGGTAGTAATCGCACAGGCTGGAGGAGAGGAGGACAGGACTGGAAGCGGAAATAATTCATGTGCTTTCTTAGATGAAATGCCTGGAAGTTTCATGGCACCTTAGCAGGCTAAAGCCTGGGCCTCTGGGTGCTTGCACACTGCTGATGGGGATTTAATCATCTTATCTGATGTATGTTTCCACAGAGTGACAGGTACTCCCTGTCCCACTTCTGAACAGATTTACTCCATCTGATAGGCTTGGGGGAAAGACCTTTACTCAGTCAGCATGATTTAGCTGGTCTGTAGGGCTGCTTATCTGTAAACACACTCATAAGCAAGCTAGCTCTCAGCTTGCAGAATTTTAATGTAGTTAAGTTTCCTTTCTTTCCTCTCTCCTCCCTTTTCTTACCTTACTAAGTATTGGTAGGTCTGATACCCGGCTCCTATGTGATTGAGAAATTAGAGAGCACCAAGATTTTCCTAAGTGAGGACCTCACCTCCTAGTCAGACATCACTGACCTTTTTGGTTTCTTAGTCCTCATAGTTTCTGGCAGACTGTCATTTCAGAGCCCTGAATGCTGCAGGAAAATGACAGGCGCCCTCTCTAAGAGCTCACTCCTCCAAGGGCGGTCTCGGGACCAGCTGCAGCAGCATCACCTGGGAGCGAGTTAGATGTGTAGAATCTGGGCCCTCGCTCAGGCCTGCCGAACTGGACTCTGCAGGGGAGTCCTAGGCACCATAAGGCTGGCGAAGGCCCGCAAGGAGGGGAGGCACCTGCTCTACCAAACAGAGCTCCCGTGGGCGTCCCTGGAGTGTGCCTTGGACAGAATAGGAAGGTGCCGATGTGGTACTCAGGAGTCACAAGTAAGGACACTAGCCAGATGTGTGCCTTCAGGGAGTTCTGCAGCCGCTGTTGCTCCTTTCTGCTCTCTGAGATGTGGCACGCATGTGTTTCACACACTGACGTGTGAAACATCTAGAGACCAGGGGATTGCTTCCATGGTTATTAGAAGTTTCACAACAAATGTCCTCAGGGCCTCCCAGGGAGTAGTTTTCTCCCATTCTCTATACCACCAGGGCTTGGTACATCTTTACTGGAGAGTGCATCCCTCTGACTAGTCTATGCACCCCCACACACACATTGTATTGTGCTAAAACTCATGAAATCTTGTTTGTCCTGCACCTACCTAGGGCCTAGCCCTTACCAAAAGAAGGGAGGGAAGAGGGAAGGGGAGGGAGGGAGGGAAGGAGAGAGGGATGGAGGAGGGAAAGAAGAAAGAAATAGCATTGAGTTTTAGGGAATTGAAAGCATATGTGTATTCTTGAAGTTGGGAAGGACTGGCGAAAGTGTGCAGAGAAAGAGAAAGGAAAGAAAACCTTAGGGAAGTCTTAAAGGACGAAGCATCTGGGTTACAGATAAGGGGATAAATCAAGAATTACGATCACTTAAATACAAGTGTGGAGCCAACATGCAAATTCAGATCTGACTTAATAGCCTGTGCCGCCTCCTGTGCCACACCGTCTTTAAAGGCATGAAAGAAGAGCCATAGAAGGACCCCTAATATCTGCGTGAGAAATCCAATTCCCTTGTCCACAGGGGAGCACACGGGGACCCAGAGAAGTGGATTAACTCACTCACAGTTACAGAGCTGGCTAGTGGCAGGCACAGAATAAGAAACCTATCGGGTGTGTCTATAGCCGGTCACAAAACCTGAATTTGTCAACCTGTCCCTTCCAGACCAGGGGCAAGTTCTGTGTCTCAGTAGCTCCTTTAGTCTATTTTCTCGCTCTGCTGCTGGACAGAGCAAAAACTCTCAGTGCACAGCAGACTGCTGCCCTATTACTGTTCTCTGCCAGGGCCCTAGCCCTAGGTCATGCATTTGCCATAGGGACTGCACAGCCTAGGGCCTTCGTGTGTTGTCAGTACTCAGACATCTCTAGCCCTCACAACAAAGATGGTTTGCAGAAGTTACCAGATTTGTAATGGTATTTAAACTCTAACTGGTGGTAGAGAAAACAGCAAGCAATTGGAGGCAGGATGTTGTAATTAAAAATCACCGAGCTGATAGAGTTATCAGGAAACCAGCAAATTGATCCCTCCGTCTCCAGCCTAGATGGAAACATGTCTACTCCATGCTTAAAGCTTCTCAGGGAAGAGACTTCAGCCTTTGCCTTTCGGTTGTTACAACAGCTGATTACTTTTGCTAGATCCACTCCCAGGAAAAGATGAGAGGATATTCCTACCTCTAGGAAGTCCTCTTCTCTATCCCAGAAACATGTCTTCCCTTCCCTATCCTCACACTCCCGAGCCCTGAAACTGGGTCCCTGTCATCTCCCAGGACCCAGCTATCATTCTGTTACAGAGAGAGGTAGGGAAGGAATGCTGTTCTTCTTCCCCAGCTGATAGATAAAACCTCAGGCGAGTTCTCTGACCTCTTCTCCCTCATGTCAGAAACAGGTAGGCTAGATGGCTTCTAAAAACCTTCCAGCTCCAAAAATCTATACCTCGATTTTGCCAGTGGTTAACTTCTAAGACTTATTTCTTCCTAAAGGCATTTTAATTTTCATACAAAATATAATGGCCAAAAAAAAAAAAAAGATCTTTCCTATATGCAAGAGAACAGACTCACACAATGAAATCACGGGCTTTGGAGGTGCTATTTGGGGACAGGACATCATGGAGGCCATACATTCCATCTACCCATCAGGCAGCACTGCCCATCACGATGACTATTCTCCTATTTGTGAAAAGAAGCCAAGAATTGGATCTGAAATATTTGTGATTCCCTGTATTTGAATAGATCTTCATTTTTTTTTTTTTTTTTTTTTTTGGTGACTGTGGATACATGAATATGCTTGCAGAGCATAGCATTACATTATTAGCAGGGGGCATTAAATGTGTTATTTAGTATTACAGGTATTAGTCTCAAGCATTAGGGCAGATTAGCATTTGATATATTAATTCTTCAGGGTTACAATTAAGGCTTGGATTCCTGATTGTTATATCCAATAACTGAATTGTGATTTGGCTCTTAATTCTACATTGAGTTCACCAACATTGACAGCCCAGTACTAATTAATTAATGACCATTCTTTATTTTCAACTGTGTATAAGAATAGGTTGTTCACATCTTCTGACTTATTATAGACTTTCAAGGTGACAATTTTGACTATGGACAGCCTTTTCACATTGTGGCATTTCTTAGCCTAGCTTTCTGAGAAACTCCATGCTGAATGCATGGCTTCAAGCCTTTAAAAAACTCTTAAGAAATCTTACCTGCCCATCCTTTATCCCCTCCACACTCCCTCCTTCTCTCACCTGCTTTCCAGAAGCAAAATCTTGAGTCTGTTGCTTTGACCCAAGCTCTGGTACTCCAGACACCCCATCACTGTCTCAGAATAGAAAAGTCAGACATCCATCACAGATAACAGATGAGTAGGTCAAATATAAACATTTCTTCTATGGTGATTAATTAATAATGTCTTTTAGGCCTTCTGTCAATATGGTACTTGCATTTGGGCTCACAAGGGCACTCCTAAATATTTACCAATATGTAAGAGTGCTTTTAAATGGACTTGATATGCTCAGCTCTGTGGTTTAAGCCTTCAAGCAGACAAGAAGTGGAAATCTTTGTAACTGGGTGCATATATTTTTTTTAAGATTTTATTTATTTATTTGACAGAGAGAGAAATCACAAGTAGGCAGAAAGGCAGGCAGAGAGAAGGGGAAGTGGGCTCTCTGCTCAGCAGGGCTCGATGTGGGGCTCGATCCCAGGACCCTGAGATCATGACCTGAGCAGAAGGCAGAGGCTTAACCCACTGAGCCACTGGGTACATATATTTCTAAAGGCTTAATACATCCCACCATCATCTTCCCAGAGCCTTCCTAAGACAAGGAGTCGGAGAGAAGAAGACATAACACCCTTCTTAAGAAGCACAGCACTACCCACTTGCCTTTCCTTCAGTCTGGTCTGAGTCAGAGACTTTGACAACTGAGGTTTCCCACCCCTCCATGGTGGCACCGGCCCTTGCGTACTGACTCTGTTCTCACCAGGGCAATTACCTTTATTCGACTGAAGGTGTACGCTGCTGGCTTTGGGCACAGCCATCTTTGCAGCTGTCTTCCTCCTCACGCTGTGCATGGTGTGCCTTTAATTCACGGGTGAGAGCCTGTGTCCACCCAATCCTACAGCATGTAGACATCCAGAGTCAGTGCTAAACTCGGACTCTGAGATCTGTCTTGCACCTCTCAAACCCCATCACTGGGCAGTATCAACGCCCTCCTACCCCTGACATCCCCCTTCCCACAACAGCACACTCCTCTGTCACGTCAATCCCCCACTGATGAAGGTGATATCTGCTGAGTCCATCTTCCACAGATGAGTGGTGTCGTATAAATTCCCTGAAGCCAACAGTGGCTGAATGGAAATAGATAGCCACTACCTGCGTCTACCCCAGATTCTCCCATCACTCTGGATTTCTATCCTGGAGGGCTCCAGGGGTATTGTGAAGAAAGAAATGCTGGATTTCAGGTCCTTGTGGGTTGAAGTATGGTACCATGATTAAATATGATGCTGATGTGGTGAGTGCTGTGAAGTGAATAGGCCTGACAATTCACAGACCTGCACCCCTGGGCCAAATAATACATGATGTGTTAATAAAAATAATTTTTAAAAAATTTTAAAAATATGATACCGAATTCTTCTCTAGGCAACAATAAACATAGGAGGTTTGGGGACACGTAGATAGGACTATCCTTTTCATCTCCCAGTTCATTTTGTGCTGGCGGAGCTATAGCCCAGGCTGGGAATGGAGCACTTGGTATGTATGTGGTGACTTTTGCCTGAAGAAAATGGGGCTCATCATGCCTCCACACTGTACTTGGAGCCTGTGGAGAATAGATAGGGCAGTGGTTCTCCAAGAGATTTGCTATGAAATGCTTCTCAGACCACCTGGGGGAGACACTATGGTGACAATGATGCCTTATTCTGTGTGGTGTAGGTCATCCTGCTTTTTAGGCTGTGAAAGTGGTCATCAGACAGAATGGAGAAAACCAGTGCCATGTCCGCATCATTCGTAAGGTGCAGAGAGTGTGGGGAACTCTCCTGATGTCCGCAGCATCGGCAAAGAGCAGCCCCCCTTCCCAGGTACGCACCCAGCACAAAGCCTGCGGTTCCCCTTGTGAACAGGGACTTGGATGCACCTCTCTTGATAGTGGGAAATCCTGGCTATAGGACCTGTGCTAGTTCTCATGCCTGGGAAAAGGTGTGGGAGGGAGGCGGGTAGCAAGAGAACTCTGGGAGGGTTCTGCCTCACTCCGTTCATTTAACAACCCCCACATAAACACAGGTGCACCACGCACGCGTGCACGCACACACACACACACAGTTAAGCCAGACATCATTCACTTGTGAAAGCCACACTAATCGGCCAGCCTCCCCCACAGCCGTATCCACTCCCCATGAATACTCATGTATCACACACAGAGCAATTAAAAAAAAAAAATTCCAGGCAGTCCAGGGAGCTATACTTTTTTTTTTCTTTTTCTCATTTCCCCCTAAAGAAAGACCTTCTAAGAAGATATATTAAACCAGGTAAACTTTTACTCATATGTTCATGTGGCTGGAGCAGATTGACAAAGAAAACAATCACAAAATAAATATTTTTGTTTTGTTTTGTTTTGTTTTTAAAAAAGAACACTTCCCTATACATCGTCTCTTTCTAACTTGACGGAGCTGCTTTCTTGGGCGGAATGGGTGCTGTTGCAAGAGGAGCTCCGGCTGGACCACGAGGGGGACAGGGAGCAAAGTGGTGAGGCCGAGGAAGCAAGGGGGCCGAGGGAGGAGGAGGGGGGCGCAGAGCAAGGCTGCCTGCCTGCCCGCGCGGTCCTGTCAGTGTCCCCTTGAGTTTCCCGGGGGCGCCGGCTTGAGAAGCAGTCAGTGTCTGGGAGGGCACAGACAAGGCAGCATACAAAAAGTAAGAACCAACATGGGTCATCACGAAACAATGCCATTTTAAGAAATCAGGTTAAAAAGAATACAAAAGTGACTCCACGGAGGGGGAGGAGGAGCTGCTCTATTTCCTACCGCTGTGCCCCCTCTTGCTTCCTTGAATGATAAGAATCACTTTTCAGGATTTATTTTTTCATGGTTTGGCTGGTTCTTTTGCTTAATCTCTCCCTTGGCTCCTCTGCTTCAACTGCATCATTCGAAAGCACCGACTTTACAGATTTGAGGCTGCTGAATTGTAGCCTCCCTGTGTGAGTGAGCATGTATGCGTGTGTGTGCACGCGTGCGCACGCACATGGTGAGTGTGTGCGTGTGTGCAGTGGCTGTTTCTTTCTCTCCTGCCTGCTTCAGGCCAAGCCCTGAGGTCCCGACAGCTGGGTGCTGCAAGTCCCAAGGGAGAACCCTGTTGGCACTAAGGTGAGGGCTCGGATGATCTCTGTGCCCCGGGATCGGTGGATCACCCTGGACTACCTCCCTCCCCAGCCCTGGAGTGGGGCCCCCATTAGCTACAGAGTTTGCCTGTCTCGTACTCCACGGGGTTTGGCAGCTTGGAATTGAAAGCCCTCAGGGAGGACTGGATCCTGCCCACCTCGTTGTTGGCCAGCTTGAGCCGGTGCCGGAGCAAGCAGGAGAAAAGGTCGAGCCGGACTTTGCCGGGTGGGGAAAGCTGGTTTACCCGGTCCCTGAGCTCTATGAGCTGCAAGAGGGCAGAGTCCTGGGAACCTTGAGTGTACGGGTAGTCCAGCTGGAGAATTAAGTCCCGGATGGCGTCCGGGTCAAAGGGGAGGCTGTAGCCAAAGACCTGCAAGGTGTTGATTTTCATGTATCCTAAGTTCTTGGAGGGGTCGGTCATCTCCAGGGGCTCGTAGTAGATTGTCTCGTTGGAGCTGTCATCCAGGGACTTGATCCGGCTCCGCAGGTAAACATGGACTGTCTCGAAGAAGGTCTTCCACCTGTTCCCCAGGGTGATAGTCCAGTTTTGGCACTGGGCGGCTGCGTCCACATTAGTCCTCTCCCAGTCGGGGAAGCTGCCCTCACTCACGGGCATGAACCAGCTCTCAGAGTGGCTGCCCCCGAACGGGTTGACGTAGACGGCCATGACCGGCTCCAGGGTGCTGTTCTTGGTGAGGCAGATCTGCAGGGACAGCGCCAGCATCACGTGCACCAGCCCCGGCTGGTACTTGTTGCTCTTGAGCGTGAGAAGCATGCGTTTCCTCCACGAGGGGTCGAACCAGCTGCCCAGGCGCATGTCGTTGCTGATGAAGATGGAGTGCACCTCGATGCGGCTGTCCCGCTTCTGCAGCAGGTACTTCAGCTCTAGGTCCTGCAAGTCCGTCTCCAGCCCCAGGAAGTTCTCCAGGGACTCGGCCACCTCTGGCCGGCACGAGCCCTGCGCCAGCACGTAGCCCGGGTTGCAGCCCCCGCAGCGCGTGCTGTTGTCCGGAGCGCAGTGGGCGCAGGCGGGCCCCTCCCCCACGGCACACGGGATGGGGCCCTGGCAGGAAGACTGGTCGTAGGGGCAGGTGCAGCTATGGCTCTGCTCCAGGAAGGTGCCGGGAAGGGTGCTCTCTGCACAGTAGAGGAGCGACTGGACTCGGTTCCACCAATAGGACAAGGACCTTGGGGAAGGGAGGTAGACATAAACAGGGAGTCAGAGGAAGCCCACCGCCATCTCCCCCGAGGGTGGGAGGACACTGACCGATAGGCAGGAGAGGTAATGAGAAGGACAAGAGCCCCAAGTCCCCTGCATGATGGAAACCCCCTGCCGCACCACTCTGGAATGGTGGAGTCAGGCCCGCAGCGCAGCGTCTGACGGACAGATCAACACCAGAAATACTTAACACCAGACTTGCCCAGCGAGCAGCCAGCCTCATCCCGCCCCAGTACCACCTCCTTCGCTCCCTCTGCAGCCTGCGGGAGATCTCCCGCAGCCTCTGCATCAAAACCCCTTCTGCACTTGTCAGCCTTCCAGGTAAGACTGTCCAACAACTGGCTCTCCCCGCTTCCCAGCGTCCCATCAGGTTCTTTCCCACTTCTCCAACGCTATCTTTTCTATTCCCTCTTCTTCTGTCACTTTGCCACCAGGAACAGGAATTTCCTATGGCTGGCTCCCTCTTCCGATTGACATCTCAGCTCCTCTGATCCCCCCCTCAAAGAGGTCTCCCGTGACACCCTTTTCAAAAGAACTACCCAGTCGCTCTCTTGTTTTCACGTAATGCATGGCAGGGATCAGGATTGGACATTATTGTCTACTGGTGATGTGTTCCCAGACGGCCTCTCTGTGGATGCCGCGAGAGCAGGGACGCCACGGGTTTGGCGAGCAAGTTCTCAGAAACCAGGTAAGTGCCTCAGAGCCTCTGCTGGCCCGAGCTCTCCACTCACGCTTCCCTCCTTCCCCGGGCCTCAGTGCGAGCGGCACCTCTACTGGGTGAGACAAGCCCCCCCCCCCCCCAGCGCCCCACTTCTATCTCTCCCATACAGTCTGGCTGAGACTTCCTTCTCCAAGGTGGCTTTTCTCTCCGGCTCCCGCTTTTTACTAGACCATGCCTCTGATTTATGTTCCGGGAATGTGACTTTAAGTGGCCACCACATAGTTAAAATTTTGCAGTTTGGGGGTTTCTGTGTATTTATTAGATCTTCCCAATGAACAAATACCCCCACCCCCAAACACACTGCTTAAAATCAGGATATGCTGTGTGCACTTGTTGACCCACTGGGCACCCAAGGTGGGGAGGAGTGAGCGTCGGAGGCCAGGGAGCCCTGCCTCGCCTTCCCCTCCTGTGACTGAGAGCAGTCGCTTGTGTAAAACAACCCGATGTGCGTATTCTCACTGTATGCAGTCGGAGTGTGAGCTACAACTCCACCCCTTTCTTCCCTAAAAAAAAAAAAAAGCCTTAAAATAAAAATGAGTGAGAATCAGAGTATTATTAACACATTGGAATCTACCATAATTTATACAGAAGTACAATTAGCCTCTGTTTCCTCTCCCTCACTTCAGACACAAGTCAGAATTGAGCAGGACACATAAGGAGGTAAAGACGGCAGGAGACTCTCCCAAGGCCTCACATGGGTCCCCACGGCCGGCTCTCCCCTGTGGGACAGAGGACCCCCCAGCTTCAGCCACTCCGGGGGAAGGTGCCGAGCTCGGGCCCGGCAGCCGGGAAGCTCACCTCTCCTTGGGCAGGCGGAAGCGAGGCTGCCGGGGGCAGCGCTTACACAGGTTGAAGAGCCGGCGGACGATCCGATGGGTCTTCTTGAACAGCAGTTTCAGGCTGGCCCCCAGCTGCTGGTAGCGGTGCTGAAGGCTGGTGTCCATGGCCCAGAACTGCGAGATGGCCGTGGAGTTCAGGAACCTGTCGTCTGGCAGCCTTTTCAGCAGGGTCTGGAATTCCTCTGCGGGCAAGGACACAGAGTGGCGCTCAGGGAGCACCATGCAGACCCTGGGAGGGGCAGGAGGGCACTGCCCAGACCCAGCGGGCCTTGGTGAGTCCCTGCCTGAGGAAGGAGGCTTCCCACCGACTCTCCCAGGCCCTTGGATATATTTCCTTTTCAACAGCTTTATTTGGAAAATATTTAACATACCATAAACAATAGCTTTAGGATTCTTTTCTCTCTTTCCTGCCCCTAATAGGCTTCTGAATTTCAAACCAGATTTCTGTCCTGCCCAAGCAGGCCAGAGGTGCTGCTTTTGCCAATGACCTTGGATGCACCGCTTTCTCCCTCGGTAACTCCTTATACATCATTCACAACTGCCACAGGCCCGTCCCCTTCAGTCACACCAGAGACACCCCGGGGAAGCTGTGCGGCAGTCACGAAGGGACGAGTGCACGGCCGGTGAGTGCGGACACAGAGACACGGAGCACCCAGCTCAGAAAGCTGCTTAGAAACCTCCAGTCCCTGCGCCCAGCCTCTCCTGTCCACATCCTTCCTCAGACTCTGGAACACCCTTTGTCTTTCAAGCTTCGGCTCTTGGCAGATTCCTGGTCTTTCCCGTGGCTAATCCAGAAGCAAGACGCTCTCTGGCTCTCAGTGCCTGTTGCAAGTCTGAGCTCTCTGAGCTTCCCGGGCACACCATGTTTGCTGAACTCACACCCAGATCTGCTTACTTGGGACCTGCAGCCACTGGTGGGGGTCCAGATAGCCCTCATTTACTCATTAGCAGTAAATAACCGATGGTGGTGGGAGCCCAACATCATGTTCCACAGTAAGCAGCACTGAACATGTCCCACCATCACAACCCAGTTCAGCTGGGGCTGTGGGGACTGGAATGTTCTTAGCAATTAACTGCCGTGTCTGGGACTTGAAATGACAATGCACGGGGCCTCAACTCATTCTGATTTCTCAAGCACCTGGTTATTTGCCCCTCTACCCCTCTCCCAATGGTTTGAGAATCATACCTGGTGATGACATTAACAACTAGGATGTATGTAATTGGGTTTGGTCTTTTGTTTTTGTTTTTGAGAGACAGAGAAAGGCAGAGACTCTTAAGCAGGCTCCATACCCAGTGCAGAGAGCCTGACATGGGGCTCGACCTCACGATCCTGAGAACATGACCTGAGCCAAAATCAAGAGTGAGATGCTTAACCGACTGAGCCACCCAGGTGCCCCTCATCGTTCTTTTTATAAAACATTTAAGCTCACAAAAGAGCACAGGGAGTAACAGGACAAACCCCTGTGTGCTCACCACCTAGATTTAGGCATTCTGCTTTACTGGCTTCAGTCTTTTGTTCTGTTTTGTTTTTGAGAAATAAGGCAGTGAGAATATATAATCGAAGGCCGTAAACTTCCCCTCTCCATCAACCACTTTCTTAGATGTTCAGTAGCTACCATATATTTCTTCACGTTTTCTACAAACACATTTATCTGTAAAAATATTAAGTATCGGCTAGTATGTTTTAAAGCATCATATAAATAGTATTAAATATGTCTTATATTTAATACATGTTACAGTATTATTATATTGATATACTATGTATACAAAATACATAACCTTTTTCATTTTGCTTCATTTTACCCAACATTATGTTCCCGAGCTATATCCACAGAACTACTGCTTATTTAGTGTTGAAGTGTACGAATGTACCAGAGTTATTTATACATGAATTTTATCCTACACTTTCCCACGTGAGCCTCCTATCCACCCATTGTGATCACTTTCCCTCTTTTACAGATGGGGAAATGGGGGTATTGTGAAGCTGCACGGCTAATACGAGGTCATAAAACCAGTCAGTAACAGAGTGTCTTTTTCTTTGGGGGCTGCTCTCAGAAAATGCCACATACTGGTTGGCTGATAAGCCACAAAAATTCATTTCTCGTGGTTCAAGGACCCGAGAGTCCAAGATCAGGACGCCAGCATGGTCAGGTTCTGGTGAAGGCCCTCTTCTGTGTCGCAGAGGGCTAACTCTTCACTGTGTCTTCACGTGGTAGAAGGGGAGAGGGATCCTTCTGGGGCCTCTTTTATAAGAGCACCAATCCCTTAGTCACCTCCCAAAGGCCCCGCCTCCCTGGGCATTGTATTTTCAACATAAAAATGTCAGGGGACACAAAGGTTCAAAGGACACTCTGAGCATGGACTCAAAATCAGGTCCTGAATCTAGATCTCAAGGTAATGTTGACATTCGTTGTACCCGCAACAAGCCCTCATCAGCATGTACTGGGTGCATGTACTGGGTGCTTCTAGTACTTCAGTAATCCAACAAATAGTCCTTGTGCACCTTATGTGCAGGCAAGGCCTATGCCCTCGAATATATTCACCTGAACTTACTACGTCCATCTTTTTGGTAGGGGTCATGTCCATTTGCATCGACAACAAAGATAACCACTTGAGACCTGCAGGGTGATATAACCCGCTAGGGGTCACGGACACAGGTGGGTGAGCCAGGACCCATGCTGCATTTCCCACATTCCAGTCCTGCACCTCCCAGCCATTCCCCATTGCCAGGGAGGAAATGGGGGCCAGCCGACTGCTCACCTGACTCCTCAAACTGCCGGTTGTGGGTCACCCAGGAGTCCTGGATCTGTAGCAGGCTATCCTCCATGGCCTGGATGTCAGCGTCGGGACAGTTGCATTCCGGAAAGGTGGGGCTGCACTTGCACCAACAGTCGTTCCCCCTGCAGACGAGCTCGCCCTCGGAGCTGCACGTGATATAGCTGAGTGCCGCGGCCACAAAGCGCTCACGCAGGTACGCGGGCAGCAGCACCTGCAGGCCTGGGGAAAGGCCATCCCGGTGATTGTGGGGTAGGGCCGGTAGGGACTTGGTGTCCCACACTCAGGGCTGCAGGATCCCCAGCTGGGGTTCTGCACACTTGTGCATTCTGGGCCCAAGAATGGCCGGTCATGCCAGGGCCTGACCCTGTAGAGCTGGTTGGGTAAAAAGGGTCAGGCTGCCCCGGGGGACAGGTGGGAGGGGTCTGAAAATGCAGATGAGGAGCATCAAAGCCCAAGGCTTAGGCAAACCCCTCCTGTCAGCCAAATTGAGAGCCCGCGTATCACACGGATGGCCTTACTGGCTGCGCATCAGCATTTCTAGGATGGGAACTGGAAGGAGAGCTTACAGCCCTCACAGGGGAGGAATCAAGGCTCAATGGACTTTTTGTTCTGCTTTCCACAGCCATCCTGGTTCTGGCTTCTCTGAGCTGAGCAGCAGACATCCTAAGATGTTATGCTGACCCCCGTCCCGGGGCTCCCACCCCAGTTCTGATGACCAAGGGGGCCGCTCTGTTAGGAAGTGGGGACAAGGGTTGCTGATATGTAGCAGCCAGGCCCCACACCAAGTACTTTGTGTATATGATCATACATAAAGTTCTGGGCAGACTGAGGCTCTTCTAGGGGAGGAGATCCGAGCTCAGTGGCCTCAGCCACCTGCTCGAGTGACAGTGCTCTTGAAATTGGCTTGGTGTCAGACCTGCCCCTGGTACCATCAGGTCATACTGCATCACTGGGACCGGCCGCCTGTCTCAGTTCACTTTAACTCTTCAGGGGATTGGAAAGTTAGCTGGTGGTGGGCATCCTAAGTTCAGTCAAGCCTGGGCAGGTATGAATGGTGCTCAGCTCTTTTCTAATTAGCTGCCTCTGATCTTGGATATAATCCACTAAATTGCTCCAAGCTTCAGTTTTCCTACCCATCTGTGGTGGGTATTATTTTACCAGTAGCAGAATATATTCCCGAATCAGCTTCAAGCCACTCAGGATGGCTGTTGGAAACATATCAAGAGGTGAATGAAGGACAGGCATGCTGTTGGAGGCAGGCAGCCTGGCCAGGTTCGAGGTCAGACCTGCAAGAGGCTCCCCAGTAGGGACCTTGTGAGAGACTATGCCAGAAGGGTGAGGGACAGGAGAACTTCTGGGTACAATAAGCTCCCCTCTCCTCAAATATCTGCCAGCTTTTTACTGTCACGCCCGTAACCTTGTCCTTGGCAGGAAATCAGAGTGCCCAAAGTATGTTTTCCTCGTCTCAGCAGACCTCGGAACATAACTTAGAACTCTAGCAGCAGTGGGTGCTCGTTGTTCTTGCTTAAGGTCTGCCTCCTATTCTGAACACTCCTAAATTCTCCTCTCCTCATGTCGTGCCCACAGCTGGCACTTGAGCAGCCCAGCCCACACACCCTGTCCACACGCTTGCTTTCGACGCACACCCTTCCAAGTCCTTTCTCTTCACCTACCCCACTCCCTCCCTCCTCCTCACCATAACATTTCCCATTGCTATAAAATAAGTGCCCCGAGCAATGTCTGCATGAGTGATGAGCTATAAAATTAAATGGCATAAACCATTCCAAATGAACCACCAGACATTCCGAACTTCACTCATCGCTAATTTCCAGATGCAAACCCAGCCCACAGAGGGACAGGAGAAGAGGGACGCTAATGGCATGAGGTGCCTCTCTAAAGCAAGGAGTCTTTTACTCCTTTGTTTTATATATTCCTTGATTCTGAAAGTGCTGATGGGTTGCATCTAGCTCAGGTTGCCTGGAATTTGTAATCGTAGATCCTGGGTGAGGGCTATTGATTTTATAATACCGAGACAATAATATCTTAAACAGAGTCCAATTCAGTTAGGCCTTAAGAAAAATGAACTTTTCCCATTGCCAAACAGCTCTGTTTGAATCAGTTTGCATAGCCCTGGCCCAGGATGCTTGGGGGACAGGCAGCAGGAGCTGAGTGCCTCCCCTTAACCTCCCAGCCTCCAGGCCTCATGCCACCCCGTCTTTTTGCTTTCCTGTTTGCAAGGCTGTTTTGTCTAGTTCTGTCTCCAGTGAGGGCTCCCCTTCCTCTCAAACTGTTCTCCTGACTTTGATCTCCCAAGGGAGAGGACAGACTAATCACAGAAAGTAGAGACCACTCTTGGGGTAGCCAATGACCCCACAGTTTGTAAAGCTCTCAGCTGAGCTAGAGATGGTGGCCCCATAACCACTCTGCAAAGGCTAGCTGTTCCCCAGTGTGTCCTTAGGACAAAGTGGAGGGTTCTTTGGGCAACAAAGGAGATCATCAAACCAGGCCAAAGTATGGATGTGGTATTGCTGCAGGATAGTGACAGGGGTCTTGGGGAGGACTAACACATGTGAAGGTGTGGGTGCCAAGTGGTATGAAGAGTAGTCTTGGGTGCAGGATAAACCATGTCAGAAAAATCTCCCAAAAGAATGAGGGAAAGTTGTTTCATACGGGTCCCAGAACTCCTGGTCGTTCTGGTCCTTGGCAGGGTTTAGCCAAATGAGGCACCCAGGACCTTCTCCTGCTCCTTGGTGAGCCACGTTTTTCAGGAGATGTGAAAGATTTTGACACCCCTCCCATCGCGGGACCACTTACCCAGTAACTGCACTTTGTTCTCCGGACTCTGTACCAGGACAGAGCTGACCGAATCCAGGTTGTCGTAGTTGCTGCAGCCCAGAGGGCCAGTCCTTGTCTCCGTGACCTAGAGAAGGAGGGCACACTGTGGATTTAGATGCCCAGTGAAGACCAGCCCCTAGGTGCTTCCCTCTCCAGCCATCTGACCTCAGGCCCCTTGTCTTGTCCCTGAGCAGCCCAAGAGCGCATGCGTTTCCCTTCCCCCAGGGGCATGAAGCCACCTTCCTTCCTTGTTCTAACTGGGTGAGTACTGGTGGTGGAGGGCGGCCAGCAGCAGGTTGTACACAGTGCGAGGCTTCCGAGGGAGCCAAAGGGAATTCGCCTCTGGGAAGAAAAAATTCAACGTAGGCAAAGGAAGATGGACCTCTAAGCCTGAGTCCCCCCACTACCTCCCCCAGAGGGAGACAGGAGTCCAGATGTGGATGCCGTCAGCCGGCTGGCAAGCCCAGCTGCATCCACTCGATGTGGTGCTTGCAGCTTTAGGGATCCCGAGGATGAAAAGCACTAGAGAAATAGGAGTTACGAGTATTATTATTAGTATTAAACATTTAAGTCCCACCTCGCCACTGAGATGTCCTTAGAGAAAATCAGCCATGGGCTTACTGCATACTTTAATAAGTATATTAAATATACATCAACTCTTATAGCCATGTAATATTCCAAAACACCACTGAATCATTTTAAAATATTATAAAGTTGGCCTATCCATTTTTCTCTGATGTTTTTAAAGTATTAGATGAAAAATGGGGAGCTTTAAATGCACTGAAATAATTCCCTAATAAGAATGATGGGGACCCGCGGCCCTTTCTTGCTGGGATCTCCGAGAGCTTTGCCAACAATCAATCAACCAATCAACAGTATTTATTGAGCAGCTGCTGTTCAATTCCAAACAATTCATCAGACATTCATAGAGTGCCTTTCCTGGAGTTCTTCAAGGAGTCGGCCCTGATATCTCGGACCCTCTCTCCTGGCTCCCGGCACCTCTGCCCTGCAGTAGGCGTAGAAGTTTCCATCCCTTTCCATAAAGATCTGGTTAAAGTCTGGGTCCTCCACACACTAAAGGCTCCCCGGGGCTAGGCTTCTATTCACCTTCGTCACCAGGCTGTCAACAGCAACGAACACAGTGCCTGGCACATAGCAGACACTCAGTAACTTAGAGCATGTGTAATATGTGCCAGGCTTTGTGGGGCGGAGACTCAGTGAGCGGAGAGATGTGCAAGTTAGGCACGGTGTCCTCTAGGAAATGACACCCTGGGGGAGAGGCAGGTGCACAATGCAAATGGCGGCGAGGCACCCAAGTCGAGCAGAAGCCCTGTGTCAGTGCGCACTCAGGAAAACAGAGCTCCGAGCAGAGAGAGGGAGCGGAAGGGAAGCAGCAACAGAGGAGACTCAACTGAACAGGTCCTTAAGAATAAGTAGGCGTCTTAGTGAATCTCTGTATTATACACCTGGATGTACTATAACATGGTATGTTAACTATACAGGCATTAAAATAAAAAGTAAAATGAAATAAATAATAATAAAGAGAAACAGAAGCAGCCAGGAAGAAAAGGGAAGGGAAGTTCTCTGCAAGGAGAAGGGGTGAGCATAAGCTGTAACACACAGCTGGAACGTGTGTCGTGAAAATGTCCAGCACCCTGCAGGTTACGGGGTGGCGGGGGAGTCACCAGGTGACGAGCAAAGTAGAAATGACATTTTTAAAGAGAATTTAGTAGTTTTAGTCTTAATAAGTACTCATGGGGGTGCCTGGGTGGCTCAGCGGGTTAGAGCCTCTGCCTTTGGCTCAGGTCATGATCCCAGGGTCCTGGGATCGAGCCCCACATTGGGCTCTCTGCTTAGCAGGGAGCCTGCTTCTTCCTCTCTCTCTCTCTCTCTTTGCCTGCCTCTCTGCCTACTTGTGATCTCTGTCTGTCAAATGAATAAATAAAGTCTTTTAAAAAATGAAGTCTGGTTTGATACGGACTAGAAATAAGGTAGGGAGACAGATGGGAGAGAACCTCGTGACTTAAATTAGTCTGGGAAGTCTTCGTGGGGGAGGTGAGCCATGAAGGATGAGTAGGAATGGAGGGGAAAGAGGAGAGAATTAGGAGAAAAAGAGGTGATTACAGACAGAGACCAAGGCATAGACAGACACAGCGCACGAAAAGCAGCAAACCCAGCCCGAATAAAGAACGGGACCAAGAGCATGACAGGGGCAGGAATGACTACCCTACGGCTGCCAAGTTCATCCCCCAATGGCATCTCTTTTAACCTTCACAGAAACTCTGAGACAAACCTCGCTACTATCACTCTCTGAAGAAGAAAACCAAGGTTCACAGAGTTTTGGTGCCCGAGGCCACAGAGCTGAGAGTAGCTAAAACAGGATTTTAATGTTTGAGTCCTCAGTCTCCTCCTGTCTCCTGTGAGGGTGTGTCAAAGGACTGCAGAAAATAGAGTTAAACCCCTCTGGGTGACATCACGCCTAAAAACAAGTATCAATAGAGCAGTTCATCCAAACTAGTTCAGTGATCTGCCTGCCCTCTGCTCGGAATGTGAACCCGGGGCAAAACAAACTGTATAGACTCGAGAGACCACCGTATCCTAATACTACAGATAAGGAGCCCTTGGCCAGGTAGGTGAAATGATTTATTCAAGGTCACACACCTAGTTACCTACAGGGCTCGGATTCATTCCTCTCATTCACACCTTCTCTCACTCGCCCATTTATTCACTTAACTATGCAAGGAGCATCCAGAACTCACCCTGAGTAAGGCACAGGCGCTGCCACCAGGAGTTCAGAGACAGGAAGAAACGTGCTTCCGTAAGCCCAGCGTTCGGGCTGTTACACATGCACCTGCCTCCCTCCACAGGTGAGCACTAGGTGCTGAGTAATGGCCGTGTACTGAGTGAGCGGCGGATGGGCTAGCGGTCACACCAGTGGGAAGGCAGGGCCAGGCCTCCTTCAAGGCAAGGTCTTCATCTCTGTGTGAAAATGCCTGTAAGAGGAGCCGTGGCCATGGACAAGCCCAGCTCTTCTGGAGTGGGATGGACTGAGGGCAGGGTGGAATGGCGGGTGAGACGGTGGGTGGGTGTGGTATTTAGGACGCTTGCCTCTCCCCGCCTCCAGGTGACCTGGCCACCACACTGTTGTGGAGATCTGCGCTGGCTTTTCCATCCACCCACCCCTGAGCTGGCTGCTCACCAGCACTGGGTCCAGGCAGGGAGGGAGCTACATGGCTCAGGGAGGAGTAGGACAACCCACCAAGGAGGAGACCAGTGAACAGCCGCTCTCCTCTCCCTTATGCCCCCACACTCCCTGTCTACCTGCCACCAACCCATCTGGGTCCCCACCACCACCAGCACCATTTTATGCAGCATTCCAGGCTGGCTCTGAGGTGGTTTTCTGACCTTGACTTGGCTATTTCCGAAGGTCAGTTCCACAAGAGGACAATCAATTAGGTAAGTCATGGAGGATGTGGGTAGCTTCCCTTTGTTAATTGTGGCATGAGGACAGGAACGAGGAAGAGACACAGACTCTGATCCCCACGGTCACTTCCTTAGAGGGAAGGAGCCAAGCCAGATCGAGAAGGAGGAAGGCTCACTCAGATGACACTAGATCCCAAAGGGACCGCTTTCTCCACTGCCATTCTGCTCTGAGCCACCTCTGTCCTGAGAGACAGAACGAGATGGGAAGGAAGGAAAACAGGACATGTAGAGGGTCCTCTTCCAGATAGTGCCTGGGCACTGGCTTGATAAGCTGGATGCCTGAAGGAAGACCCCTTCCCCCCAGGGATGAGAGTCCCAGAGTCTCTAGAGGGGGAGTCCAGAGAACCCTGTGCTTTCTCTGTAGCAGACACAGATAGCTTTGGCAGATTACAAAAAGGGCCCATAGAGATAATGGAGAGCACCACTCAGGCGCACACATTCAAATAGCATCTCCGATAAGCTTTCAGAAAGGGAAAATAATTGTGTGCTAATTGGTCTGTTGACAGAGACTGTCCTGCCTTCAGAAAGCCCTGATGGATCTCAGGTTCATTAGCACATCCAATTTTCCGTAAATACTGGCTCGTACATGCCCTCCTTCCAGCGAGCCTGCTCTCCTCCCCGTGCCCTTCGCGGCCCCGCTGCTCTTGCCCTACCTCGGGAGACACCTGCAAAGCTAAGCGCCGGAAACAGGCTTCTCACTGCCATCCGGCCCCTTCTCTCGACAGGGCCTGGCAGGGCGAGCGCAGCCACGGTGTGTGCCTCAAAGAGCAGCAGGCTGAGCCCCAGGCTGCTGTGCTGAGGAATTCACACAAGCCTTTTTAAGGACGCTTTGTGAGAATCGCTTCTTTTTGCCATCCTGGGACCCACTGGGGTTTTGGGTGGGCTCTTTTCAGTAAGCTCTGGAACGTATCAAACCAAGTCCTTTTCCCACCTTCGACTAGGTAGAGGGTTTGCTGCCACCGAGAAACAGGCTCGTCCGCTAGCAGCTCTCCTCCCCTCCCAGGCTTACCAGCTGTCATGGAAGCAGTTTAATATTCTAATAATTGGTCTAGCCGAACCAGCCGAATGTAAGCCCTGACTACAGGCAAGTCAAATCATTGGTAACTCCATGTCCTGGAGTCCACGGACTTCTCAAGGTCACGACTTGACCTTGATGAGCACTGAGGCTGAAACCCAATCCCAAGTCTTCTCACTTGAGCACGTTTGTTTCCCACTAAGCCAGGCAGCCTGCCTTCACCTGCCTTCAGCTATCAAGCGCTTTACTGAGTGTCTCAGCACGTGGCAGCCGCCGCGAGGGGACCTGGAACCACGTGCGTGCTGCGGAGTCCCTCCTGCACTAAGCCCTCCTGTCACACCTGTGGGCACAGGGAGGTGCCAATGGGGATGTCGCCAGCTGCAGTGTAACGTGACAAATCCTGCAATGGAGCTGTGTACCGATCAGGGTCAACCTTACAGCAGAGTGGGGTTTTCAGTGGGGTCTCCGAGCAATGTGTCGGATAAACTAAAGGGGCCAGCATGCCTCTCGCTCCGTGTTGGTGAAAACAAGTGGCTAGCGAGGGGTAGGAAGTAGAAGCACACCTGCTTACAGAAATAAGAAACAGGCAGATGTGCTGGAGGATTTTTCCTTCACCAAGGCTGAGCAGGTGAGCAGAGCGCCTCAGGCCACCCCCCTCGATCCAGAGTCATGACAGTGCAAGAAGCCCGCTCCATGGTCGCAAAGGCGCATTCAGTAGAGGCAAGTGGGCAGCAGGGGCCGCAGAGCCACCTCGGGCGCATTAGGTAGCAGGGATGCGCCCAGCCTACTGGCCCTTGCTCTGTGAGTCTGGAAAAGTATGTTAGAGCAAAGAAATGGCTCTGGTGGAACACTCTACAGCCAAGACAGAATGGACAGCTCAACCCTATCAAGTGAGCAGAGTGGTGGGACAGGTGAGGTGCCAAGATCTCCCTTTGCTCCTCGTTTGGCAGGGTGCTCTTGGACAGGTCCCTGGTTCTCCAGACCTCAGTAAGCTCTGTGAGGATGAGGACCTAGAGGAATGGAAGTAGGGGAAAACACTAAATGGTCCTTGTACTCTTGTGATTCTCTGAACTGCATCTCATGGGGAGAGCACACTGCACTCCTCACCAGAGAAAACTCCAGGCTGATCGACCCAGTGGAAGATGAATTATCATCTCACACCCCCTGTGTGACCGGAGGAATTCCAAAAAGAGACTTCCAAGGATGGTGGCCCCATTCTGTGGGGATGGGCAGTGGCTCTAGTTCTGGAAAGTGCTTCTGCAGGCCATAGGCACTAGAACAGACGTGGCTTGGGGTTCCTTCCCATCTCTCACTCTGCCACCTGCAGACTTCGCCAAAGAGAGGAGTTCGGGGAGCCGCACCCGAGACAATGGGTTAGACTCTTTGTATTGGACTAAATTGGACCTTGAACCAGACATTTTTCCTCCAGGAATTTAGAACTGTGATACTGAGAGGAAAAATTTAAAGGGTGGTGGTAGATACCCTTGAAGTTCAGAATAAATAATTATCAAGTGATTCTTATGTGCCAGGAATGGAGACTACGACTATGAACAAGAGTGGTCCCTGCCCTGATGGTCCCCGCTGAGAGAGCAGTGTTCCGCGTGGGCCAGAGTCAGCTCCAGAGCAAGGCAGAGCTAAATGTAATCTGGAGTCACTGGTGTACAGAAACGCCTAGAGAAAACAAAGGAAAGAACTTGCACAAGAGAAGCCGGAAGATGAAGCAGATGAAGGAAAACAGATGGCACATGTTCCAACAAGAAACAGAGACAGTAACCTGGGCATCTCACCACCCTTCAACAAGACCCATGCGTCTGGAAGGCACTTAGTATCTCATCCTTGGAGATCTGTGATAGTCTTCACCACAGTCCTCCTGCCCAATCGCCTTTATGCTCAAGTGACCTTGAGTACCTTTGTTTCTTTCAACTGACCGTGCTACTGTGCCCTTGTACACATACTGAGAAGAACCTAACCTATGTGGAAAACAGGGTCAGTGACTCAGTCAGTCAGTCAACAAACCTTTACTCATCACCCATAATGTGGCAAGCTCTGTACTCTCACCAGCAACCAAAGATGAGTAAGACCCCAGTCCCTCCCACAAGGACCTCAGAGTCTCAGAGGTCACCATGTTAGCTAGCAATTACAGTTCAAATGATGTGCCCTGTAAAAGAGGCACGTGCTTGAGACACTGCAGAGGAGCATTTAACTACCTTGGAAGTCAGAAAAGGCTTCACAAAGGAGTCACCTTTTTGACTTGACCAAAGAAGGATGAGGGAAAGGCACTTCGGTAGACAGACAAAACCAACAGCAGGTGCCAGGGATGTGCATATATTTGAATACAGACAACTCGTTGGCTAGGACTGGGCTACATGACAGAAGTGGTAAGTGAAGGGCTGAGGCAGGAGCCAGCCTGAAAAGAGACAAAAGAACAGTAGGGATAGATCTTCGATAGCCTGATGGTTTTGTTAAGAAGAGAAATTATCCTTTTTTAAGCTCCAATTATGCCGTGTCTCAAGCATTCTATTTTTCTATTTGATCCTCACAGAAAGCCATCGAGGTAAGAAATATTCTGATCATTCAACAGTTTTAAGACTGAGAAAACCGAGGCTCAGAGTAGTTTGGGAACTCGTCCTAGCCTAGATCACCACGAGCAGGGGCACAGCAGCAAAGACTCTTGGGTGTGACCCTACACTCCTTCCATTGAGTCACACTGCCACCATGGCTGGGCTGCGGTGGTTTAAGCAGGAGGATGGTACGAGATGATTTGCTCTTATGCAAGCGGCAGAGAGGGTGATCAGGGAGCAGCGCTGAGAATGGAGACAGAGAGACTAGTTAAAAAGATAATGCAAGAAAATCACGCAAGCATCCTTCAGCTCCTGAATTAAGGGGATGGCAGGTGCATGAGGAGGCTGCAAAGGGCAAATTGAGAATATATCCAATGCAGTGATGATAGTGATGAGCCACAGAGTCTAAGTTAGGCCAACAGGCAAATGAGGCCGTGACAGAAAATGAAAAGTTGGTCAGGTCAAAGGATGGGAAGGGACATTAATGGGATGTCGGGGTTGTTAATCTAGACCTCCTTTTCTTTTCTAGGCAAGATCAGTTCTCCACCTTCAACACAGCCCACTCACTACAGAGTTCTGTCTTCTTGGTAAAACCCAGTCTATGCTACTAACAGTCTTCTTTCGTCATTTTAAGCTGCCTAAGAGACCAACCTCCCAAATGTACCCTAAACCTCTGTTAACTTCAGCCACTGTCCTCTCTCAGACTCTCACTCCGTACAGCCCCAGAGCTGACCTCTTCTCTTCGGTGCTCTCTCAGTCTCATGATTGGTCTTCGCAAGGTCGTCTATAGCCTTGATCTCTTCTCAAGAATCTATTTCATCTTCGTGCATTAACCACAGCCCAGCAGATGCTGAAGACAGGGGTTCTCAGCCTTCTCATGTCTCTTCACCTTGGCCTCCAGCCCCGTCTCAGTCATCCACACTCATGGCCATGTCCAGAACCTGATTTTTTTTTTCTCTAACTCTCTCTCTAATCTCAGTATTAAGCATCACACACTTGCACTTCCTTGGGTCTCTTCCCTCCAACAAATCATCAAACCAACTTCTAACTCTGTGACCTAACTCACTTTCAAAGTGAAACTTTTCACTTTCTGCCATCCCTGAATGGTCTCAATTCCCTCAGTCCATCACTATAGTCACAGCTTTGTGTGTACTCTCACTTCCCTCGCTTCTTTTTCTTTCATCTTGTACACACACACACACACACAAACACACACTCTTCCCTGTTGAATTCAGCTCTCCACCCACTCCATGCCTGCCTGTACTTGAAGCGCCAAATGTGGCTGTTACAACTGACAGCTATGTGAACGGGTCCCCGTTATAACTGTCACCGTGGGTCTCATGTGGGCCCTCAGGGCTGCCCACCAATCCACAACATTTATCTAGTAGTTGAAACACCTAACCCCTACCCTTCTGAAACCATTTCCTACATTCTTTTCTCAACAATTTCTTTCCCTTCCTTTTCGTCAAGGACTCTCATTCTCATGACCTCAAGGAACTGGATCAATCAGACAAGGACGTTCGCATCCTCCCACCGCAGCTACATGTGACTGCATGGGGTCTGTCACCTGAATGCCTCCTGCTGTAAAGGATAGGATGTTTATGCTCTTAGGTAAGACCCACCTCTCCATGGACTACCAGCCTCTCCCGCTTACCAGGCTGTTCTTGTAACTGCCTCCTGTCTCTCCTCCATCATCATCTTCTCCCTCTCCTCTGAATCATTGCTACCAAATGCCAGGATTCAAATATCCTCCACCTTAAATACAAAATCTCCACCTCCCTTAACCTTCCACCACTCTCCAGCTATTGCCCATCTTTTTTCTTTACAGCAAAAACCCTTAAAGAATTGCCTTCTCCTCCTCTGATTCCTCCCTTTGCTTTCTCTCTTGAACCTTCTATACTCAGCCTTTTGTACATGTCGTGTCACTGAAGCCCCTCGTCTCTAGGTTGCTCATTACCTCCATGTTGCCAGATTGAAGGTCCATTCTCCGACTACTCAACAGCATCTAACACAGCTGTCTGCTCCTTCTTTTGAGAAACACTTGCTTCACACAGTCTTGTGATAGGACTTTGGTTCCTTCATACTGATCTGCGTGATCTCAGCCTCCTTTTAGCTCCTCCTCCTCTTCCCCATTTCTGGATATTGATCTGCCACTCAACTCAGCCCTAGAGCCATTTACAGGCTACATTCACTCCTCGAGTGATTTCCTCTCATCTTGCCCACAGTATTAAATACCAGCTACACATGTGTATATAGTGGTGTGCCGAATTTCTATCTCCAATCATGACCTTTCTATTGAAATCCTAGTGTTATATCCAGTTGCCTGTTAGATAGCTCCACTCGGATGTCTAAGAGGAATGTCACACTCAGGGTGTCTAAAATCAAACTCCTGATTTGTTTCTTTCAGATGGCACCTCTCCCAGCATTGTCCTTCTCAGTAAAAGAATCACTGTCATCTGGTTGTTCATGCCAAAAATCTTAGTGACTCTTGATTCCTTTCTTCTAATTTATTAGCTAATCCCAGAGGCTCTACCATCAAAACACATCCTGCCTCTGCCAACTTCTCACTACCTCTCGCAGCCAGAGTTGTCTGAGCGGGCCACCGTTCTTTCCTCCCTTGACCATGGATGACATCAGTCTCCACAATCCCGCTTTCTCTCCTCTTCCCTAAGCAGTGATGCCCTCATGATCTTAACATCCTTTACTGATCTCTGTCTCAGGCAGTCTACCACCGGGCGGGGAGGGGGAGGTTAGGGGGAGAGAAAAAATGTTCTCCGAAGGCTCATCTCCTCTTCACCCCTCTGCTGACTGCACTCCAGCTACCTGACACAGTGTTTCTGGACCACAACACGCACACTCCCACTCGCGGCAATCACACCTGCTCTCACTCAAGATACCCATGTGCCCCCCCCCCCATTCAGATCTCTGCTTAAATGGCATTTCTTCAAACAGGTCTTCCCAAAAGTGCCATGTCCCCATCACTCTCTTTCCTCTTCCCCGAATCCATTTCTTCGTATCATTGATCCCACCTAACATCATGTATTAGAATGTGAAGTTCATGAGGGCAGGGACTCTCTATGCTTTGTTCACTCTTAGGATTCTCAGGAGCCAGAGCAGAGCACGACACATAACAGGTGTTCAATAAATATCTACTGAATGAATAAATAAAGGAACAAAATTTCCTTCCAATTTTGGGTGTGATAAAAACAGCATATAATACAAGACTGACCACCACTCGCTACCTTGACTTTATATTTAGAATAAAATAATCCAGCATTTTCAAGTATTGTCATTGGTCTTCCTTTCCCTAAAACAATATGAACTTTGCTAGAAATGTCCTAGCTGTAAGTAGAGAAGATGGGATGACAGTTATGATTATTAATGTTATAGTAACCATTGATCATTTTCCAACATGCTTGAGATCATTATCACTCCTCCACTCAGAACTCTCTGCTTGTTTTTCGCTGCACTTTGACATGAGAATTCCGTATCATGGCCACATAATCTGGTTCTAGTCTACTTCTGAACCCCATCTAGTGCCAGTGTCTTCCTGTTCACTTTACTGCAGTCACAGCGATCTTCTGTGTTCTAAGGCACCTGCCCCAGGGCCTTAGTTCTCGCTCTCTGAATATCCTTCCTTCAGATCACTCGCATGTCAGCCTCAAAGCCTAAACCCTAAGTGACCTCCCTGGACCAATCTGGCTAATATTAGCTGCTCCCTTCTCTCACCCCAGGAAATCTGTACCTTATGACTCTCTTTTCTTTGTACCTTTATCTAAAATTACTTTGCTTTTAAACTTGTTTAATATCCTTATCCCTCACCGGAATGTAACCTCTGCAGAGTAAGGACCTTGTCTCTCCTTCACAACAGTCCGCTGGCCAGAGATTACCTCAGAGTAGAAGCTACATGTCTGTCTGCTGTACAGGGAAGACCTGGACCACCTTTCAGGGTTGGCTGTGCCTGTGTCAGGAAGCTGCTTTCCCACGTCCCTCAGTCAGGCCTGGCTGACCTGGAGCTGGCTAAGACTCCTGCTTCCCCTTTGGTTCCTCTCTGCCTGTCTGCCGTCCCTCCCCCAGCACTTCGCAGGCTGTTACCTTGATGGCCCCCGTGGCTATCTGGATATGGTGCAGCCGCCTCAGTGTGCTCTCTCTGTCGATGAAGTAGGAGGCTGCCAGCTGGTGCAGGGTCTCCAGGGACACGGCAGAACTGTTTCCACTGCCCCCAACGACAGGAGTGCTTCCTGCTGTTTCTGCCTTGCGGCTCAGTTTTCGCTTGTCCACAAAAATGGTCAGGGACTCTTCTCCTGTCGCAAACAACATGGGTTCACTGGTAAGGCCTTCTGCTCCCTAATCCCCTACCAGTTAGAACATGAAACCCTTGGCCAGAAGAGTCAGAGCTCAGGAGTCAGCTGCCCCCTGCTGAAGAGAGTTCTAGAACAGTCTCATCAGACAGTGCACAGGGTAGCGGGTGTCACTGCCCGAGGGGCCCTCTTCCCTTTCCCTCATTCTTTAACCATCCCAAAGCTCATCCCCTCCCCTCCAGCTTATCCATTTAACATCCTTTATTGATCTCAGTCTCAGGCAATCTACCTCCATGGGGGAGGTAAAATTTTCTCTCTCAAGTTGTTTATGAGAAGTCACCATGGATATTTCTGCTCCCTCAGAAAGGGCAAAAGCCTTGAAGTTCAACCTCCCTCCTCCCCATCAAACACTCAACACCTACCACATGCCAGCAGCTGGCCCAAACCCTTGGAGAGTTTCCTTTTGTCCACCAGACAGTGAGCTAAATGTTATAATAAATCCCGCTTTCTTCTTCCCAGGGCAGCGACAGCCCTGTCTCCTCAGAGCTTTGGATTCGGCCACAGGTTACACCATCCCCACTCCCAACTTCGTCCCCATCCAGCCCAGAGCCACTGGAATTGGTTTGGCCAGTTACCAATCTTTAGAGAGGCCAGCAGGGGTCAGGGACTCAATGGACATTTACTTCTTTGCCTATGGGTCCGACAACTATAGCCACAGCAAATACTAGGATGTGGAGAAGCCTCTGGGTTAGAAGGCGCTATCAAAAGAAAACTGGGAGCGCCCCCTGCTGGCAAGTGCTTAGTAGGCGCCTGGGAGTCCCCCCACCTCCTTACCCCACACCCCTTCCTCGAGGAGGATGCTTATAAGCAAATAGCAATGTTCTGGATGTCAGGATTTGGATGTGTATATATACTGTTCTCAAAGGCACCAGAAAGAAACTATTTCTCAGGCTATAACAGGCTGGGAAGAACAAAGACCCAGGAAGACCCAAGCTCTACTCCATGGGTTTTAAAGCTATATTCAATGATCTGACAGCCAGTTCGCGCAGGATCGCGATGTTGCTTACCTCCAAGGGTGGCAGAAAGTAAGAAATGAGTGCCGTACTTTTTAATCAGGTTTTCAGTGACCTGCTGTAGGTTGGGTCTCCTTCCAAGGAGGCGAATGTTCCGGATAAACTCTGGGGCGAGAGGCAATGGCAAACTGAAGAAGTCCTTCCTTTCCAGAGCCAAGTTGTTTACTTTCCAACGGGCAAACTCCCTGGAGAAAAAGTCACGGGATAAAGAAAAGCTCCACGTATGTAAGAACAAGAAGCATAAAATCTGAAGTAGAGAATGTTCTTTCTCCACTTCTACCACCGTCCCCTCCCCTCAGCACACATCCCTCCACACAGAGGCACCTGGTGCCTGGAAGAGGCCTGCTGGCCTCCACTCAGGCCCGTTCCCAGGCTGTGGGAAAGACCCATCTCGGCTGACTTCCATCACAACCTACTTCCATCTGGCTGTCTCACTGGAGAGCAGCTAATCAGCTCATCCGTATGAAGGTAGTCGTGTACCATAGTGTAGTAAGGGGGCAATACGCCAACAGTGAAAACATGAGAGCAGCGGTTTGCAGAGATGGGAACCAGTTCCAGTTGCCCCTCAGTGCATGAGTCCCATGAGCTCCCCATTTGTAAAGTCAGGAGTTTGGTCTACAACAATAGTCCTCAAACTTTTTGGTCTCGAGGCCCCTTCACACTCAAAAAATGACTGTGTCTCCCATATTTATGTGGCTTATAGCCATGGATGATTACCACTTTAAAAACTCAAACCTAGAAAATTTAAACATATTATTTTACTTAAAGATCACAGCAGTAAATCTGTTACATATAATGTAAATAGCATATTTTTATTACAATAACCGTATGTCCTGAAACAAAACCAGTTTAGCAAGAAGAGTGGTATTACTTTGCATTTTTGCAAGTCTCTAATATTTGGCTTAGCAGAAGAGAGCTGCATTCTCATATTTGCTTCTGCATTCAATCTGTTGTGATAATTGTGGATATTCTTCTTTGTGGCTATTTGTTGTTCACTCAACAAATGTCATTCCTTAAAGGTTAGTTACAGCCTGGAATCTGAAACCATTTCAGTGCACTTTTCATAACTCTGTTACATTAAAATCTGGTGTTCTACACTGTACTTTGAATGTGTCCTTTTACCCTTCAGGATTTTGGAACATCATTCACTGGTCATCTCAAAAATATGGGATCACTGAATTATTCAGATCTTCCACATTGTGAACTTTTCATTATATAATAGCAAAACACCATATTTGTTAATATCACCACAAATCTCATGAGTAAAGTTATTAAATACTGGAACTGCTACCAAGCTCATAATGACAGATATGAGTTTTCCAAAATTCTAATTTTCATTTGAAAGCTTGTATTTCATCATTGGCAACAAATAATATTAGTTGTTTTCCTTGAAGCGGTAAACCTACTTCATTCCTCACCCACCCCCTTTTTTTTTTTTTTTTGAGAAAATGTTTGCCAGGCACTAAAGTCTAAATAACAATAGTTTGTCTGATGGTTGTTCTTTCAAGAAAAATTCAGTTCCAATGAAAAAGCAGCTAGTTGAGCTCACAATTCAATCACAAAAGCATTTTTTCCTTGAGACAATCTTCCATAGCCTCCAATGTGCTTTAGGTGTATTTTTCCATTTCACCATGCAAAATATTAAAAAGACATGTACTCAAGGGTCAAGAGCCAATAAAATTAATAAACTTGACTGCTTCAAGGACATTTCTTATATGAATCTAACATGCATGTTTGTGTGCGCGCACGCGCGCGTGTGTGTGTGTTTAGGTGTGTGCGTGTGTGTGTGTGTGTGTGTTTAGGTGCAAGTATGTAATGATAAAAAAAAATACATGACTGGGGCACCTGGGTGGCTCAGTGGATTGAGCCTCTGCCTTCAGCTCAGGTCATGATCTCAGGGTCCTGGGATCGAGCCCTGCATCAGGCTCTCTGCTCAGCGCTGCTTCCCCCTCTCTCTCTGCCTGCGTCTCTGCCTGTTTGTGATCTCTCTCTGTCAAATAAATAAATAAAATATTTTTAAAAAATACATGACTACTCGTGTCCTTTGGTGAGACTGCCTTTATCCAAATTAAGATGATTTGTTTTCACAACATTGGCAGATGTCAACATGGACATCCTGAAAAGAGGACCCACCTTCTAAGAAGCCCTATTATACAAGATGCCAAAATTCCTTTCTAATCCCATCTACACTTTTAATCTTCTTGCTTTGCTCCTCACTGAAATGTCTGTATTTTAAAGGGGACACATTTCCAAGAGGAATCTGTCTTAGGATGAAATTTAAAGGATCACATCCACTAGTAAGAAAGGACTCTTCCATGGCCTTTCACATTATACTCGTAAGGACCAGCTCCACTGCATTAGGGAACAACAAAATGCAAAGTCTTATCAACCTTCTCACCCATCCCAACTCTGCTCTTTGTGACAGTGCTAAAGCTTGGTCTTTCTCCCCAAATCCACGGACTACAAATTATAGGGCTGCATAAAAATAAAAGAGTTCCAAAATAAGTGAATAAAAGTCCATGCCCAATTTAAGGCTATAGAATTCTCTCATCTAACTCTAGGAACTAAGACAGAGAGGAGGGGCATGTGCCAAATATTACCAGGGAAACAAAAGAAAAGACGACTAATAATTCAAGGTTCCAACAAAGTCTTTTAAGATTCCCATTGTGTGGCTTTATTTATCTAAGCAGGCAAGTTCATAATAATACATTATCATTTATTTCCATTGTACAGGAAATGTCAAACTTTAAAGTACAGGGTATCTGTTGAACTGTTTTCTATCCCAAATCCCACTGCAGCATACAGAACAATTGCTTGATCTCCTGTCTAAATTGACCAAGTGGCCAATCAAAAGACATGTGGTGGCTTAATAGACTTTTTTTTTAAAGACCCAACCACATGCTGCTTGCAAGAGACTCACTTCAGCAGTAAGGACACCTATACTGCAAGTGAAGGGATGAAAAAGATATTCCACGTAAATGGAAACGCAAAGAAATCTGGGGTAGCTATCAGTTAAAGTAGACTTTAAGCCAGACTGTAACAGGAGACAAAGAAGGGCATTCTATAATGACAAAGGGATCAATTCACCAAGAAGATACAACATTTGTAAATTATGCACCAAGATAGGAGCACCTAAACATATCAAGCAAATATTAACAGCTCTGAAAGGAGAAATGAACAGCAGCTCAACAACAGGAGGAGACTTCAATACCTCACTTTCAACAAGGGTGAGTCCATTCAGACAAGATCAACAAGGGAACATTGGCTTTAAACAACATATTAGACCAGGTGGACATAACAGATATTTGCAGAACATTCCATTCAACAGCCCCAGAAAACACATTCCTCTCTAGCACACATGGAACATTTTTTGGGGTAGATCACATGTTAGGTCAGAAAACAAATTTTAATAAATTTAAGAAGACTGAAATCATATCATGCACCTTTTTCATCCACAATTGTATGAAACTAGAAAATACGAGAAGTAAAGTGGAAAATTCACAAATACATGGAGATTAAACAACATGCTCCTGAACAACCAATAGGTCAAAGGAGAAATCAAAAACTATCTTGAGACAAATGGAAATGGAAATACAAATACCATGCAGCAAAAGTAGTTCTAAGTGGGATGTTTATAAAAATAAATGCCTACACGAAGAAAAAATGAAGTTCTTAAATAACCTAATTCATACCTCAAGGAACTAGAAAAAGAACAATGAATTAAGCCCAAAGTTAGTAGAAAGAAGAAAATAACAAAGATCAGAGTGGAAATGAATAGCATAGAGACTAAAACGATGACAGAAGAGATCAATGAAAATAAAAGTTGGTTTTTGGAAAAGATTTTTAAAATAGACAAATCATTAACTAGACTAACCAAGAAAAAAGGGAGGAGACCCAAGTAAATAAAATTGGTAACGAAAGAGGAGACATTACAGCTGATACCACCCAAATACAAAGGATCACAAGAGACTACAATGAACAATTACTGACCAAATAATTGGACAAACTATGAGAAATGGATAAATTCCTAGAAACATAACCTACCAAGAGTGAATCATGAATAAGTAGAAAATCTGAACAGACCAATTACTAGAAAGAAGATTGAGTCAGTAATAAAAAACCTCCTAACAAACAAAAGTGCAGGATCATCTGGCTTTCACTGGTGAATTCTACCAGACATTTAAAGAGTTCTTACCAATGTTTTCCAGCCTCTTCCAAAAAATAGAAGAGGAGGGGAAACATCCAAGGCCAGCATTACCTTGATACCAAAATCAGACAAAGACACTACAAGACAAGTAAATTATAGGCCAGTATCCCTGATAAATACACATGCAAAAATCCCCAACAAAATATTAGTAAACTGAATCTGACATTACACCAAGAGAATTATACAGCATAATCAAGCTGGACTTATTCCAAGAATGAAAGGATGGTTCAACATTTGCAAATCAATCTATGTGCTACTCCACACTAATAAAACTAAGTATAAAAACATACGATCATCTCAAAAGATGCAGGAAAAGCAATTGAGAAAATTCAACATCATTTGTGATAAAAACTCTCAATAAAAAATATAGAGAGGGTACATACCTCAACATAATATATATCCTATATGACAAGCCCACAACTAACATTATATTCAATGGTTAAAAGCTGAAAGCTTTTTCTCTAAGATTGGAATAAGACAAGGTGGCCCACTCCTGCCAATTTTATTCAACATAGTACTGGCAGTCCTAGCCAGAGCTATTAAGCAAGAAAAAAAAATTAAAAAACATCCAACTCGGGGCATCTGGGTGGCTCAGGGAGTTAGGCCTTTGCCTTCAGCTCGGGTCATGATATCGGGGTACTGGGATCGAGCCCTGCATTGGGCTCTCTGCTCAGCACGGAGCCTGCTTCTCCCCGCCCCCCCTTACTGCCTCTCTGCCTACTTGTGATTTCTGTCAAATGACTAAATAAAATTAAAAAAAAAATCCAACTCAGGAAGAAAGAAGTAAAATCATCAATTTGCAGATGATATGGTATTATATATAGAAAACCCTAAAGACTCCACAAAAAAAAAAAACCTATTAGAATAAAAGAATCCAGCAAAGTTGTAAGATACAAGATCAATATACAAAAGTTAGTTACATTTCTATAGAGTAATAACCAAAAAAACCACAGAAATTAAGGAAATAATCCCATTTACAATAGCAACAAAAAGAATAAAATAACAAGGAATAAATTTAACCAAGAGTATGAGCGTTCTGTACACTGAAAACTATATAATATATTGGTGAAAGAAATTGAAGAAGACACAAATAAATGGAAAGATAATCTATGCTCACGGATTGGAAGAATCAATATTGTTAAAATGTCCATACTATCCAAAGCAATCTACAGATTCATTACGATCCCTATAAAATTTCCAATGGCATTTTCCATAAAATAGAACAAAAAAGTCCAAAAATGTGTGTGGAACCACAAAAGAGCCCAAATAGTCAAAGCAATCTTGAGAAAAAAAGAACAAAGCTAGGAAGTCATCACACTTCCTAATTTCAAACTACATAACAAAGCTATAGTAATCAAAATGTGGTATTAGCATTAAAAACACATTGACATCTATGCTAAGTGAAATAAATCAGAGAAATACAAATACCATATATTTCACTCATATTCAGAATTTCAGAAGCAAAACTGATAAACAAGGGAAGGGAAGAAAAAATGAGATGAAAACAGGGAGACAAATCATAAGAGACTCTTGGAAGGAAACAAACAGGGTTGCTGGAGGGGAGGTTGGTGGGGGGATGGGGTAACTGGATGATGGACATTAAGGAGGGCATGTGATGGGATGAGCACTGGGCGTCATATGCAACTGATGAATCACTAAATTCTACCTGTGAAACTAAAAAACAGAAACAAAAACAAAACAATAAGACACACCGATAGTGGAACAAAACAGAGAACCCAGAAACAAACACACATATATGGTCAATTCATTTGTGACAAAAGAGCCAAAAATACACAATAGGGAAAGGACAGTCTCTTCAATAAATGGTAATGGCAAAACTGAAGAACCACGTGCAAAACAATTAAACTGGACCCTTATCTTCCACCATACACAAAGATAAACTCAAAACAAATTAAAGACATAACTTAAGACTTGGAAGAAAAACTCGTGGAAGAAAGCATAGGCAGTAAGCTCCTTGACATGGGTCTTGGTGATTGTATTTTGAATCTGACACCAAACCCAGCCTCCCTGATTCATGGTAGGCCATATTCATCAACTAATAAACAATTTCTATCCTATCATTTAGATTGCTAGAAGAAATCATTTCCATTTTTTCTTAATTTCTTCCATTTTTTCATAATTTCTTACAATGATCAAAACCCCTCACCAAAAAGAAAGATCACCTTACCATAGAGGTGATTCCCAATATAATTAAATTTAATAAATAAAAAATGATGTGCTCAGTCCCTTCATTCAGGACTGCCAAACGGTACCTCCTACAAGCTTTCCTTGACCATCCCATCCAAAAGAACATCCTCTTTCTCTCTCACTCTCTGTCTCCATGCTCTGCTTTAGTTATCTTTTTTTTTTTTTAACACTTATTACTACCCAACATAATACATTTTTTAATTCTCTTTCTCTCCCAGTAAAACAAAAACTCAATGAGGGCAAGATTGATTCTTTCGGTCTTAATAGCAATAGAACAATGCTAGAAGTTCTAACTTGTCATACTGTTAGCAATATACATTTGTTAAATGGCTGCGAGATTCTCTCATTTATTTTATTTAAAATAAATTCACTTGTTTTATGTCATCGCTCTCCTAATCCTTTAACTGTTTGGAAATTATTGATGACTAGATAAGAAAATGCTACAGCACGGGAATACATAGACGCAACTACCAATTAGTGATTGATCTGAAATGGAAGTAAAGTATCCTAAATGTGTATGCATATCAATGAGAAAATTAGATTTGACTTATAAAAAGGTAATTTACAGGCATGATTTTGTATACTGTTTATACATAAATCAGGCACAGATGGCATTTTCTTATGCTTTGGTAAACTGAGTCAGGGCCTTCTTCCATTGTCTTCAGCAGACATGGATATCTTTCAAACCCTGGGGCATGTTCTGAACCCCCAATCCACACTCTGAAGTCCAGTGAGTACAGAGCCCCCATTCAGACTCTGCTCTGCTTTACGCCCAATGTTAATGATCAGCACCTCCAACCCCTACAATGGGTCTAACAACAACTTCTGCCACACTCGTAATGTTCAAGGTCACCAAAAGAAGTAACAATTTTAAAGTCATGCACTTTTCCTTAATCCTCCTTTCTTTTTGTCCAGCATCAGACTTGCAAAATCATATATTTTATCCAAACCAAAAAGACTTTTGAGCATCTATTAGTTTAATGAATGAGGCTGTGGAAGCTTAGAAAGCTAAGTAATTTACCTGATTTCACACAACTACCAAGAGGGAAATTTCAGCTGTTTGAATTAGAAGGAACATTTTAGTACTATCTGCCAATATTTTTTCACGTTATCATGTACATTGAAAATTCTCCATGTGATGCATTGGGATCAGAACTGAGGAGACCAAGCACAGGAAGTCCTGCTACCCCAGACTTTGCCCAGTCGCCCCAGGGGCTAAATGGGTCAATATATGAACAAACCTATCCAAATCCGTAGCCGTCCTTAGCCATTCGCAATGCTGGCAGGGGCCAGCAGATGCACCAATTGAGAAGGTCTATTCACTCCTCTTATGTTATGAGAAAAACCATGAAACAGAGAGAGAAGTGGTTTGCTTAAAACAATATACCCAACTGGTACCAGAATCAGAACAGAAAGTTAGTGTCCCGCCCCTCCCCAGGTGCTATGATGGCGGTGATGACAGCAACGGTGAGACCCATAGAGGTTAGGAAAGTCATTTGCCTGAAGTTACACAGTAAGTGGTGGGGCTGAGATTAAAACCCAAGTCAACACCATTCTGCTGTTTCGAGAACACAATTTTCCTCTGTGGAGATTAAGTGTATTATATGGTATTCTAATTATTTTTAAAAGTTTACTATCTTTTAACAAAAGTATCTCATTACCTAGAACATTTCATTCCTTTAGTTATCTATATACACATGAGTTTACCATATATCCCAAACACAGTGCAACATATACACTGAAGCAAACCTTTTTGGATTTAAGGTGGTTTTAATACACCCATTTGCAGAAGGAGAAATCGAGACCTAGTTAAAAATCAAGTCCATACATAGGGTATCATGGGAGAAATCAAAGGCCTGAGTTCAGCTCCTATGGCTGCTCAGGACATTATAACACAGAATAACAGATGACTCAGAAAAATGAACAATGCTGTCTTAGGGAGCATTTTATGAGCAAATAATAAAAAATAATGGTTTACATTTAATGAATTCTTATTATGTGCCAGGCATCCCAAGCATCTAACAAGTATTAACCAATATGATATCCAAAACACCCCCATAAGGGGGAGAAGATCATTATCCTCATTTTACGGATGAGGAAACTGAGGCACAGGTAAGCTAATTTGCCCAATGGGTAACACCCAGTTGGTGACAGAGTCAGTATTTAAACACAGGATGTGTGGTTTCCGAGTCTACAGTGTTTACCACCATGCTACCTACCTACCCTGTGAATCTCAAAAGGGTAATCATGATTCTGTGAGTGGAAGAAAGTGTGTGTGTGTGTGAGAGAGAGAGAGGGGAAGAGAGAATTTCATTGGAGAAAGAATAGATACGTAAGGATGGAAACTATATCTGAACCCCCCCCCAAAAAAAAGCCGCTTCTGTGAACTGTACTGGGGTGTCCACCAAGAATCCGGCCTAGGCCTTGGCTGCCGATAGAACAGCTCAGGCTCTGGGGATGCCCAGTGGTTTTCTCTCCTACTTCACTAAGTTTCTTCCCTGCCCTTTGGGGCCCTTCATTGAATCAAAATAATGGGGAAAACATCTGTGAAAGGAGTTTGAGCCAGAAAGTAGTAAAAATGTACTTACAGAACTTATTAACCTGGTTCTTTCCAGCATCTGAAAGCCTCAGAAGGCACTACTGGAAGGCAGCCTGAGCTATTCAGAGAATAAATGTTCATCTCCGAGTTCTCCTTTAGCAGGTTTTTTTCCAGTAATAAAATAATCAAGGCTCCTTTTTTTTCCTAGGAAAAGGATGTTTTCTATGTATCAATTATATTAACACACACTACTTCAATTAAGCCATCATCTTTGTTTCAATTAAGAAATCAAGTAAATCTCCATTTCAATTTAGCCATTTCTCTTAAAATCTTCTCCCACTGTGTTTGTTACGCAGTAAGCGTTCTGAGAGAGCAAACATCTCACACGGAGTGAAGCCCCCATGCAAAGTGCCTTTAGAACCCAGAGACCACGACAGGGCTCACAGGCTAAGCCGGAGGGTGACCAGAAACTCTCCAATGTGTACTCCCCGTGCAAGGGCTTCCCAGCCGCACATCGGGAAACTGCTATAAGCAGCAGTTTACTCCATCTCCCATCTTACTCTAGATTCGCCTAGGCTGAACAACACACACTTCTGCCAAAGGGTTGCCACCACCCATACAACCACTGATAACAACCAAAACAAAATTTAGGAAAGGTATGATCCAGACAATACCAGCACGCTACGGCAGCTGTCCACACCAACACAGAGAACACCGCGGCCGTGATCCAAAATCTCTCTCTACATTCTGAAATGATCAGAGTTATCTTTGTCCCAAACTGCTTAACGCTCGTGGTCCAGATTGCCAACCAAGGACGCTTCCGGTTGTACATGAATTTAGGGATTTTCCCAGAACCCAAGAGCCTGTAGCAGGAGAGCTGAACCACAGCCAAGCTTGAAGCAGGAGGGTCTCTGATGACGCTCCTCGCTTGAAAGATGGAAACAAAGAATGCCTCCAAGTCACAGCTACTACCTCTAATGTCACCAACCACACGGCAGCACCGTGTTCCTCCAAGTGATAAGAGGTCAGCAAGAACTCTGCCAGCAAGCGCGCACCCCTGCCAGGCCCCACGCTCTCGGAGATGAAAGACTCAAAAAGAGCACAGCTGGGGTCCTCCATCCCGGGGCTTGTTTCCAGCAGCTCCGCACTGAAGCACCACTTTGCTGGCTTGTAAACTGAGAACATTGATCCAGCCCCCATGAAGACACGTTACCTATGAAACCTCCCTCCCTGGAAGTCTCAAGGGAGAGAGAGCGTTCTAGAAAGAAACCCATGGTTTCAAAACGAAACCAAAAACTATAACTTGAGGGTGAAATCTGGTAACAAGGAATACCGCGGCCCACAATAAAGGCCCTTGTGCCGAGACCTTGGGCTGAGAGCTGTGTTCGTTGTTACCCATTTTCCAGCAGACCCAGCTTTCCATTTCTGTGTGGGATGCACGTTCATTTCCAAGGCCACCAATACGGTTGTCATTAGGAAAGTCACATTTCCTGTATCCTGAGTAGGCAGCCCTACGCAGCCCCTTGGCCGTGACACCCCCTGCGGGTCTGGCATCACCCCATGCCAGTGTCAGGGTGTCCCCAAGTGCTAGGAGCCCATCTGTTCCTCCTGAGTTAGACCCCAGGCTGGCTTTCCTGGGGAACAATCAATACCGTTTCCAGCAGAGCCAACCAATCATCACATGCTCACTGAGGCGGCAGTTCTCAGAATAGGTCTGGGGACTCCCAGAGAGGCTGCGGAGAAGTCCTAGGACAGCCGTGGGGCCCAGGATGCCCACATCCAAGCACCACTTAGCAAACAATGGCAGAAAGAGTAGGCTGTCATGATAGGAAATGCTGCCCCTCTCCCCTCTTTGCCCCTCCTGAAAGACTTCCAACAACCCCTTCTGGGGAGTACCCTCCTCCAACCTGAAGTTTTCAAAGGGACTGCCATGCTGAAAGGTTCTTGTTCTCCAAAAGGTTGTTTGGGGTACGGATGATACTTGTAAGAAAAAAAAAAAAATAGGTATGACTGGTTTTCCTTGAAGAATGAAGGAAGACACAGGACAGGTCATTGACTAAAATATTGAAGAACTCAGGAGCAAAAAAAAGATGAATTGGCCTTAGCCAAAGACACAAATAGCTTTCTCATCATTTTTCTTGTAACTTTACTTTTTATGTAAACTGTCAACCAATGACCGTGGGAAAATTTCTCACATACCAACCAGTTCTGGATAAACGCAAACGTCTTTGTTCTCAGAGCTCACATTTCTCTCAGAGAGCTGCCTTTCCCCAGCTAGCTTGAGACTTGCCACTTTCACACAGGAATCTCAGTAAACACCACTGATTTTCCTGAAGAGCCCCAGACACAAAGAAATCTTCTTTTTCTTCATCCTCCTGCCAATATACCTCTTCTCAGGGGCCACTGCTCCCACCACAGAACTCAGTCCACCACAGAGTTATTTACCTCAGTGAGTCAGCTAAAATGGTTCCACATTGGTTAGCTGGACATTTTAGGGGCTGAGGGATATAACATGTTTTGGCTCCAGTACAGAAGGCTGTATTTCTAGACACATCACATCATCAAGAGATTTCTATCTCAACAACAGATTACTGTAATGTACTTAGCTATTAGAGCCTTTACTGCCATAATGAATAAGACATGATTAATCTGAGCTATAAAAAGAAATTATAATAAAAACCATAATCTCTTACATTGGTGTAGAGCCTTCCTTTCATTTTTTTACCAAAAAATTCACACACAATTTTCACACCAGCTCAACTATTTTACCTATACAAGGAAAAAACCCTGGAAAAGAGGAAGTAGAAATCTCATTACTCTACTCTTCACCTTTTATAGGTTAAAAAGGAAGAGACAGAGAAACTGAAAAAAAAAAAAAGGGGGAGACCCATCTCATTTCATGAGTGGTGGAGTTTGACAAGAACCTGAACCATGCTATAAATGGGTCTATGACCCATGCTCAAGTTCAGGGAACTCTGCATACCTCTGTCCTACTTTCCAGGAAATTCTTTGGCCTTGTAGACCAAGGAGTAATTCCAAGGCAGGAAGGCTTCCATCCCGGAGCCCTTTGGTTACATAAGATGTCGGTCCTTGCAACTCGAGGAGGAGCAAGGGCAGAGGTAAGGCCGGCCCTCCCCCAGAGCCGCTGTGTCCCGCTCTTCCTGCTCTCTGGTAGAATCCAAGAAGCCTAGCTTGTAGGTAATTTCGCAGCCTGCTGTGTTCTCAAACAACGGCCCGTAAACAATGATTGGCCAATTTCATTCTAATCTTCCCAATTTTGCTCTAATTAAAATCAAGCTGTAGCTTTCAAACAGTTTAATTAAGGCTGATTGGGAGAAATGGGGAGGGGAGACTCAAGCTTAAAGGAGGAGGACGAGGTCACTGCTTGGCGAGTCTCTCATGGGGGCTCCGGGGCTCGGAGAGGACACGGAAGGCAGCATGCGTGTAGAACCACGTGAAGTACGACACACTCCTTGGAAGGAGGGGCCAGGGACTCTCTGAGACCAGGATGAAGTGAAGAGGGAGCTAAGATCTGTGTTTTCTCAGGCACAGAAACCTCTGCTCTGCCTTGACCTCCCAACCTGCTCCCCACAGCTCATCTGTTCAACTGTGGAGAAAATGGCTCCGCTCACCACTCTGGGCCTCCTGTTGTGCTTGCTCAGCAAGTGAACAGCCGTGCCATGCTTCTCCACAGCACACGTCTGTGGGCTTCCTGTCAGCTACCTCACTCTAAGAGAATTCCCCCTGACTGGCAGCTCCTTCCATTATCTGACAAGTTCATTCCTTCGCAATGAGATCGTCTTTCTGGAATTTGGGGGCATTTGCTTTTTATATGAGCCACTCTTAATTGGACTAAATATTTTTTTTGTTCCTTCAATCGTTTCTAGATTCCTAGGCCCTTCTGCTAAACCTCCTCTGCCTTTAATCTAGCTTGTTAATGTGTTTCTTTTTAAAGATGGCAACCAAAATTAAACACAATTCAGTAGCTGAGCTCTGAGCCATGAGAGTACAGGATACAATTTCTGAACACATCATTATCATCAGCATAACTATCCTCATTGTGTCTCTACTGAGGCCCTGTGTTACCAGGCACGGTCCTGGGTGCTCTCCATATTTCTTTCCATCATTGCCACAATCTTGTAAATGTCAGTGTGGTAGATCAAGTCCTCATTCTCACTTTGATCAGAAAGAATGCCTTTTGATATGGGACTTGACGGTATCAGTCACTCAGACGGGTGGACCTCATTGCCTCCCCCAGCGATATTGGACTTGGCTCCCTGACTTCATTCTGGACAAATGAAGACAGACACAAGGAACAGGGTACCAATTCTGAGTCCAAAGAGGCATTGCATATTTTCACTTTTGTTCCTGCTTGCCTGCCCTGGCCGGAAGAATTGCTTTCCCCACCTTCCCACTGATAGTTCTCTTTCAGCCTGAGACCCATGATAAACGTCATTGGAGAAAACACCAAATGGCCTCCTTGCACACCTGTAGCCTGAAGCACTTGAACTCAGCAAATCTACAGATGTATGACTGAGAAAGGTTATTATTGCTTTAAAATGAGTTTGGGGGTTATTTTTATGTCCATAATTATGGCAACAGTTAATTGACACACACAAGTTCAGTCCTATTTTATAGCGGAGCTAGCTGAGGCGCAGATAAGCATCTTAGTCAAGGACACAGAGCTTCCCAAAACTGAAGATAGTTTATGATCTTTCATATATATATGAAATATATTTCCTTTATTAATACACCTGAATATTGCATTCCTTTTGTTTTAGTATTTACATAGTAAATTTATTTAAATCCTTTCACTTGTTTTATTAAAGTATAGTTGACACAATAGCATTCTTTTTTTTTTTTGAAGACAAAGATATTCTTGGCTAACCGTAATCTCATAGTCAACCAGACTCCCACCCTTCCTCCATTTTTTCCAACCCTAGCTTTTTGTTTTTAATTGCTGAGTCGGACCATCTATATCCTATATTGGTGAAATTGGCATTTTGGACTTAAATCTGGGGCTTTGGACTTCACCACTTCTTGCATTCCATCCCTCTTGGTGGAGACTTGGAAAGCATTCTTTAAGCTATTTCTACCTTCCCCTTGGGCTCACAGATACACAAATTTCCCCAGCTTCCTCCGCATTTAAATGCAGTCACATGACTGGGTTCTGGCCAGCAGGAGGTGAACCCTGCCCCAGCCCAGGAGACCTCCCATGAACTCTCTCATACTCGCTCTCTTTCCTTGTCCACCAGGACCCAGAGGAGGATGCCGAGACCCTGCATGATGACAGAGTATGACTAGATGGACGGAGTCCTGGTCTCGAATCACTTCATGAAGCAATCTCCTTTTAACTAGCTCATAAATTGCACCAGACATGAGCAATAAGCAAATAATTAAATAAACTTGTACTAAGTCACTGAGATTTGGGGACTGTTTGTTCCAGCAGTTAGCCCACTCTAATACCTCGATCGTGTCAATCTCCTATTCCAGCCTGGCAAAAAAAAAAAATCTTCACTCTTGATTTTATTGCCTATCTTGATAAGGGGCTCTTTCAATTACCTGATTTTATTGTCTATGTAGTCAAGCATCCATGCTCCCATTTCTCCTCAGCTCAGTAACATTCCCATATGGGGTCTCTTTTTCTTGCCTTCTGAGTCTAGATGGAGATGGTGTTAGTTTTGAGCCTTTGGTTTTTATGCTGTAGAATCGTAGTGTGTGAGTCCTGCTCTAAGGGAAAAGCACCTGTCACTGTGAAGGATTTACTTTGAACTATCTATAACTATAAAATCAATGAATAGATTAACTCAGGCTATAGTTAGGGAGAGCGGAATGTGGATTTTAAGTGATAAATTTGATTAATGTCTGGAGACTGCAGGAGGAATTTGATAGAGTAGGTCTGCTCCTGCTTTCTTTCCTCTTTCTCAATTAAACTCTGCGTTTTCTCTTCTTCCCTCTTCCCAAGATTTCCCCCTCTACTGTGTTCCATATTAATTCTCAGGAGACCCCCTCATAAGAATAATGCACTTATCTTGAGATAAACCAAATCGGGATTTTAGTGATTGCCAAAGAGTTCCCATAAAGAAAGCCCTATTATCCTACCCATTTTACTGATGAGAAAACTGAAACTCAGTTGCAAAATAACTTGCTCAAGTTCCCACAGCTAGAAGTAGCAGAACTGCAATTTAAACCTTTACAGTAAGATTCTAGAGGCTGAAGCCTCAACCACTTGTTCTCTCCTTCCATCTAATTCAGTCCCAGAACATCCTACTCACATGGAGGGGTTTCATTCCCTTATTATAGCCTTAACGTGTGGCAGACATCGTACTGGGAACTGGAGATAAAAAGATGAAATAAAACATGTTCTTTGCTTGAAGGAGGTCAGAGTAAGTAAATAAATACACAAAATAAGTTCTGTAGCAGAAATGTGAACCATATGTAGAAAGAACCAACTCTCTTGCAGGAGCCACAGAAGTCTTCAGAAAGAGTGGATATTTAAGTGGGTTGAAAGGTGAGTAGGAGCTTGGTGGGCAGAGAAAATGGAAGGAGCCATGCAGGACGTGGGAGCGGGACATGGAAAGACACATGCAACCTAATCTGGGTGAATCTGGAGATGTTTAGGGAGACTGGAACAAAAGATAACAGGAAGAAATGTACATTCATGCCAAGAAAATGCATTCAGGTTTTATCCTTTGGGCACAGAGGGACCCAAGGAGGATCTCAGGCAGGTTGGACTGGAGAAGAGAGGAAAGAACGGTGGTAAATAGTGAAGCCAGGGGATGAGAGCAGAGGCTATCTTTGAAAGACCACTCTGAGATGGAAGCCACAACTCAAATGGGGGGAGAGGCTGGGGAAGAGACAGGAGTTAGTGGTCTGGTAGCTATGATTTTACCACAGAAATGAAATTAGAAATGAAATCTAAGTGGCCAAAATCAAATTAAATGGGAGGTGGATCCAGTGCCTTGAAAAGCTGAAGAAAAGGTTAGGAATTTTTACTCCTACTTTTAACTTGACTGAAAAACCTGTATTCAGGGGCACCTGGGTGGCTCAGTCATTAAGGGTCTGCCTTTAGCTCAGGTCATCATCCCAGAGTCCTGGGATCAAGCCCTACATCCGACTCCCTGCTCAGCGGGAGGCCTGCTTCTCCCTCTCCCACCCCCTCTGCTTGTATTCCCTCTCTAGCTGTCTCTCTGTGTCAATTAAATAAGTAAAACCTTTTAAAAAAAATTGTATTCATCCACTGTAAGCCCAGCACATATTTCCAACTTTTCTTGAAGCAATGGGGCTTCAGTTCCAGAGCACAGACACGACATCTTCTGAGGAAGGCCTGTGACCTAGAACCACCATCACTAACCTTTGAGAGCTGCCTAGAACGTGACAAGTGTAGGAGGAAAATGCCTGATCTGAGAAAAGTCCAGAATGTTACACTAATCCCGTTCCGTGACAAAAGCCTTGAGTGTTTTGGAAGAGGAGCATGGCAAGCTAGCTCCCTGGGAGCCAGAATTGGAAGAAAATCTTATGACAAAGTAAATTTGTGATATTTTCCTTAAGCAGAAAGATAGAAAAAGAAGCATTAGGCTAAAAAAACAAGGACGGTTTGAGAGCTACAACGTGAAGGAGGGGAAGAGGGAGAGAACTTCCGGAGAGAAGTCACACAGTGCCAACAAGTCTTAAAAGTCAGGCAGAATAATGCTCTCCAAGTATCTAAAGACCTATCATGAACAAGAGGCATGTAGACTTATTGTCAAGAAATAAGAGAAAGCAGAGTCAGGACCAATAAGTGGAATTATGGGAAGAAGGACTGATTCAGCGTCCGAGGGTCATGCTAGTGTTTGGAGCTATTGCCTGGAAATCGGCTTCAGTGAACAGGCAGCACTGGAAGTGCTCAAGTCAAGGCTGGTTGACCACCTCCGTGGGGATTTGTCTAGGGAACAGGTGATTTTCAAGTTTCCTTCTAATCCACAGATTAGAACATCATGGGTACCATTCTGCCAGCCCGTGCCCTTGAGCCTTCTCCAGTCATTCCCCTGAAAGCTTTGGTCCTGTATCCCAGGAGGACCACAGAATCTGTAGTTCCCAGACTTGGTCTCCTGACCTGCAGGCACCAACATGGACGCTGCACTACTTGGTGGAAACAGAAGGCAAAATATGTATTATCAGCCTCTACAGCCATGTTTCCTCTTCCCTTCTTTAAAAAAAAAAATACATATATACATATATATATATATATATATAAATAATAAAGAAATAAAATAAATAAATAAATAAATAAATAAAATAAATATATATATATATTTATTTTAGAGAGCAAGAGAGAGTGCGGGGGGGCAGGGGCAGGCAGAGGTAGATGGAGAGGAAATCTCAAGCAGACTCTACAGTCAGCACAGAGCCTGATGTGAGGCTCAATTTCCCAACCCTGAGATCACGACCTGAGCCAAACCCGAGTCAGACGCTCAACAGACTGTACCACCCAGGCGTCCCAACAGCTAACGTTTCTCCTACCAAGTTCCCTTTGAGCCTGAGTTCCCAGACGATGGAGGCGGACATTCAGGGATGACCACAGCCTCCCTTCCTCTCCATCTTGACCAGACTCACAGCCTAGAACATACACAGAATCAGCAGGGCACAGGCTGGTTTACTGGGTGTACAGTTGATTGTGGTACTAGGAGACCAACCATGGTGAAGGATCATCCCACGAGGGTGTTTACAGGCTTCCGTGGATCCGGGAGAACTCGGTCCCCCAAGAGTCCTCCTTCCTGTCCCTCCTCCGTCACTAGCTGGTCCCCAGGTAAGGCACAGGCTCTCCTGCGCACAAGGACAATGAGAATTCTCCCAGGCCCCAGGGCTGGTAATGAAGGGCTTGGTGCGGTGCAGGGTCTGTCTACCTCATTTTTCTCCCACCAGAGCCTCCTGTGTGGCCAGTGAGACTTTTGCTCACCCTGACTCATGGTGACTTCAGAGCTTGACTGTTCTTTGCAGTGGGAGGGAGAAAGAGGCACATTTCTGGGCTCAGGGAGGAGCGTGGCACAGAGGCAGAACCGGGGAGCATTAAACAAGTACAGAGGGGAAAGACTCCTTCATCTTCCCCAAACCACGCCCCGGGAGTAACAGCCCTAATCTACCCACACATATACCCGCAAATCCCACGACTGGTCAGGGAACCCCAGCCCCATGTTCCATCTGCTCCTGTGGTGTGCTGTGGACGCAAAGGGAAGGAAGAGTGACCCAAAGCCTATGCCACCCATGTTGGCACATGGCACTGCAAATTGACAAACCATCCTAATAAGCAGAGGTGATTTGCATCCCCAAAGGGTTCTTCTGGCTTTCTGAAACTATCCCTTGAAACAGAAGACACTTCCAAGGGTATGTGTGCTTATGAATCAGTAGCCATGTGATCCTAAAGTCAGGAGCTACAGACTGACTTAACACTGAATTTTTATAAGCCATTGCCAGGCAAAGAAATAAGATACTGCATTTTGGGATAGCATTAAGTGTCCCTCTAGTAGAGGATTCGGTTTACAGAAATTTAATTTACACTGCCACCCTTATAGAAATATACCGATAGTGTAAAGCCGACACAAACAGAATTTGCTGGGGGTGAATTGTTTCAGGAAGATTCATCTGTAGCTTCCTCCCACTTAGGGTTCCCCAGAGCCCAAGCGCAGATGGAGAACGGTGGAAACGGAGGACTACGGGATCTCTGAGTGAGAGGAGCCCCGCGGAGCCCCCCTGAGGCCCTTCTTCTGAGTCCCAAAGACCTGCTGGCATGCCAGAAGGAGAGCAGGAGGGGCAGAGAGCACAGGTGGCTACAACTGGACGCTGGTTAGGAATCTTGGGCTCAAATTATGTATTTGATTCAATAAGCATTTCATAGTCCGATCCTCTATTGTATGGGCTGAGTGCTGGCTCTTCCTCTTACCAGCTGTAGGACATCCTCTAAAATTCAGTGTCTCCATCTGTCATACATGTACACAGAGAGCACCTCCCTTGTAGGTTTCTCATTATGATAATTGCAGTATGTCTATATACTATATATATATATATATATCTCAATCATACATATATGATATATATTACTTAGCCAAATGTGGGGCACGTAATGAACCCTCAACAGAGAGGTATTATTAATTTTACTAATACTTCATAGTAGAGGGAATACTGTGCTTTCTTTCCCAAACTAAAGAGACATTTGGGCCAATGTATCTGCCCTCTCAGAATCACCTCTTTTCTTTGCCCCTGCTCCCTTGGTCCCACAGGGAAATCATCGAGGTTGGTAAGAGCCGGCTGTCCGGTGGTCCACGCTCTGATGCTGTGTGTTCGATGCCGAGTTGAGACCCCTGCTCACTGAAAGTTCCAGACACCCAGTGCCCTGCAGTGGACCGTCCCTTGGAGAGCCTCCCCCTCCTCCCAGTTAGCCCTGGTGGAGCTCCCCAAGAGACCACCTGCCAGGCCTACCTTCTCTACAGGCTTCACTTAGGATTGGGCCAGTCGGTTGAGCACACCCGCAGCCTCCCATTTGTCTCTAATTTGAGCCAGGGATGGACTGTGGGGAGACAGATCCTGTCTGTGACTCAGGTCCATAACTTCATCTCTCGCCCAGCTTGATGGTAATACATGTGTTCTCCTCGCCCCCAGCGCCTGGGGAGTGTGCTCACCTGCTTCTGTCTTGGAGGAGGAGATAGATGTTTGGTGTGGGAACCAAACCTCCCAGGAGGCCCCTGTACTGCGTCACACACCTCCCGGCCTCCAAACACCCCCTCCAGGGAGTCCACCTGGACGGCAGAGCCCTCCAGGCGTGGGCCACGTGTCCTCCCCCGCTGTGCCCTCAGCACTCGTGGAGAGGCCCACACGCTCACGTGCACCATAAATATGCTGAATGAAGAGATGCCCGCCACGTGCCACTCACTGTTCTCAGCAACACGGACTGAAATAATTTTCTTGTGGGAGATGTGGGAAGCCCTGAGGTGGGATAAATGTGGCAGAAGCGGAATAAAGAAAAAAAAAAAAGAGAATCCCTGACCCAGAAAAAGCTCTTCTCTTGAGGAGAAAAAAGGAAAAGGAAAAGACCACATGACCAGCCAGTGTCCCCGTCTGCCTGCATCTCTGTGTCGTGATGGTTTCTAGCTGAAGCCTACCTCCCTCGTCTCTACATGGGCAGGGCTCTAAGTAGCAATTCATTCATGAATAAAATTAATTATTTCTGGAAGCAAAAATTAATCCTCCTTTTCTCTGCCCGACTGACTCAAGATCTTGCTATTAAATCTCATCTGAAAACAGAACTGATCTTGCTTTCCTCCCCTTGGCCATCCTGGATTTTCCCTCCATTTCTTGCACGTTTTGAATTTTTACATTGTCTCTTCACAGGCCATCTTTGTAATCCTGTTTCAAGCCGGGGCGGACAACCTGGATATCACTCCCATGGACATAAGAAAATCTGAGGCAAGAGTCATTTTGCCCTGTGTGAAACTGGCATCCTGAGAATTCATTCTGACATGGCATCCGTGGGCCAAATCTGTCCATCAGTCATGGAGAAGGTACCAAATGCCTTCTCCCTGGCGTTTGAGATGCTACAGTCCAAGTTGTTTTCCGGCGTGCGAACGGTCACTCAAATGGGGCCGCCGAACTCCTAGAAATCAGCGGAACCCTGTTTTCTCTCTTTTGTAGCTTGCCATAGTGCCTAGAATCATGCAATGCATGCAGGAGACTCTCCATAAATACTTGTAAGAAGACCAAGTGAGCAAAAAACACAGTGTGGTAAGTCTACCCTGTATCTGATTTTTAAGCATGAACAATGCTGGATTTTCAGCATAAACCAGTGGCTTTCAGGGCTCCTGGGTGGCTCAAGTCATGATCTCAGGGTCCTGGGATGGAGCCCCACATCAGGCTCTCTGCTCAGCAGGGAGCCTGCTCCCCTCCCCCCGACCTGCCTCTCTGCCTACTTGTGATCTCTGTCACATAAATAAAATCTTAAAAAACAAACAAAACAACAACAACAAAAAACCCAGTGGCTTTCTTGGGCCTCCCAGCACAGCTCACCATCTTCTCACCAGCTGAGCACTCACACAGACACTCTGCTCAGGGGTCCTCACATTCAGCCAGCACCAAACTCGTGGTCAAAGTAAGTTCTCAACGTGTTGCTGTGTCCCCCTCCTACCTCCTCACCTGCGGTTGGAGAAACAGTGCCCGTGACCAGAACCACAGGCTCCTCATTGCCACCTGCCTCTGATTTTGCTCTAATTTGTGTTCTTTTTTTCCCCTAGTTTGTACACCATTCGCTTACCTCCTTCCAACCCGACGGAACTCCCTCGTTGTCCAAATATAGATCCAGTGAGAAGTTTGGAGATCAAGCGGTTCCCTTGGGTGAGGCCGTTTCTCTGGGAGAGCTCCCCTCCTTCCTGCCGGGGCCAACCCCCCACCTCACCCCTCCTCGGGAGTCAGGGCTTCCCCTGCGGTCTGACGCTGAGCAGCTACCTCGGTTGCTGTGCTGCGCGCTTAGGCAATCGCGGGGATTTACCCAGGCGGACTCAGGTTCTCTTTGGTTGCCACTTATTTATGTGGATTGTGATCTCTTAATTGGAGATGGTGCCTCTCCCAGGGTTCACTGTTTATCCAAATCGGTATTTGTTAGTCCACAAAACATGGTTCGGCTGCTCAGTCAGGTCTGGAGCTCCTCCTGTGTGAGTGCTTCCACAGCTGCTATCCATTCCTCACCTCTCCCTCTCCCGGGAGGCCCCCACAGGCTGGTTCTAGGCCCTCCAGCCTTTTCTGCTTGTAAACTTTTCTCCCAGCAGCTGGATCTATCCTCAGGAGTTCATGTGCCTTGGCGCTAGTAATTCCTGAATTTCACCTCCCTTGACTACGACTCTATGTCATTTATAACATCCCCTAGAAAGAGCCCCACTCCTTGCAATGCATCATGGGGGATGCTGCCTTCTGTCCTTCTCCACCCTGGTCCACCCTGCTCTCCTTTCCGCCTCCCAAGCACTTAGTGTAAACAGCAAGGGCACTTCTCAAGCTTTCATGTCATACTCTTTACCTGGGGCCCTTGGTAGAACACAGACTGCGATTCTGGGGGTCTGGGGTAAGGCCCCAGGCTCCTGCAATGAGTACGAGTTCTCAAGGCACGCAGATGCTGCTGGTGCACCAACCAGGCTTGGAGAAGTATGGATCAAATATTTGGTTGTCCTGTTTCTCCCTTCTCTCACATGTAAGCTGTTGCCAAATCTTACTTTTCATCCTAATGAACTGCACAAAGATTGTATTTTCTTGTATTTTCTCCGGTGCCTGTTGCTGGAAGTTTCTTTTGCCCTAACCGCCCTCATTTACATCATCTGATTCTATCCCTGCTCGCCCTATTAGAAGTTTCCAGATGCACCGGCTAAAACACATGCCTGCCTCAATGGTACCAGCCTCTGGGTATCACTCCACTCTCTTGTTTTTCAGTTTTGTCCTACTCTGGTTCTCAAAAGTGGCAACATTTGCTCATTATATGATCAAAATATAATATCCTTTTTTGTCAAGGAAGATACCTATTTAATTTCATTTTTGTTTGTTTTCCTCCCAAAAGGCTTCTAATGTATCCCTAGACCTTCCCTTTCTAAAAAAGCACAGCAGATAGAAATGGGGGTAATAATGACTAAGATCAATAATTTGGAATTACACCTAGCTTTGCTTTTCTCCCAACCACCATATTATGCTCATTGTTCTGTATGATTTCTAACTTTTCTCTCTTAATTTTAATTTATTCTTTCCGAGTTTCAAGCGTTTCATCATAGTGGCTTGGATTTTTTCCAATCCCATGATTATCTCTCTATTAAAGCTTTAATACAAAAAGAAATAAAAAAAACCCAGACTGCTCATTACTTTGATTTGTAGCAAGGAGAGAATGGAACATTACCGCTAGAGTGTTTCAAGAAACCATATTTACATTTGCATCAGCTCAATTTAGGTGCCTGATTAGCTTGCGTGGTATGATGAAGATGCACTTACCAGTCAGAGGGAAGTGGCATGGTCTAGAGTAATGAGGAGACTCGAAGTCAGGAGCCCTGAGTGCTATTTCTGGCTGTGAGTGGCTAACTCTCTGACCTTGAACAAGTCCGTCTCACTGTCTTGGGCCCTGATAGCCCCCATCTGCTTCCCAGTGCTGCTGGGAGAGGTTGAGCACTTAAGTGTTTGTCCTAGTGGGGGCTATGGAGTCAAGCAAAGGAGGGAGCATTGAGGTCACAAATGGAATTGGAGACAAAAGATCTTCCCTTAAAGCTCTTACGATGGTGAAGAGACAGGGTCTGAGAAGTGGGCTGATTTCCCCAATCTTGGTCTAACAGGACTTGAGGACATGGTGAGAGGTTGGCAAATGGAATTTAAAAGCTTGCCCAAAGCTGGGCGTGATAGCCAAGCCCATCCTGTTATTTAGAAAGGCTTAACTAGAGTGCATATTGTCTTTCTTCTCGTAATAGTGCCATCCTGAGATGGTCTGTTTTATCCCCCAGGAAAGGGAGCTGGCTGGGACTGGCATCTGGAGGATGTCCTAAGGAAGGCCTGCTCTGTTAGCAATCCCTGACTTTAGAAGAAAGATTTTTACCCGTGGTGACCAGTGTATGCCCCACAGAGGATCCCTTCATCCTTTGGTTTCCTCTTCCAAAGAGAACTCGATTGAGGGGTAAAGATTAATATACTTTGAAAAGGAAAGCAAGAGAATGATTTTCTTCTCCTTGTTGGTGTGACGCCCTCAGCAGACATTATCACAAAGATAGCACCCATGGTTCTCATCTCAATACCATTCTTTTGATGGTTAATATTTGTTGAGGACGATCCAATAATAGATAATATCTATTAAACATTGTTCTAGGTGCTTAACATCAATTAACTAATTTCATTGTCACATCACCCCAATAGGTAGGCAACTATTATTTTCCCGATTTTATAAGTAAGGACATTGGGGAACAAAGCAAAAATTGCCCAACAATATGTAGCTAGTAAGCTGCAGCTCCAGGATTTGAACCCAGGCCATCTGGCTTCAGAACCTTCACTCTGAAGCACCTGAGCCTTCAGGAATATAAACTTGAAATGGACAGAGCAACAATCTCCCAGAGCCCAGAGTTAGAGGCCAAAGTTTCTCTAGAATAACCAGTTCTCTTTCCAAAGTTAAGAGCACACTCTGATATCCAAGTAAGAACGGGTGGGATTCTGAGCTGTTGAGCAGAACCTTGTTAAGTACAACCTTGCCATTTGCTAGTTATGATCTATTCACACCCAAGAAGAGGAGAGACTCTCTCCTGCTGTGGGAGAGAGCTCATGTGCTTCTGCCCCACGGGAAAGTCCTTATTCTTCCCCCACTACAGTTTATCTCCTTTCTTCTATGGAAGGTGTAGGTGGACACCATCTGAATTGTATATACAGAAAGCTTTCTTAAAGGAATGAATGAAAGGGACACCTGAGTGGCTCAGTTGGTTAAGCGGCTGCCTTCAGCTTAAATCATGATCCCAGCATCCTGGGATCGAGTCCCACACTGGGCTCCTTTCTCAGCAGGGAGCCTGATTCTCCCTCTGCCTCTGCCTGCCATTCTGTCTGCCTGTGCTCACTCTCTCTTGAGCTCTGACAAATAAATAAATAAAATCTTAAAAAAAAAAAAAAGAATGAAAGACTGATTGCTCAAAACCCAGGGCTGTTTTCTGTATGCTTTTCCTCCTTGTGCCCTTCTAGACAAAATGTCCTTCTGGTCATTGGGGATGACCCTCAATGTATATTTTGCCCGTTTTCCGTGACCACTTTCGTCAGAGTCAGCAAGGTCTTGAATTTGCCAAAGAGAACTGCTACTAGAGTCAAAAGCGGAAGGAATAAAAATGAATTCCCGCAGGGATAACATAGAACCCTACAACGGTAGCCATGGATCCACCATTTTGCTTAACAACTCAAGGCGAAACTCCCAGAATGCTTCTGGAGCAGCAGTGTGTGACCACTCTCTCTTCGCCCCACCAAAGGGTCACATATCAGAAGGTTGCATTCCTGTCAGAATGACTGGTTACTGTTTCCCCAAGTGCAGGTTCAATGCAATAACTGACCTCAGAGAAAGAGAACAGCACAGTGTAAGCGCTTGTCACCGTAAATGATCAGGAAGCCATTACCAATGGATAGAACGGCTGATGGTACAGAAGTGATTACAGAAACTCCGCATGGGCCAACTCTGCCGCCCAGGCATTCAGGGGCTGCCGGGTTGGGGCTGGGACACCACGAGAAGAAAAATCTACTGAGGGAGAGGAGATGTGATGGTTTATTCCCTCTGGTTCCTATAGCCCTTCAAAGTGGATGGTGGTGTTGGGATCCCCGATCTGACATTTCAGTCCCAATATACTTAAAATAGATACATATATATTTGGTGATAACAGTGCTTCTAAAAATTGGGATGAACTGAAAAGTCGAAGGTAAATTAAATCTTGTTTTCCTGGACTAGAGGGATTTGCTGCTTAAATATATTCTAGGGTAGATTTTCTCTCTTAAAGAAGAGACGTTCTTTAAAAAAGGGAAGCATCATTCTGAATGACCTGGATGTCCAGTTTCTTATGCATTTACTGAAAGTCGAGTCAACCTCTTTTGCTCCTTCAGCTTCCCTGGAGCAGGTGTTAGCTCGGCCTCCCCCAGCCTGAGCTGGAGGCATCCTGCCTCAGGGGCTCTAGCGAATTTCTTCTGTAGTCTTTGGAGGATGGCAAGAACCAGAAGAACAAGAAGCAGAGTGTGCATGGCAAGCTCTTCCAAGACCAAACTAGATCCAAGCATGGTGGAAGAGAAATGGTCTGAAAGGAGAGCTGGGTGGGTTGCTCCTGAGAGCAGGACTTTACCGGCCCCACAGGCATCTGACCTTGTCCCTCTGTCTGCTCCCGTGTGTGTGGAAATCAGGTACCAGGAGAACTGCCTCTGTAAATGGCTGCTCCTACCACTGGGGGGTCTTCCAGTGATGAAAAGCCTAAAACCTTATTTCTAAGACACTACACTACCCTAAACAGACTGCACGGTTATTGCAGAAGTTTTAAAAAACTCTCAGAAACAACAAAAACATTGTCTCTAAATATATTTTAAGAACCCAGACTCTGGAGTCTGATGACTTGGAAGCTAATCCTGGCTCCACTCTTCGCAAGCCATGTGCCCTTCTGCAAGTTCCTTAACTTCTCTGGACCTCATTGAGCTCATGTGTGGAAAGCGGGTAATAATTGTTCTTCCAGCATAGGGCTGTTGTAAGGATTAAAGGAGCTGGTGTACATAGGCACGTAAAACAAGAGGGCCCCAAACTTCAATATGTTCAGTATGTCCATCGTTCATCCTTTGGCAACTTCAGGCTGCTATTGTTAACCTTTTGGCACAGTGATTTTTCTGGTTTTATTTCTTCTCTGTGCTTTTTGTGTGTGTGTTTTCTCTCTTTTTGTGGCGTTAGAAACTCATTTGTAATTGGAAAATAAATGCCTTTGATAAAAGGAACAATTTCAGCCATGCTCCTAGGGTTGTCTGACGACCACGGGCAAGGTGAAGAGGACAAGAGAGCCATGACAAGAGGACAAGTAGGCAGAGGGATGAAAGGGAAAGTTTTCTGCAGAGACGCACACCTGGGAGCCCTGAGGTTCTCGGGGTCACACAGGTGAGGATTTCTAGAAACCTCCTTTTGAAGTGCTGGTCCCGAAGCCAGGAATATGTGCCTGGTTTTCGCCCTCATCACATGGACCTGGCCCATCTCATGTCTTTCAGCCCTGATGCTCCCAAGGATAGGTCTAAAGGGCCAAGAAGAGCCAGCCCTCTTCCACCAGCAAGGCCAGCTGAGGCTGTGGTGGGGCCGAGGGTCAAGGCAGGCTTGCCCCGGGAACCTGCAGGTCTCCCCAGACCTCCCAGGCAGGAGCTGGAGCTGCCCTTCCTTCATTTGCATGTCTAGGTAATTACAACTCATAAAAGTATCTAACCCATTAGTTAAAACCCGGCCCCAGCATTTGACTCTGACCTCCTGCGGCAGCACGGGCCCCACGCTGACTCCATGCCGCCTGATTTGTCCTCAATTTATAAGCAGCACAACCTATAAATAGAAACCCTTTTGCTATGTTCCCCAGGAGGCATCAGCAGGTTTTCCAGCTTGTGTGTGTTTTCTTCTTTCTTTTTTTAAAAACCAACATGGGAGGCTGGTTCTCCCCCGCCCGCTCTCCTAGTTCAGTCTGGGGGCGCAGGAGTGGGCTCAGCCCGCGAGCCCCGCGCCGGTTGCAAGCGGCCCCCCCCCCGCCCGCCGGCCGCACTCACCTGTAGATCCTGTACCTGGTGGTGAAGCCCTGCCGGAAGCGCTCCACGAAGTCTGCGTACTCCTGCGCGCGGTGGAACGGGCCGCGGTCGCTGAGGAGCCAGTCCAGGGGCGGCTGGCCGGCGGGGGAGGCATGCTGCTCGGGGAGCGCCGCGGCGGCCGTGGCCGAGACCGCCAGCACCCAGCCCGGGAGGCCCAGCGCCAGCAGGGTTGCCCATGGGGCCGCCGCCGGCCCGAGCCCTCTAAACCGAGTGCCGCACTGCCACCTCATGCTTCTCCCGGCCGGTTGGCTTCTTCATTCTCTCGCCACGCTCTCCCGCTCGGTGCCGCTCCTCCAGGGCTCCTGGAACTGGAAAAGGCCAACACCGAGACGTCAGGGGAGCACCCTGGCCTTCCTGAGCCCCGCGGCCCCCGCGCGTCGGACGGCACGGGGCAGGGCCCCTTCTAGAAAGCCCGGGCGCCACCACCACCTCTGCGTTCTGGGCCCTGGGCCTGATGCAGATTTTCTTGCGTTCGGAAAACGATCCTCGAGGACAGGCCACGGTCACCGTTTTGCAGATGGGAAGGTGGGGTTGAGGGGAGAGGAGGAAGGTGGCCGAAGTTCAGGCGGCTTTTAAGGGAGGAAACCAGAATTTGGAACTGTGGTCATCTGACCAACCTTTACAGCACATGGCTTCTGTGTTTCCCATGTTGACTTAACACCATCTGCCGCTTCCGTCTTCCTCTCTCACAATGTGCACTATGTGTCAGTAATAGCCCCGCAGAGTGCGAGCGGCCTCTAGAAGCTGGAGGGAAGGTGAACAGTGACCCCACTTTTCAGATTGTGGGGCAGAGAAATAGTGGGGTCCCATCACGGGTATGAAGCTGTGTAAACTGGAGCTAATCCCCTCCCTTCTCTGGGTTCACTTTTCTCTGATAAAGAACAAAGAGGCTTGACTACGTAATATCCAAGACTCCTTCCAGTTTCCAAGAGCGGATCCCTTCTTTAACAGAAGGCCACGGAGGAATGGAGTTAGACCGGGAAGCCAGATGGCCCAGCAGCAGCAGCGGAGAGCAGATCTGTGGATACACGACACCTGTCGCTCCATCTCTCCGCGAGACATGAGCGCTCCCTGAAGGCAGGGCTGGGTCTCCTTCTAGCCTAGTTCCCGACAGCACACAGCAGGCCTTTAGAGACCCTTTTGAAGGAGTGAGTGAGTATATGCCCCGTCTTCTCTGAGTAGAAGGGAAGGTGCCAAGAAAGCAGATTCTGGCCTTCAAAACTCTTAGCTGCCTTGTGACTCCTCATAGGGCTTTGTTTTCCAGTGCGTGCCCTTTGCCTAAGAATAACGAGTCATCTTATAAAACTCTGGACAGGCGCAGGGGACTGACTCAGACTGTGGGGGTCCTTACGTTGCATCCATTCCTTTGACCTTTAACAGCACATGCTGTCAGAGTCTCGCCTAGCTCTCCTCCCCGACACCACTTCAGTGCTAGAATGTGCTAGAATGACTTCCAGCCCCAGGGCCTGCAATTTGTGGCTTTGAGGACTTTCTCTGGCCACCAAAACCAAAGATAGGCTCTCTGGGGATGAAGCAAGGGGTGTTAATTCTCTGGCACTTTCCAGGGTCCCATAAGGGCAGGCCAAGTGGGCTTCAGTATTTGAATCACACCCCCTCCCAGTGCCCCCAGTGTACTCTTTAATGGCTCCTGTTCAACAAAATTCCCTTGGGCCAGTGTGAGTCCTGAAGAAGCTGCTCAGAGGAGGGTCCACATTAATGCTGGATACTCTTAGCTAGAGGCTGGCCAGAGGCGAGACACCCGAGCCTCAGTATTTGTGCTTTCAAAAGAGTTGTGGTCCCTGCTCATAAAGATGAAGGGACACAAGCATGAGCATCTACACCTTCAGAGTCACTCCAGCTAGGAGTGGCAGGACCACTCCAGCTAGGAGGGACTGACCACCTACCATGTGCTGGGTGATTCTTAGACACTGCCCCAGTTAATTCTCACAGTCAATTTGTGAGAGAGCAGGATTGTTATCAGTTTCCTTCTCACTGGGATTCAGTGGAGCTGAGCTCGGAAGACGCAGGAGTGCAGTACGAACCTAGATGTGCCTCCATAACCAGGTCTTGGCCAAAGAAGGCTGAGCTCCCTAAGGATCTGGGGCAGCAGCAAGACAGACCCTTGTTTTGTGAGCTGGTCAAGAGAGATGCCTAGAAGAAGAATAATCAGGTCACACCTGCCCTACTGCGTCCGAGAACGTATTATAAAATTCTGATCATTAAAACAGGTGCTGCTGGCACACAAATTGGACAGACAGATCAATGGTGTAGAACAGATAGCTCAAAATAGAGCTTATTATAAACAAGAACTTAGAATATACACAGATATATAAAAACATTTCAGACTAATTGGGTAGGGGATGGAATATTTTAAACATCATATTGGGAAATTAGTTCCAGATGGATTAAAAAGTTAAATATAAAAAACAAAATCAGAGAAGGAAGAAAAATCCCCAAGTGTTTTATAACAAGCAATGTATTACTTTTAAATCAGGGGGAACGTGATATAAACTAAAAGGAGTCAGTCTTGCACAGGGTGGGTAGGAATTTCTTTTATAGGCTGTAATCTGATGAGGATGCCCAAAATATTTCTCATTTAATCATTCACACATTCATTTCTTGAGAAACATAAATTGGAAACTCCTAAGAACCAGACACTACTATGCTAAGCCTTGATAATATAAAAGCGAGGGCTCATTGCATTATCTGAAACTCTGTTGGTGATTCATTTCTCTTATAGAATGTTGTTCTGTTTTTAAAAGCATATTGATGGAGGGAAAGGAAGAAAGTTCATGTTGAAGACTGGGGCTACGTGACACTGCAGGCCAAGGCAGCAAACACAGCAAAGTGGAAATGCACTGATGGGGGAAAAACACTATGGAAGGTAGGATTTAAAAACAGCCCCAAGTTTCCCATATCCTTCTGTGCACACCCTGCATAATCACCTCCCTTTGAGTGTGGGCAGGACCTATGAATATGGTGAGAAACTACTCCCATGATCAGATTACTAATCAGTTAACTTTGAGTCATTTAAAAGGGAAAGTATCTTTGGTGGGCCTGACCTAATCAGGAGAATGAGACCCTTTAAAAGAAAGGGAGGTGTCAGAGAGACGAGCTCCCGCTGACCTGGAAGAAGGCAAACAGTCACGCTGTGAACAGCCTTCTGGGGTCATGAAGCCAAGGACTGCACAGGTAGCCTGTAGGAACTGAGAACAATTCTCTGTCAACAGCTAGTAAGAAAATGGAAAGTACTCATACTAGGACAAGAAAACAAATTCTGCCAACAGCCACATGAGCCTGGAAGAGAACCTTGAGCCCCAGGTAAAAACCACCTCCTTGGCTGGCACCTGGATTTCAGTCTGGTGAGACATTAAACCAGTTTAAAACTTCTCTTTCTTAAAGACAGATTTTTTAGTCAAAACATTAGAGGACCCAACTAATCCCTTTCCAGTACCACGAGACCATAAATTTGTATTGTTTGATCCCACAAACTTTGGGGTAATTCATTCCACAGCAATAGGAAAATGATACAGACAACATAAAAGATGGCGGTACTCCTGTCCCATTCTTCGCATGGCCTGATCTGGTGAGGGGTTTCTGCGCTCCCTGAGGAACACCAGCTGTTGTTCCCCACGTGTGAAAAAGCTAGCATGGCCATTCCCGAGCACAGTGAGGCTGCTCACCTCCCCCTCCCACCTCCCACCCCGTCGGGATGACCGACCCCGCAAGGTCAGAGGTGAGAGATTTGTTTTTATAACTCGGGCCTCACACACAGTCATTCCTCCAAGGTATGTGATGAACCAACCCCGTGCATTTTATAGAAGGATCACGGTGAGCGAGTGACAGCACATGGCCTTGGCCCAGTCCCAGAACCTCTTGTGCCCTGTGCTATCACTCAGGGGGGTTGAAGGGGGGCTGTCACCTCCCCTACCGATCAAGAGTTTTCCAAGGACAGGTGTGAAAAGCTGTGTGCTCTTGGAAAGAAATGAGATCTGTTAAGTCAATGCGTGCTTCTTGTCATTCTGTGTTTGTAATTATGCTTTTTCAGAGCTCACAATGTGCTGGAACCTGCCTGCTTATAGGAGTATCAGCTTGACAATCCAATGGTTTTGATTGCCGGGCCAAGTCTGCTGAGTGCAGCAAGAATGCCTGAATTCCGTGCCGACTGCGCCTCTGATACACTTGGCCTTGGAATCATATGGTTTCTGCTTCATTGCTTTTCCGCAGGATCTGAAGACATTTTGACTAAAAAATCTCTCTTTAAGAAAGAGAAGTTTTAAACTGGTTTCAAAACTTAAAAAAAAATCTCTAGAAGGTATTCCTTTACCTTAAAAAAAAAAAAAAAAAAAAAGAAAGACACCATAATTGCTGCATTGACAGTTGTGTGAAAATTAGGCTCTTTGAGGGGAACAGCTTTGGGCCATTTCCTGTTTATGTTCCACGAATAATATCACTAGGAATTTGATAACAACAAATGTCCAGCAAATTTTAACTATCGAAATTCTCATGGCTTCTGGTGGTGTGGCTAATACTCAGTGGGTTAAAACAATTAACAGTTTCCCCATGATGCTTGCAAGGACCGGTTTACCCTAAAGCCGGCTATGTGAGTAAACCTTCATTTACATGTGAGGGTCTTTTTTTTTTTTTTTAAAGATTTTTTTTAATTTATTTATTTGACGGACAGAGATCATCAGTAGGCAGAGAGGCAGGCAGAGAGAGAGGGAGAAGCAGGCTCCCTGCTGAGCAGAGAGCCCAATGCGGGGCTCCATCCCAGGACCCTGGGATCATGACGTGAGCCGAAGGCAGAGGCTTTAACCCACTGAGCCACCCAGGCACCCCTACATGTGAGGGTCTTAATGTCAGGGCTGAGCTAGCTCCTTGAGGAAAAAAAATGATAAATTTACTTGTGAAAGCCAAACACTTCCATTTCACTTACACTATACTTAAGACAGAGTTTTACACCTACACCAATAATAAATTAGCTCTGGACCAAAGGCACAAGTAAAATAAACTCGTTGAGCCATGAATGAAATGGATTACGGTTTTGCCAATAGAGAAAATGAAGTACAGACAAAGTCACAGGAGAAGTAGGCAGGGCAGCCTTCAAAATGGGAGAGGTTATGAGCCCCAGAGCTCCACCAGTCTGACACTGTCACCTAGCTGAGGACCCGTTGGGACTGTGCTGCATCCTCCCGGTGGTCTCCATCTCCATTTACGCTGGGTGTGTCAATACGCAGAGCAGTTATGATTTGGGACATCTGCTGCTCATGCACTAAATTTTGGTGAGTGAGACAGAGAGTCTCCTCTTTGAAAATCATTCTAGAGGAGAATCACCTACTGGAGGAGTTGAGGGTATATCCAAGCTAAGCTACTGTTAGAAGCCAGAAGAGATGGAGAAATAGATGGGAAATTAATATTATAAGTAACAAAATTGTTCATGTCATTAAAAAAATGCAGCATCGGGGCACCTGGAGTCGTTCAGAGTCTACCTTCGGCTCAGGTCATGACCCCAGGGTCCAGGGATTGAGCTCCACTTCAGGCTCCCTGCTCTGCAGGAAGCCTGCTTCTCCCCCTCCCATTTCCCCTGCTCATGTTCCCTCTCTCACTGTGTGTCTCTCTCTGTCAAATAAATAAATAAAATCTTTTTTTAAATGCCAGCATATTGGGGTCATCACGTTGCCTGATTTCAAGCTTTATTACAAAGCTGTGATCACCAAGACAGCATGGTACTGGCACAAAAACAGACACATAGACTAATAGAACAGAGTAGAGAGCCCAGATATGGACCCTCATCTCTATGGTCAAATTATCTTTAACAAAGCAGGAAAAAATATCCAGTGGAAAAAGTCATTTCAATAAATGGTGCTGGGAAAATTGGACAGCTATGTATAGAAGAATGAAACTTGACCATTCTCTTACTCTCTACACAAAGATAAACTCAAATTGGATGAAGGGCCTCAATGTGAGACAGGAATCCATCAGAATCCTAGAGGAGAACATACGCAGTAACCTCTTCAACATTGGCCACAGCAACTTCTTTCAAGACATGTCTCCAAAGGCAAAAGAAACGAAAGCAAAAATGAACTTTTGGGACTTCATTAAGATCAAAAGCTTCTTCACAGCAAAGGAAACAGTCAACAAAATAAAGAGGCAACCCACAGAATGGGAGAAGATATTCACAAATGACACTACAGACAAAGGGCTGATATCCAAGATCTATAAAGAACTCCTCAAACTCAACACATACAAAACAGATAATCACGTCAAAAAATGGGCAGAAGATGTGAACAGACAGTTCTCCAAAGAAGGCATACAAATGGCTAACAGACACATGAAAAAATGTTCATCATCATTAGCCATCAGGGAAATTCAAATCAAAACCACATTGAGATACCACCTTACACCAGTTATAATGGCCAGAATTAACAAGACAGGAAACAAGTGTTGGAGAGGGTGTGGAGAAAAGGGAACCCTCTTACACTGTTGGTGGGAATGCAAGTTGGTGCAGCCACTTTGGAAAACAGTGTGGAGATTCCTCAAAAAATTAAAAATAGAGCTACCCTATGCCCCTGCAATTGCACTACTGGTTATTTACCCCAAAGATACAGATGTAGTGAAAAAGAAGGACCGTATGTACCCCAATGTTCATAGCAGCAATGTCTACAATAGCCACACTGTGGAAGGAGCCAAGATGCCCTTCAACAGACAAATGGATAAAGAAGATGTGCTCCATGTATACAATGGAATATTCCTCAGCCATCAGAAAAGATGAATACCCAACTTTTGTATCAACATGATGGGACTGGGAGAGATTATGCTGAGTGAAATAAGCAGAGAAAGTCAATTATCATATGGTTTCACTTAACTTAGGGAGCATAAGGGAAAACATGGAGGACATTAGGAGAAGGAAAGGAAAAGTGAATTGGGGGAAATCAGAGGCGGAGATGAACCATGAGAGACTGTGGACTCTGGGAAATACTGAGGGTTTTAGAGAGGATGGAGTAGGGGGTTGGGTGAGTCTGGTGGTGAGTATTAAGGAGGGCACAGATTGCATGGAGCACTGGGTGTGGTGCATAAACAATGAATTTTGGAATGCTGAAAAACAAAACAAAACAAAACAAAAAAATTGCCAGCATAAATCGCTTAATATATGCATGGTGGTTACTGCTCATGAAGCACAAGATGACAAACTTACACTTGAACTTCATCTTCCAGATTTTATATTCCCCTTTAGGCAGATGAACCTACTAAGGCCAGGAGTGGGTAGGCAAACTGCAGAAGTCAATCATGTGTTTCAGTGGCAGACCCAGGTCCACCTAGTCTAGACCCTGTAGAAGTTACACCTCACTGCCTCCCGTGTGGTGTGTGCAGCTGTAAAACTCTGTGGACTTTGCCACTTACAGGTCGGTTGCCCTTGGGAGCAAATCACTTCCTTCTGGGAGCCTCCTTTTGGTCATCAGTGAAATGATTTAAGAGTGAAATGATCCCTGGGTCCTGCACAATGCTGACATTCCCTAATTCTATGCAAATACAAGGGGTGCACACATGAGGGGAAAGGCATCAAAACTCTAGACTTCTTTGGGAGGAAACTCTGCTTCAGAAAGGGAGTGAAACATGGGAAGTGAGATAGAAAAGCCAAAATTCTTGCCCACTGGAGCAGTGACATTTAATAAAATGATTAGGCAGTGACATTAAATAAGTTTTCAAGCCATTTGAGTGGTTAATTGGCCAACTCTATGAGGAGATGTTTTCTTGAGTAACTTGGAGGGGGTCTGTGGTAAAAGCTCACAGAAAGTGTTATTTGTCCTCGCCCTCCACAACATCTTAGTGTGAAACCTCCCCTTTGACTAGAAAGGGAGGAATGACAGGATGTTGTAGGCTGGGGATTCCTGAAGGGGAAGGTGGACGTGCGGGCTGTCAGCTCCCATCACTGACTCGCGTTCTCCCCTCATGTTGGCATGATCTGCCAGCCTCCACAGCGACCAACCATGGCATTTTTACCCCAACCCTACGCTCCTGGTTGCACTTCTGAGAGCAATCTTGGCCACCATTCCCCAGGTGAGCCCACGCAGATGTCGCTCCCACCCCCCAACCGCCATGTCCTCTCCAGGCTTCAGGTTCACCCCCAGCACGAGCCTGGCCCGGGTAAGCTAAGTTTGCTGCATTTTCCGACTGCTGGTCAGGAAATGACTTAAAGTAGGTGAGGCAGATGGAGAGCCTCCCTGCATAAAATCAGGCGAGCAAGATTAATGCTTATTTGTGCAGAGGTAAGAGCTAATTATCATGGCTGTTTTCTAAATGTTCTTACATTCCTCTGAGCCCTCGAAGCGGAGAGGTTAGAAGAGGGGAAGGGCCTTGCCGGAGGTCACTCTGCGGGGAAGCAGAAGGCAAACTCAGACATCCCGACTCCAAGACCTCTAACTCAGCTGGCCGCCTCCTCACCCACTTCTGTCTGTCGGTCAGTGATTAAGCGATTCTGACACACAAGGACATTACGGCACTTAGTCTCAAGAACAGACCCAGCACCTGGCCTCGTGGAGGAGGAACAAAACATAGGATTTGGGGGTCCTGCAATGAGTTTAAAAGAGTAATATACACACATACACAGGCGCATGCCCACGCACATACACATGCACACACACATATACATGCATACACACATGTGTACACACACGCATGCATATACATGCATATATACATGTGCACACACATATACACATGCATATACATGCATACACACGTGTGTACACATACATATGCATACACACGCTTTAGTGGCATCAGACCTCGTGGGCTCCATCCCCTCAGGGCTTCAAATTTATGGGTTTCTGCTCCTCACTTATCAAGGCCAGACTCCTCTGTCTGTTGCAGAGACTTCCTACTTGCTGGCCAGATGTCCTTGGCACTTTCCTTGGAGAGACAAGCTAACAGGTTTGCCCACGGTCTCACATGATAAAGGTCAGGTCACCACATGCAGACCAGGGAGGCCCCTCGGCCCCAGAGCTTACCTTGGGGCCATGGGGGTCTCCAGGAGAGGGAAAGAGGGCACTGCTGAGCAAACAGAACCTCTAAGGGAAAAGGGGCACATTGCAAAGCCTTTAAATCCTGATATCTGTGCAGATTAACCTTCCTCAAAACCACTTCCATCATACTCCTTCATGAAACAGCAGCAGCTCCTGTGGTGTGGAACACAAATCTGCCCTCCCCTGCCCCACACTGAGACCCCCCCCACACCCAGCGCCGAGACCCCCAACTGCCACCCTGTAGTGGGGGGGCTACAAGCCAGGTCAGATGCCCGGCTCCTCGTGCTGGCTCCAAGTCTCCCTCTGCTTCCTCATCTGCTGTATATATGTATGTATGATATATATATGTCATGTGTGTGTATGTATATATATATATATATGATATGTGTGTAAGTATATATGATATATATGTCATATATATGTGATATGTATGTATGATATATATCTCTCTCCCTTACATACCTCTCTATAAAGATATATATATAGATATATACTTTATAACCTCCTTTATGTCTCATATATAATATATATATAAATGATAGTAATAACAGTGCCTCCTCCTAGGGTTACAGGGACTAAATGAGTTAATATTTGCAAAGCCTCTAAAAAGTACGTGGCCCATGGTGAGTGCTGTGTGTGTGTTCACTCTTCTGCCTTCCAGTTCTTCTACATAGATTATAAGAGCCAAGAAGAGTCCACAGGCGTCCCCTCATCAATGTGGGTTTTTGTTTCTGTTTGTTTGATGTTGTTTGTAGGTAAGAACCCTGAAGCCTGAGAAGGTAAAGTCTCTGCTAAAAAAATGTGTCCTCGTTATACTTTGGGGGCTCTCTACAACTCACTCTGAGTGACTTCACTGGTCCTCCTCCCCAGGCCCTTGGTAGTTAATGACAGTGGAGATGACTGGTCCTTTAGCCCATTTCTGGCCCTTTATTATCTGGCTGTGGGATTCACCACTGTTTTCATCTCTGCCTTCCTTGAGTCTGTGTCTGTCTGTCACATCTTCTAGACTCATTTTCTCCAAGAAACTTCCCAAAGCGAGGCTCTGCATCATTAACTTTGCCTTCCTATAATCTTTTGGTCCCTGATTAATTTCCACGTCATCATGTCATGGGACTGGGGGGACAGGATGAGATCCTGGAAGTTATCCAGTGGTTCTCCACAGCTTGGAGTGTGTACAGAGTATATGTGTTGGCAGGAGTCAGAGGGAGGGGTATAGAGACAGAGAAGGAAATAACTGATGTACTAGGTAGGGGTATATTTGTATATTTTGAAATGTTTTCCAGATCCCTCAAGGAAATTTTGATACAACTCTCCAGGGAAAGCCAGTGATGGAATCCCCTTCACAACGGACAACAGATGAGAAAATGTAGGACCACAGAGGTGCAATGAATTATTCAAAGTCACATTGTTGATTTGGGGCAAATCAGGACATGAGCCTGGTCTCCCAACACCAAACCTAGAGCTCATTCTGTCTATTTCACATACATCAGTGATAAATTGACATTTGCAAGAGTCAGAACCCGTGAGTTCCAGAGTTACCTTCATCATCATCATCGCCAATTACTGTGAGGACATCAGTTACTACATGCCAAACGCTGGTCTACAAACTTTCCATTCACTGACTCATTTAATTCTCATAAAACCTGATGAAGTTGATGTTGTTATTATGCCCATTTTACACAGAGGAAAACTCAAGAATGGAGAAGTCAACGATGTTCTTCCAAGAAATTCCTTAGTGTTGTCAAAATGACCCAAAACCTAAAATCTACAGACTTTACTGTGACAAGGGAGCTGTAGTTATCCTAGGTGCTTCTAGGTCACTCTCATTTAAGAAATTGCTATAGATTGATGAAAAGCCTAAAATCCTTGAGTTTACAAGTAGGACACATCAGAAATCATTCGCCTGCCTTGGATAAAGACATTTAAGCCTTCTGTTCTGGGAAAAGATCACTGGCTCCTGTTTAGATGACCAGTCAGCATGGCCTTACGAGAAGGCTGTTCTATTTCATCTCTACGGTCTTAAAAATCATAAGGTCAGTCATGCTCCCCCAACATGGGCCCAGGTGAACAACCCACAGTTGCTGGTTTCCTGCCTACCCCTGAGTTACCCTGCTCTTCCCTCAGACCCCCGAACCAACTGGGCCTGTGCTCAAGTTCCCCATCCCCTTCCTTCTACCCAATCTTAGCATATACATCTCAGGTTAGGGGCTCATGCCCTTCCCAACTCCTGTACCCCTAGCCCTCGGCTCCCCTACTTGCTGTTGTTGGGGATAGACCTCCAAGAATTGCCTACCCTTTTGCTTAATTCTGAACTGCCCCCCCAAGCTCTTTTTGTGTTCCTCTTTATGTGTGCTGGCCAAAGGTTGGCCCTCTTGCTACCAAGATCATGCCCACGGGTGCTAGCCTCTGGGTAGGCCCAGCCACCATTTCTGGGTCCAGCTACTGAGTCATTCACTCCAACCCCTAGGAGACAGCTGTTTCCATCCCCCAGGGAGGAAATCTTCTCTGTCTCTGTCTCCTTCCCACCAGCCTCACTTCCATTGTTTAAGCCCCAGCCCACTTCCCAGCAGAGCCAGGCTCTGTATACACACAGGACAGTTTAACTGTTTCTTTCAGGCCTGGGAAGCCAAAATAAACCTAAGCCAATGACATAGAAAGTGCTCACCACCTGGCAGGCGTTCCAAAGGAGGAGGGGCTGACGAGCAGCTCTCCGCTCTGACCCTCAGCGCTCAATGCTACACTTGCTCTTGGCTTTCCGCCAGGCCTGTCACTGAATCTGAACTTTTAACCCAATCTCTGCCCTCTTTGGGCCTTGGCATGGAGCAGAATGTAAAATGATAATGCGCTGAGCTGTGCCAAACAGCACCGAGCTCCTGAGATGTTACAGAGGCAGCTGTGACCAGCAAACACATTGTTTCCGGGATGGTGTTTGTAAATATATGAGTCGCCTGACAGCTTGTGGAATTAAATATAGATGCTACATCACAGACTCCAGCTAAAATAAACTATATGCTGCTCAATGAATGTCAATAAGTACATTGAGAAAGAATCATTATCCCTTTTTTGTAGCGCAGTCCAAGAAACTCATCGCTAAGTGAGTTTTTTGGTTTGCTTTGGGATGAAGGCGATGTTTTCCCCACACAGGCTTTTGAGGGCTACTGGCGGACAGCTGGTGGGGGTGGTGGCATGAGGTGACAAAGGGACACGATAATAAGGTGGTTGTGTTGGGTGTGGTGTGTATGGAGTGGTGGCAGGAGCCAGCTTAGGGTTCCCGATCTACTAGGAAATCTGGTAAGCCTTTGGGATTGCTGGCTTCGAGAAACCATTTCTAAAAGTATGGTCTGAGTTGGTGTGGAAAGATCTGATGGAAAGCAAGCTTACCCATCATTGCCAGTCCCCCCTTCTGTTCTTGAGCCAAAAGACTTCCCTTCCCTTACACTGATTTCTACTGGCTGCTTGTGGATTCGCATCCTCTTAAATGAGTGATGGCGGGAGCTGGTGTTCTCACACAGAAATCAGCACCCCGAAGCAGGTATTGAGCGCTCATTCAGTCTTAAGCTGAGAAGGCTGTTGCCATGCACCCTTGGGCGTGAGGCAGAGACCACCCTGCCCAGATTGCCAGGACCCCCCGGCCGGCCAAGGAGGTGGTGCACAATGAAAGATGCTTTGGATTCGGGGCAACTTCCGGTTGGACAGTGCTCTCCAGAAGAATGAAGGTTTTCCTTGTCTTGATCCTTCTGAATTTATGCAGTTGCCACATTGTTGCCAATTCCATTTATTTGTTTATTTGGGTTCCTCTCTAATTCTTTAATGCCAAGTTCTTTCTCTTCTACAAAGCAGAGCTGTAGACTTAGGTAGCCTGCGGCAGCTTGGACACTGTCTGGTTCCTCGTGCAAAAGGTTTCGGAGCATCCCAGGGAAGAGTGGGAGTGATCCTCTAAAAATCTTAATTCCATCTTCATTCTGGCTCACACTGCCACTGACTACCCAAACTATTTTTGACAAATTAAACCCTCTGTAAGATGTGGTAATAAGTTTCCCCACTTCCTTCCTTTCAGGAAAGCTAATAAATAGCTACTCATTCATCCAACTAATGTTTATTGGACAAAGAACACTCAGCTAGAATGTAAAATGCATGAAGGGGATGGTAGAAGGAAAGGCTAGACAGTAACGCTCGGATTTCTTTGAAAGAAAGGTGAGTGCAAATCCTTGAAATAATTCTCTTACAGCCAGGCTTATTAGCCAAAGCCACACTAGGCAGACTCTGTGCTGACCAGGATTTGCAGATGTCTGCAGCTCAGAGACAGCTGAGGCTTGACTCTGCAGCTTCTGATTCAAAGCTAAGATGATTTTCAGCCTAATTTTGAATTGTATCATTGATTTTCAGTCCAAATCTTTAGAAAAATAGTATAGAGGAACTCCTTAAAATTTTTAAATTGAATCAAATATTCCATCCTTCAAACGTGGTAACAGAGAATACAGTTATGACAGAGCCAAACCATTTGTTCTCATGGGTCTCTAGTGTGTGCGTGTGTGTGTGTGCACGCGCGTGTGTGTGTGTGTGAGTTTGTCCCCCTGGAACCATCTCAATTTCTAGAGGAATATTTGGTTGTAACAACTTGGAGAGCGGTGCCTTCTCTAGTGTGTCAGCTCGGGTAGCTGTTAAGCAGCCTACACGCACAGGACAATTCCCCGCAACAATTATTCCCTGACCCCACATGTCAGCAGTGCTGAGGTTGAGAAGCTCCGACTTATGCCAACAAATTCTAATCATCCCAGACTCATGAAGTACCTCTGAATAATGGAGACCAACTTTTTAGGAAAGTTTTTCATGCATATCTAGTTTGCCAACCTATGTTATGGCGGCAAAGGCCAAAATTACTCATCCTCACAAACCCTCCTTCTAGGTCTCTTGTTCCAAGCTTAATTGGTCCTTGACAACAACGACAACAAGAACAGTTACAGGTCCTATGTATTGATGGTTTATTTCCAATCGGGCAGTGTGCTAAGCATTTTACTATCAATAAAGTAGGTATTACTAATCCAGGAGTGATTAATGTAAGGAAAACGAGATTCTAAGAGATTTAGAAACTTCTCCAACTAACTTCCTTCCTCCCTTCCTCCTTTCCTTCTTTCCTTCCTTCCTTTTCTTCTTTCCTTCCTCCCTTCCTCCCTTCCTTCTTTCCTTCCTTCCTTTCCTTCTTTCCTTCCTTCTTTCCTTCTTTTCTTCTTTCTTTCCTTCCTTCCTTCCTCCCAATTCAGTCAAAAAACCAATGCGCAGGCCTGTGCAGGCCTGTGAACTATGAAGGATCTGAATCCATATAAGGTAGGTGGCTGAGTGCAACAGCAGCCCAGTGGAGTCAGGAAACTGGTTACATAAAGGGCGATTTAGCCAATAAGTAAATATATTAAGGATAACAGGAGCTAAATTTCCCATGGTCAAAGAGGGGAATTATAAACATGGAATGAACAAACACTAGAATAAACCCTATGGTGTAGCCTTGAGATTAGAAGTATGAACTCATGTTTCTAAATAGAAATAGAGAAATGGAAGGACAGACAGAGAGATGGAGAGGTTGACAGATGAATAGATAAGGAGATAGATGTTTGATAGATATTAAAGTGTTGAGTGTGGCTAAATATATGATATTCTGGATTGGATTTTGGAATAGTAAAATGGATATTAGTAGAAAAACTGATGTAATCTAAATAAACTTTGTAGTTTAATTACTAGTGTTGCACCAATGTTAATTTCTTATTTTTGACACATGTACCATTGTTACAAGATATTAAAAATTAGGGGAAGCTGGGTGAAGGATACACAGGAAGTCTGTATTCTTTTTAATTCTTCTATAAATCTAATATTAACCCAAAAAACAGTGTTTATTTAAAATTAAAGTGCATGGGGCACCTGGGTGGCTCAGTGGTTTAAGCTTCTGCCTTCAGCTCAGGTCATGATCTCAAGGGTCCTGGGATCAAGCCCCGCATCAGGCTCTCTGCTCAGCAGGGATCCTGCTTCCCCCCTCTCTCTGCCTGCCTCTCTGCCTACTTGTGATCTGTCTGTCAAATAAATAAATAAAATCTTAAAAAAAATTCAAGTGTATATATGTATACACACACACACACAAATACATTCCCTTGTGTATGACACATACACACACACACACAAGCCATCTCTCCCAGTTCTG